>NC_134142.1:123755378-124058409 GCF_033958435.1 Carettochelys insculpta | reverse complement strand
AACCTAACAGGTGTATCGTTCTAATAGAATTTAAGAATACAAATGAAAGGTAGTGAGGATGTGGCATGTCTTTAGATCAAATTTATTAGTCTCCACAGATGTCCTATATGTGCCCCACAATGCACCACAGTTCTCTGCTCTGGCCTCTTACATCTCCACTGCTCTCAGTTACATAGGAATTAGGCAACACGACCATTATAATTCGGCACCTGGAAGCCAGTGGCTGTAGGGTCATGAGAGGCTGAAAAGTGTTCTTTCTTTTGCTTTGCTAAGAGAGCAACTGTGGGATGTGTACTTCTGTGCATACCCCTTCTAGCTGCCTATTTTTTTCTGCACTGCCTGACGCCAGCCACTGGCCTCCTGTACCATGAGTCAGCGAGGCTGTGGGCGGGGTCTTGCTTGTCTGGTAGTACAAGAAACTTCTTTTCAGCTGTTTACCTGCTGTCCTGACCACCACATCACCTCCCTTCCCTCCCTCTGGAGGCTCCACAAAGTCTGGAATATTCCTGCACCCATCCGCATCACATGGCTTGACCCTGAACCAATAAAACGATGTGCTGCACAAGGTGCCAGGCAGCTTGTACACAGTGAGAGTTACGATTTTTGAGGACAGTTATCTGCCCTACTTAAAATATTTCTGTAGTCACTACATGTGTTTTGTTGTTTTACCGAGGCCTATGTATTTATATATTGAAATACTTGGGAACCTTTGCCTGAAAAGAGGATTTACACATTTCATTTTCTATTAATAAAATGGCAGATTTTATACGAGCTAGTATTATCCAGGAGGGTGCTGGACAGGCAAGACACACATTCTGTTTAGCATCACTAGGCCTCGTGACCTAGAGGTTAGTGTTGTATGGTATCATACTGCAAAGCGGCTTGTGATTCTCTTGTTCATGAAGCAGCCAGAGACAGAGACCAGAGCATTAAGTGTGAGCTATTTGCAGGTGAAGAGGAAAAGAAACCATGGAGAAAAATTGACACTATTGGTGTAGAACTGAAAGTGCGAATCACTATAGCACACAGCGTTTATAATCTATAGCTTTCAAAGAACTTTACAGCAGCGTGTTAATTTCATATAATTCATTGTTCAACTAGAGTTCCTCAGATATAAGGTGTTCTGGGGACTGGCCCAAATTTGCCCAGTTAGGGAGAAGCAGTATTGAGGGAAGGACCCCAGGCTTAAGCGCAAGGGTCTCAGACATGGTACCTTGGATCAGTGGTGGGATGGTATGAAATCTGAGCTATGCTCCAGCAGACTCCACATTAACACTGCTGGAATTATTGACATTTGTCTGGAGTTATACCAGTGTAATTGAGAGATGAATCTGGCCCAGGGTGTCTAGCCTGATATGGGAAAATTACTTCAAGAGATTTTGGAGAAGAAACCAACCAACAAAGCAGAATATATTCACCTCATTCTCAGACCATATATCTCACGGGAGATACAGCTCTCTACACCAGCTGTTGCTCTGACCTTCTGTGTTCCATTTCCACAAGGAAAGACACGGCAATAACATTAATTGTTTGTTCTGTGCACACATCTGTTGTCCTGGGAGCAAAGATGCCCCAGGGAACAAATCAGAAAGCCATGAAACTCGAATTTAACCTCAGCTACATCAGAAAGCAGCACCCGGGGCATCAAGACTAACACTATCATAATTGACAAAGAGGGAAAGGATTGACTCTGAGTCTCCTTTTTTGGGTTCTTTTCAGGTGTGACTTCTGTCATTCTCAACACATTTCCTCAATGGGAGGAAACACAAAGAGATACCACCAAATCATAGCCAAGTGGGTTAGTTTGAGAGCCTTTCTGTTGATATGAGAGTGACCCACTCACAGAACCATAGAGCTGAAAGGAACCTACAGACATCATCATGTCCAGTGCCCTATGCTCATGGAAGGACCAAGCACCATCTAGATCAACCCTGACAGCTGTTTGTCTAACCCGTTCTTAAAAAATCTCCAATGATGAAAATTCCACAAATGCTCTAGGCAATTCATTCCATTTCCTAGCCTTCTGACAGCTAGGAAGTTTTTTATCATGTCCATACTAAGCCTCCCTTTCTGCCATTGAAGCCCATTGAATATTGTCCTATCATAAAAATTAAGTATAATAATTTTTCTGACCCCTTGTAACAACCTTTTAGGTATTTAAAAACTGCTGTCATGTCCCGTCTCAGTCTTCTGTTTTCCACACTCAGTTCTTTCAATCTTCCTTCACAGGTCATGTTTTCTTGATTTTTAATCATTTTGATTACTCTCCTCTGGACCATCTCCAACCTCTCCTGAAATGTGGTGCTGCCAGAACTCGACAAAGTACTTTAGTAGAGGCCTAATCGGTGAAGAGCAGAGCAAAAGAATTACTTCTAAAATGCTTTCTTTCAACACTGTTGTTAATACATAGTTACTTCTTTGCCACAGAGTCACAAAAGTGACTCATACTTAGCTTGTGTTCCCTATGACCATTAGACGTTCTCTGCAGTACTCCTCCCTAGGAAGTCATTTCCAGTTTTCTATGTGTCCAACTGAGTGTTCCTTCTTAAGGGAATTACTTTGTATTTGTCTTTGTTGGATTTCATACTTTTTGCCTCAGACCATTTCTTCGGATTTTTAAGATCATTTTGAATTCTAATCATATCACTGGCCCTCCCAGGCTTTTATTTGATGTTTTGATACCTAACTGAGGCACCAATTTACCTTTTCTCCGAGGAACTGTTTTATTCCTGCTTTTCTAAATGGGAAGTACTTCACTAATATCGTAAAGTAGAAACTTACAAGTTTATACACAATGTTGTTACACATATTTTAACATGACAATGATCAGCAGAATACGTGCTTTGAAATGCTACCTCACAAGGCATGCTTTGTACAATATTTAACATGGAGCCTGCAAAAGGGGTGAGTATAAGGATACACACTGTCACAATGGAAAGTAATTCCTTTTGTATCCTGTTTGCTTGTGCCAATTCCCTTTAATTTAAGAAGCAGGAACTGGACTGAAAGTGAAGGAGTGTGTTGCAACAGCCTGACATCTTGAAACTGTATCATCAAGACACACTTTTTTATGTGTAACTAAAATATGGGATGAGCTGATGTTACGCATGTAATTTGCAGTGTATCTTTAAAGAGGGAATCCATCAAGTTCCCTTGAATATTTGAAACGTCAGCGGTGGAAACTATGAGGGGCATCCTCAGATCATTTTTCAGACAGATATGGTGAATCTGAAAGAGGCTGCATTACAGTAAATAATGAGGGACTGGATTTCCAACCTCTTACCTATAGGTTTAACATCACTGTTCCTCTATTGCCATGGGAAGGAAAAATGTTCTGCAAGAAAGAACAGTGATCTACCACTCCCTAATTTGGGGCTTTGTTCCTTGGTCAACTATACACCTCTGTTGTGACCTTGAATCAAAACATTAACTTCGTCTGTTGTGGAAGTTGTGACATTAAATACAATAAAGTTTGCAAGGTGCTCAGAGATACTGCACTGACGATGGCCTGTAATGGAGCTGAGGCTGACCTCCCTGGTCCCTCTTGTTCGCCATTCTGGAATTTAACTCTCTAAAGGTGCACCCTCCTCCGATGGTGCCTCACCCACCACCACTTCTACTCTGAACCTGTCACAGAATGACCCACATTGCTCTCCAATACACAGCATCTTCTTCTGGGCATGGTGCTCCGCTCTGTTATCTTCTGCCTTCTGGGGGGACCAGCAGTTCTTAGTCCTTGCCTCAGTAGTCCAAGGTCCAGTCCATGACCTCAGGGGCAAAATTCAGTCTGAATACCATGCACTTTCCCCATTTGCAAGTGGCGTGTAAAGGAGGAAGGAGCCAGACCTGACTACTATTCTGAGCTACAGCTGAGTGACCCTATAGCTGTCAGCCACCTACTTCCCTTTGGTTAAAATCTGCCTGCTTCCTTGAACCACTTCCCCTTAGCCTCAGTCCCTTCCTTGCTGCTGTATCAAGGCTTCAGTTAGGTTTGTGCTCCCTTTTGCTCCCACGACTTTGCCTACCACTGCTTTATCTGTGGGGCTCCTCTCCAGGCAACCAATCCAAGCAGCATTCCAGAGAAAGAGTGCCTCTGCTTTGCTCAGCAACCCCTCTTATATGAGCCAGCCTGGCCCTGATTGGCTGCTTCAATAAGCTTTCACCCGACAGGCCGGGTCAATAAGCCCTCTTCCAAATGGTTGGTTCTGTGCAGCTCTTCCTCCTGTGTGGGTCAAGCACTCCAACACAGGGCTGTATCAGGACTTATAAACCTTTATGAATCATGTTGAAAGTTACGTGAGTATGGTTACTCCCATTCAGAGATGCGCAGAGAGAGGCAAAAAGAATGTAAGACCCCTGTTTTCATATTAGTCCATTTAGTCAATGAATTAGTGAGTGCTTTGGAAAACATTGCCTTCAGATCTATGGAATGAGAAGAGACAACTAGAGAACCTTTTAGAAAGGTCATTTCCAGCAGTGAAATGCATTTTGCAGAGAAGTAGCCAATTAACCAGGGTTCTGCAAACTGCATCTCCAGAGTGGCATGAGGCTCTTTAAGGACTTTTTTGTGGCTCCTGATGCTATAATATCAATGCAAAAAAAAATCCCTCGTGATAATTTTTGATAAATGTTGAATGTCTAAAAGCCCCAAAATGAACAGCTCATATCTAAATAGCAAATAATAAGTGATCTCAAAACGTTGGATAATTCCCCCTCCCGTCCTCCAGAGAGAGAGAAGGTTTGAGCATGAAAATCAGGAAAAGAGTATTACAAACACATACATAAAGGGTGAGGAAACAGAACATCTAAAAAGCTTGTGAACATCCTGCAGTAAACATGTATCACATTACAAATCATTGTGTGGGGGCTGTTCTTAAAACAGGGGGTTAAAATGTATGTTTTGATGTTATTAAGGACCATCTCCTATTCACATGCATTGCGGCTCTTGAATTATTGAGTTTTTTATCCAATTGGGGAAAAAATGGCTGTTCTTGCTACTTGGATGGCTGACCCCTGCAATTAACAATGGACAGTTAGATATTTGGGGTTGTATCCTGGGCTGTTCTGATCACCATGTGGTCGCCATCAAGCGCATTAAATGAATCCATCTTTCCCAATTTTGGAGGGTAACGTTACCAGATGAGGAGAGAGAATATTATAAGGATTGGTCTCTGATCGATAGCAACTGCATCATTTAATAACACACAGGAGGAAAGAGTGCACCAAATTATCCCCCAAGGTATGAGTTACACCCAGAGTGACTTCGGTTCACTCAGCCCATTAATTAGGTGTTGTCACACTGAGCTCAGTTATTCCCAGTCACTTCAGGGAGCATCTCCCACAGATCAGAGCTCTCAGTATAAAACTTCTTGAAAGATCAAAATAAGCACTGTCTGTTGATGCGGGAACACCACCACATCTCTCTCTTCTTAGCAGGTACGTGCTGCTGTCCTGCATCACAATCACGCACACGGAGGCACCATGGTGTTCAGCAGTTTTTCAGCACTAAAAGCCCCAGGTCAAATACTCTCTCTTTTGCTAAAGAAACAACAGATTTGGTTGGAAAAAAGGCCATTACATAATCATAGAAGCCAGGGGTTTGCAGGATCTGGCAGTGTGTTCATACAGACTAATGTAAATACCATTTCATAGACTGTTAGGGCTGGAATGGACCATAGGAGGTCATCTGCTCCAGCCTTCTACCCAAAGCAGGATCTACTGTAAGTAAATCATCCCAGCCAGGGCTTAAAAACGTCCTGGGATAGAGATTCCACCACAGCTCTAAGTAACACATTCCAGTGCTTCACCACCCTCCTGCTGAAGCTGTTTTTCCAAATACCCCACCTATACCTCCCTCTGTAACTTCAGGGCATGGCTCTTAATTCTGCCATCTGTCTCTACTGATTTTTTTTTAAATACGTTTCCCCCAAATACCTCTCTCAAGGGTGGACCACATAACTCTTGAATTAGAAGGCTAAGGCTCAAACCACTGAGCTATCCCTCCCCTGCAGGTGCATAAAAGCTTAATGAGCACAGTGAACAACTGTACGCGAAAGAGACATGCTGAGCTACAATGTTTCCCTTGCCCAAAGAGGCTAGAGAGGTTGAAATTCATTTTGTCTCAAGTCTTCTCCAGCAAGAGAACAATCTCGTCAAGTTGAGATGGTTTTCATCCTGGTTCTCCCACAGCCTAGCCACAAGTCTCTGTTTGCTGCTCAAAGTAGTGAACAGGAGTGCTTGTAGGGCATGATTAATTTGTGTGTCCTCCTATTTATACTGTGTGCGCTACATGGAACAGCTGGAATGACCAGCCGTGAATGTCTAAGTCCACCCTCGATCCTGAACTGCTGTCCATTCAGAAACTGATCTCCACTTTTCTTCACCGACTTTGTTGCAGAGAAAGGAGAGGTTACCCAAGCTCTCCACCCGCTCACATTACAGCACCTGCCTGATTTCTGCTCATAGGAGATGGAAAAGGGAAATCACTCGATGGTGGCAGAGTTCATTCTCTCAGGACTGACAGATCATCCAGAGCTGCAAGTCCCTCTGCTTGGGGTGTTCCTATTGATTTATGTCCTCACCCTGGTGGGTAATGGGGGGATGATCTTGTTAATTATGATTGAGCCCCGGCTACACACACCCATGTATTTTTTCCTTGGTAATTTGTCTTTCTGTGATCTTTGCTATTCCTCAGTAATTGCACCTAAGATGTTGCTGAATTTCTTAGTCAAGGGGAAAACCATTTCTTATACTGCCTGTGCTGTGCAAATGTATTTCTTCATTGCTTTTGCAGATATTGAGTGTCTCTTATTGGCTGCAATGGCATATGACAGATATGTGGCCATCTGTAACCCTCTGTTCTATAGACTCACCATGTCCAGACAGCGTTGTAACCAGCTGGTGGCAGGGACATATGTGGTGGGGTTGGTGGATTCTATGTTACACACATGTTTGACATTTCGACTGTCATTCTGCCACTCCAATATCATCAATCATTTCTTCTGTGACATCCCCCCTCTTCTGAAGCTCTCCTGTTCTGACATCCGCATCAATGAGATTGTGCTCTTCACCTGCACATGCTTTATAACAGTGGGCAGCGTTGTGACCATCCTCCTCTCCTATGTCTGTATCTTCTCCACCATCCTGCAGATCCGCTCTGCCGAGGGCCGGCACAAAACCTTATCTACCTGTACGTTCCACTTGACTGCAGTGATCATATTTTATGGCACCCTCCTTTTTATGTATTTACGACCCCCCTCCAGCTATTCCATGGACTCGGACAAAATGGCTTCAGTATTTTACACGCTGGTGGTTCCCATGTTGAACCCCCTGATCTACAGCCTGAGGAACACAGAGGTGAAGGGAGCCTTGAGGAAAGCATTCAATAAACTCCTAACCAATTCATAAATCTGTTTATTTCAGTGCTGGTTGAGTGATGGAGAGTGGAAACAGGTGAATTCAATTCCCAGCTCATTGCAATGTCATTTTGCTGAGCCTGTGGTAGTATTGTTCATTCTTATAGTTTTATTATTTTTAATTTGTTTGTATTCCAATCAGGCCTGCATGCCCCAATTGAGATTCGGGTTTCAGGGCTTCATTAGGCTATTACCCCATCAAAAATTAAAGGAGGCACCGATTTCACACATTTGAGTATAAAAATATATGTCACGTTCTTTGAAAGTATGGAGCTCCTTGTATTTGGAAAGAAGAGTGGGCATCAAATGCTCCTCTTGTTGGTAGCAGGGTTGGTTTCCTTATGTAGTTGTAAGTATGAAGTGTGTGATTTCTATGGATGAACTAAAGGGAATTTGCACAGCCTCTTTGGGTTCTGCCATCCTTTGTGCTCTGTGAGGTTGTAACGACTGTCACCTGGTTTGGCTCCACTCACTATTAGGAGAAACATGATTTCCATCACAATGGCCATCATTTCAATTCAGGGAACAAAAGAACAAAGATGAGAGTATGGTTAGTTGCATCCTCTTTGATACCCTACACTGACCTGCTTATAAAATAACGTGGAAAGGGTGAGTTTTCTCCATAACATTAGACAGAGAGTTAAAGTCATATCAGACACTAGATATTTATGCCCCATCATCAGGGTTGCTATAAGTTTTTGCTGTTAGTTCTGTTGAAATGTAATACAGGCTCTGAAGAGTAGGGACTCTGAAAATTTCCTTACTTAGGGGACCATGAGTGAGAAAAGGATAGAGCTGGGTCAGTGGCTGATTTTAAAGGTCACAGCTCAACAGGATCCAAGTCTGAAATTCCCTAAGTGTTTGGCAAATTCAAAACATTGACCAAAATTTCCTTTGGCATCCAAGAAAACATTTACATGACCAGAAATGAAACGTTGCATTTCCCTCCTCATTACTCATCAGTGGAAATCAAAGACAATGAAGGTCTAGACCAAAACAAGTGGATGGGAGTGTTGCTTCCTTGGTAGAGGTCAATCCGCTGATTTGCATATTTACATAGCATGTGCAAGATCACTTCAATCCCCCTCGGTCTAATGTGTTGAAATAATTTGAATGTGGGTCTGCCGCATTGATGGGTAGTGCCCTATTCATTGGGATATATTTTCCCCTGGATGTTTCTCACGGCAGGGTGATGCTAATGCTGTAAGTTGATGTAAGTTATGATATGTGAAGTTAACATAAGTTTATTTGACCTATAGAGTGGTGTCCACCCCATGCTACATCAACAGGAGAGCTATGTTCACTGACAACATTAGTGTGAAGCAGCCCTGAGAAAGATCCCTGATGAAAAAATACTCTCTGAGGGAGGTGGGGTACAGATGTCAATAGGCGTGTGCTCTCCAATCAACCTAGCTTGTCTTCACCAGACCTCTTAAAAAAATGGACTTCATTTATCCCAGCAATGTCCATTCATCCAGCAGCGTTGCTATGGCTTCAGCCTATGCTGTTGAAACTGTTGCATTTTTTGTAAACCATGGAAACACAGAGACAGAGAGAATGAATCTGTAGACTGGTGCTAAGACCATCCATGTCGACGGTGAGACGCTCAACTTTATTTCTCTGTTCCAGTGGCTATTTAAGTCGTGATTCACAGTAAAATTGAATGGAGAGAGAGAGCAACCCAAAGCGGAACAGAATATTATTCAGTGTCTGTAATTCTTTCTGGAAAGGCAGGAAGCTCAAATGAACATCTTTGCTCAGCAACCAGAATTGAACTTGGATCTTCTGCCTCTCAGGCAAACGCCCGTATTAGTGGGCAAAAGCAGTGAGGGGTCCTGTGGCACCTTATAGACTAACAGAAATGTATGAGCTCATGGGAATAAGGGGACTTCGAAGTAGGCAGCATCCTTTCGAAAAGGAGCCCCGTCTGGACGCGCCACGCGGCGGCAAGGCGCGTCAATTTCGAAGCGCGGCTGCCGCCCGCATGCTAATGAAGCGCTGAATATGCATTTCAGCGCTTCATTAGTAAACTTCGAAATGGCCATTTGCATGGCCATTTCGAAGTTTGGGGCACGGGTAGACACAGCCACAGAGACACATATGTTTTCAGGGTGTTAGCCATTAGCAGAATTTGTAAAACATTTGTGAATCATTTCAAGATAACCAAAACTGCCTTATTTTTGATAATAAATTATTACTCTGGTAGAAATTCGCCCATTTTAGACACCTTTGAGTCTTGTCACTGTACCACCTATTGACAATGAGAAGAATGGCTTATGGAGCTTTTGTATGTCAAGACCCTTTTATATTTTGGTACAAAATGGCCAAGGGAGGGAAACCTCTGAACTCCTCAACTGGTGATCTTAGCTTCCATATGCAAAATGAATGAATTGAAAAGATGCTCCAGTTTTTGCTGATGCTAACAATAAAAGTAGATGGATACCTCACTCCTCAGCTTCCATCTAATGCCATTCCTTCAAAATACAAAATGAAATTAAAATGATCATTTGTGTTAGCCACTTTGATTTTCCTTTCCACATTCAGGCCGTGTCTATACGGGACCCTCCCTTTTGGAAGGGGCATGTTAACGAGGCACTTTGGAACAGGTTAATGAGGTGCTGACATGCACATTCAGTGCCTCATTAGCATAACAGGAGCGAGGAGCATTTCGACAGTACTGCTTTCGCAATGCAGAGTGGATGTATAGACGCGGGTGCTTCAAAATAAGCTCCAGACTTCAAAATTCCCTTATTCCCAAAATGAGTTGGGAATAGGGGATTTTGAAATGTGTGGTTTATTTCAAAGTGCCTGCATCTATACAGCCAGTCTGCATTTCGAAAGCAACACTTTTGAAATGTGCCTGCCACCATTATGCTAAAGAGGTGCTGAATATGCCTGTCATCCCCTATTTAACCTCTTCTGAAGTGTCTCATTAACATACCTCTTCCAGAAGGGAGGCGCATGTGTAGAGACAGCCTCAGTGATGAAGAACTAAAGAAATTCCCTTTGGAATGTATGAATTTCTTGTGTGATGTGACTCCTCCATATTTTTATGGAAATATACTTTTCAGTATGAATACACCTAACTCAAATATGGTTTATGCAAATCAGGGCAAGTAAACTATCACTTCTCTTCAGTTCATCCACAGTCGGTTCTTGATCCAGTTCGTCCATTACTGGTAGGAGCTCGACGGCATCGAGGGCTGCGTCAACCACAAAGTTCTCGCATGAGTACAGCTCGGAGTAGTGCTCAACCCAGCGCTCCATCTGTTTGGCTTTGTCAGCGATGACTTCACCAGATTTGGATTTCAGAGGTGCCATCTTGTTCTGAGTGGGTCCTAATGCCTTCTTCATACCCTCGTACATTCCTCTGAGATTACCAAAGTCGGCACAGGTCTGGATGCTGCTGCATAGCTGGAGCCAGTGGTTGTTAGCACAGCGCCTGGCCATTGCAGCAGGAAAGGCCCCTGGCCAGGATGGTATACCACCAGAGGTAATCAAGTGTGCTGTGGACATGCTCCTGGAACCCCTACATGAGCTACTGTGCCTGTGCTGGAAAAAGGGTGAGGTTCCACAGGATATGCGCGATGCTAACATTGTAACCTTGTATGAGAACAAAGGAGACAGAAGCGACTGCAACAACTACCGTGGAATCTCCCTCCTAAGTGTCACTGGTAAACTGTTCGCTCACGTTATCCTTGGCAGACTCCAGAAGATTGCTGAGAGGGTGTACCCTGAATCACAGTGCGGATTCTGCGCAGAGAGGTCTACCGTTGACATGGTCTTCTCTCTAAGGCAGCTGCAGGAGAAATGCAGGGAGCAGAGGAAGCCACTCTCCATAGCCTTCATCGACTTGACCAAGGCCTTTGACTTGGTCAGCAGGGATGGTCTGTTCAAACTGCTCCACAAGATAGGCTGTCCTCCACAGTTACTCAAGATGATCCAGTCATTCCACGAAGACATGAGAGGAACCATCCAATATGACAGCGCATTATCGGATGCTTTCAGACTCAGGAGCTGCATCAAACAAGGATGCGTGCTTGCTCCGACATTGTTCGGGATCTTCTTCACACTCCTCCTGAAGCATGCCTTTGGATCTTCAACAGAGGGCATCTTGCTGTACGCAAGATCTGACGGGAAACTGTTTAACCTTGCAAGGCTGAAAGCTAAGTCTAAGGTGTGGGAAGTTCTCATCAGAGACATGCTGTTTGCAGACGATGCTGCTGTAGTGTCTCACACAGAAGACCAGCTTCAAAAACTGCTGGATCAGTTCTCCAAAGCGTGCAAGGACTTTGGGCTTACCATCAGCCTAAAGAAGAAAAACGTACTCAGTCAGGATGTTGCTGAATCCCAATCAATCAGCATTGACAACTATACGTTAGAGGTCGTCCACGAGTTCGTTTACCTCGGGTCCACCATCACTGACACCCTGTTGTTGGACACTGAGCTAAATAGGAGGATCGGAAAAGCGGCCACAACTCTGTCCAGACTCAGCAAGAGAGTGTGGAATAACAACAAGCTGTACACTCACACCAAAATGCAAGTCTACAGAGCCTGCATCCTCAGCACCCTCCTTTATGGCAGCGAGACTTGGACCCTGTATGCCCGCCAGGAAAAGAGGCTGAACGTCTTCCACTTGCGCTGCCTCAGGTGCGTCCTTGGAATATCATGGAAGGACAGAGTGACCAACACCACCGTCCTCGAGCAAGCTGGAATCCCAACCATGCACACCCTCCTCAGGCAGCGTCGGCTCCGCTGGCTTGGCCACGTCCACAGGATGAATGATTGAAGGATTCCAAAAGACATCCTGTATGGTGAGCTAGCCTCTGGCAAAAGACCTCCCAGATGCCCCCAGTTGTGCTACAAAGATGTCTGCAAGAGAGACCTCAGAGAGGTAGACATCGAGCTGGATAACTGGGAAGAACTAGCAGATGACCGCAGCAGATGGAGGCAGGGGTTACACAAGGGCCTTCAGAAGGGCGAGATGAGGATCAGACAGCTAGCAGAGGAGAAGCGAGCACACAGAAAGCATACTAAGGACTTGCCAGACACCCACCACATCTGCAAGAGATGCAGAAAGGACTGTCACTCTCATGTGGGTCTTCATAGTCACAGTAGACGCTGTAAATGAAGTCCTCAATTGAAACTATCAGGGGTGCGATCCATAGTCTATGCAGACTGAAGGATGCCTACCTACTAAACTATCACTCAAGAGCCTGTGATCTTCTGAATGGGTTTTGTGTGCAAGTGTTATTCCCATAAGTGGAGTTACAAATATGAAATGTAAACCTGTTTTATTAATCGTATGTCCTCTAGTGAAAGCCATTCATGGTACTTAAGGAACTTATTAGTCCAGTGCTCAAGACAGTGATCTGTAATTTTTTTTCTTGGTGATTCTCCTGTAAATCCAAACTGCGGTTGGTTTTTGAAAGGCATGTGACCACATCCATCCCAATGCAAAATACCAATTTCATCTAGAACCTTGTATTTTCCATCAGGATGGGGAGGATAAAACAAAGGATTCCTGCTCTGGGGAAATTCTATGTAAGGGAAGGAAACCAAACAATAATGGTCTTCAGCTGGCCTTTAAACGATAACCCTATGCTAAGAGGATACACAAGAACAGCTGGAATAGGAAGACCTCCAATGATAGGGGAGAGGAGCACGGCTGGGCCCAGGTCAGAGAAAAAGAACCAGCTCTGGCTTATGAAGAATTACATCTGAGTTAAGAACAAAGGTGAAAAGTGTGACAGAGGTAGCTGTGTTAGTCTGTATCTTCGAGAACAACAAGAAGTCCTGTGGCACCTTCTAGACTAACAGATATTTTGGAGCATGAGCTTTCATGGGCAAAGACCCACTTCATCAGATGCACGAGTGGTGGTTATTTTTGTATGTTTCGTTTCATTTTTGTTCAATAACTCACTTTGAGTTGTCTGTTTTCACTTGTAATCACTTAATCTTATTTTTTCTACTTAATAAAACACTTTCGCTTATTATCAGACTATTGTAAATAATTATTACTTGCAGGGTGGGGAGGAAGGGAGCAAGAGCCATGCATTTCTCTTTCACTGAAAAAGGGTAGATATCTTTACCACCTTTCTTCATGTAAAACTATTACACAGGTAAAACAGATTTATTTTTTTCTCTTTTGGTGGTTGGATTGCTGGGTGCTGAGCCCTTATAGCTGAGGCCTCCCAAAACTGAGCTTGTTCAGCATCTCTGTTGTCCTGCTGGGGGGGCAGTAACCCTAACTCTGTGCATGGGCTGGGGGAGACTGGAGTATCTGGCCTGGCAGGACAGGGTGGTGGGACACCCCAAAGGGCAAGTAAGTGGGCTCAGTCATATGAACAGCACAGTGAGTTACTGTATCAAAGTGACCTCTGTGATCCAACACATCACAGATTGAAATAAAGAAAATTCCAGTCTCTACAACATGCAGTTGTCTCTTCCCATTCCAATTATTTGGAAACAAAATTTTCAAATGTATCCTCTAATTTAGAGTGCCTTATAGGCAAGTATAAAAATGCATCTTAAATCTTCTTTCCATCCTTAGCACATATATGAATGGATGTCACTGTATTTGTGTGTCATAACAGGGTTTATAAACAAGGTTTGTAGGTTCTCCTATGGCCCTCATCAATGCAGTACGTCTGAGCACCTCATACTCTTTAGTAAGACTTTTGGTTGTTCTCAAAGCTACAGACTAACATGCCTACCTCTCTGATACTCTCTATTGTGTTTATTGTCCTTTCCAGTGTATTATGTGGTGGGGTGACTGTTTAGGGAAGGTTTGGCGTGCATTTCCCCATATCGGATGAGCCAGGGGCATGTATGAGGAAATCCATCACTTAAGATAAGCAGTGGCACCACTACAGCAAACATATGCAGATAAGGGAAAGGAACAGAAGTGTTGTGATCTCGCATAACCAGATGTAGCAATTACACATAAGCAAAATGAAGAACAAAGAACAAATGGTAACAGACAACTAACTGACAGGGCAGAACAAACTGTATAAAAGCAATGCAGAAATCAAAGCAATTTGGACTTCTCTGATGGACCTCAGCACTGATGCCTCAGACCCCTAGAAGAGCTCCCACTTGTTTAAAGTTGCCTGGAGTTCCCTGCTGCCAAAGGGATGTAAGTGCTGCTTTCCCAGCATGATTAAGAAATTTTTAACTAAAGGGTTTGTTAAAACTTTTCAGAGAATAATTTGTTGTGTCAACAAATAACTGGTCAGAGTTTTTGTACTCAGAGAACCCAGTGTTGAACCTAAATTACTTTTGCTGGCAACAGTATCATACTAAAAAGACATCACAGGGGAGACAGTGCTTTGCACCTGGTAATGCCCTGGCACTTTGTGTTCCATTTCCACAAGAAAAGATATGACATCTACATTAATTGCATTTTCACACCCCACAGCAGAACAGTCTGCAATACGATTGAGCTTGGTGTCAGGCTATTGTAGCTCCTTATTGAATCCTTCATGAGAAAAGCTGGACAGATTTTGTTCTTTTATGTTTGCCCCAGACATCAGCACCTGCTTCTCCCTGGTGGATTTTGTTGTTCTTCCCTGAGCCCCTTCCTTGTAACCCATCTTTCCTGCTTGGGTAACTCAGGAGCAGGCAATACTCACCTGTGGCCCTGGCAACTGATTCTCTTGATATTAAAAGACACCTTTCACTATCTGTGTGGTGATGTTGGATTGGTGGAAATCCTCTATAAACCCCTCTGCTTCAATCCCTTACTCCAAAAGGAATTCACAGCTGGCAGCGTCTCCACCTGGCTGGCTCCTGTACGTATTCAGTGGCATGCCTTGGAAACCTCCAGGAATAAACCCATTCTCATAATAATCTCTGGCATGGATCAAACTCAAAAATAGCAGTTATAAGTAATATATAGCTAATGAACTTAAATTAAAATTAACACACCTTTCTTTACCAACTTAAAGAAAGAGGGTTAAAAAAACTTGGGTTAAATGTCGCTCCTAAGTGAAATTCAGTGTACAGTTGAATAAAATCAATTCATGAATACAGAATTCAGTAATAAATGAGAATTAACTGGCATTTAAAATGCACCCAGTTACTCCACCCCAGCATATATGCTGCCCTGGATTTCAGAGTCCCATCGGAGACAGCTCTGTGCAGGCTCAGTGTTTCAGCCCACACAACAAACTGCACAATCCCTCTGTAACTGGAGTTCAAGTTCTGGGTCTTGATTCGTTGGGCAGACCACTCTGCCTGTCCTGCAAACTCAGTCACAGTTACTCACAATTCCACCCCTGAAGACCCTTCCTAGTCAGCTCCTGGGATAGCAAGAGTCCCTCCCCTTCAGGAAAAACCACAAGCAACCTCTGAAACTCCACGTTCAATCGAAACCCCCACTGTCTCTCGCCACCAAGCTGTCCCATCCAGCAGCAGCTCCCTGTCCGGATGGTGCTCCCCCTCCCCCGCCATTTGTCTCCTCTCTGCAAAATGGAGCCTACCATCTGTTCCCTCTGTGCCCCTGGAAGAGACCAGTTTTTTCCCAGGGCATTATGGGAGCTATAGTGTTTAAGTCTAGATTGCCATACACAGGAGAGGTCAGAGGCTCCTATAGTAAAGGGGTGCTACAACTTCTCAATGCCTTTTTCTGGGAAGTAGGTGCCTCCACCAGGGGTCCTGATGCTCTGCCCTTGTGAGGGTCCCTTAGCTAGGAATCATACCAAGAACCCTTCCCAAACCACTGCACCTTCCCCTAGCCTCACAGGCAGGGAGTTCTGTCCTGGACCTGCCTCATGGACTCCCATTCCATTGAGTTGAAGCACCAGAGAACAGGGAGAAAGGAAGCTCTAAGTGTCTCTACAGAGCTCAGAGCTCATTTCATCTGTTGTGGGGAGATGGGTGAGTTACTCCCAACCCAGGGCCTATAGGTAGGACAGGCTGGAGGGATGCAGGGAGTGTGGATTTCCAATGACTTTTGTTGATGGAAATTGTGCAGGATGGCCTCATCTGTATTTCAGAAACTAGCAAGTCCTGAGACCTGTAAGAAGAGAATTGGTATTTGCAATGCACAGGGGCTGCTGCTGTTATAACTGGCTCATTTCACAAGATGAAATCTGTGGCTGTGCAGTATGCTGTACTGGTGAGAGTCCAGAATTACAGGACACAGGAACTGAATTGTTCCTTCTTTCATAGGAACTGTATTATTTTTCTTTCTTATATTGTTTAACTGTGAACTGAAAGGATTTGCATAGAAAGTTCAACACTACTTTTGGCATAGGGAACCAACAAAATCTGTATCTTCAGCTCATCTATCAAAATCTACACCAACATTATCACCATCATCCAATGTGTCATTTTTATACTAGTGATTCCATTCAGAAGGGTCATATCTAGCTTTACAGAGAAACACCAAATGTACAATGGAGAGCAGAAGTTTGTGATTGCATCCTGAGTTTCTCTGATCATCATGTGGTCTCCATCAAGCCCAGTGAGTGAATGTATCTGTTCTATTTTGGGGAGTGATCTAACAAAGAAGGACATAAAATATTATGGTGATTGGCGTGAGATTAGATAGATAGATAGATGGCTTTGAGTACTCTTGTATAAGTTTGACAGTTTTACATTCCACTATTGGGGTCAGGACAATGAGGTAATTCTGAAAACAGGAATGCTGCAAATGCATTAATGAATTTCAGCTCTATATAATTTTCTGTTCCTTTGATTCTAAACTTGTTGCCAAGGCTGGCTGAAAATTTTTCTTGTACTGTGTTTTTATGGAAAATTGGATTTTCACTGAACTATCTCTTCCATAAAAATTAGCAGCTTTCCATCAAACTACCAAACTCCTACCACTCCCTGGCTGTAAAGCTCTGGTGATGTTCCAGGGCAGTTCTGCAAGAGCAGAGACCATCTTGTATTATGGAGGATTAGGTCTTCCTGGGAACCATGGATGAAAATGATAGGATGGGGTAGCTCAGGCAACTCTGTGGTATTTCCCAGTCAAAACACTAAGCTTTCAGCCAAAGCTTCCTGTGTCAAAAACCAACCCAATGATGATCATCTCTACTCAGTACCCAGCTTGCACAGAACACAGGAAGATGATACATATCTCTAACCTTGTACACTGTAACTCTGATAGAAATTTCATCATTTAATGACACGGGAGGAAAAAGTGGGCCAAATTAACCCCCCGGGTATGAGTTACACCTTTGGTTCACTGAGCACATTAATTAGGTGTCATGACTCTCTGAGTTCAAGTATTCCCAGTTGTTTCAGAGACCATGTCCCATAGATCACACATCCCAGTATAAAATGGCCTGAACACTTTAAACAGGCAGCTTTTGTCGATGGAGAAACATCACATCTTCAGCAGGTACGTGCCCTTATGCATCCCAGTTGCACTCACGTACAGACACCACTGTGCTTGGCAGGTACTGAACTGAAGGCCTTTATCGCTAGAAGCCTCAGCCCCAACCATCTGAGGTAAAAGAATGATCTCTTTGGTTGGAAACAATAGTTAATTATATAGTCACTGTAGCCAGTGTGATACATTACAGCCAGAGTTTTAATAGAAATTTACATAAATGCTGTAATCTCATGACCAAATGTTTAATTAGCACAGCAAGGCACCTTTGCCCCAAACTGGCATAGCAAGGCACAGAGTTAACCTTCCCCACAGTGGGGAGAAAGCTTGACATTCATTTACTGTCACCCCTTCTGGAGCTAAGGAAGAATTTCATCGGAGACAGAGAGGTGGTTTTCACCCTGATTTTCCCACAGCAGAGTCACAACTCACTGCTTGCTGTCTGGATTGGTAACCAGGATCATTTGTGTGCAGAGTGTGATTAACCTTTGTGCAACTGTATTGGTACAGTGTACTCATTGTATAGCATAGAAAACCTAGAATAATCAGCTGTGAACAGCTGGCTCTGTGGACTAAGCCCTTCTCTCATCTGGTACACGTGTCCATTAAGAAACTGATCTCCATTTTTCTTCATTTACTTTCTTACAGTGGAGGGATAAGCTTCCTGAGGCCTCCTCCTGCCCTTATCATCTTAGATACCTGACCTCAGCTCAGTGGAGATGGAAAAGGGAAATTACTCAGTGGTGACTGAGTTTATTTTCTCAGGACTGACAGATTGTCCAGAACTGCAGGTCATCCTGTTTGTGCTGTTCCTGCTGATTTATGTTATCACCCTGGTGGGGAACGGGGGGATGATTTTTTTAATAAGGACTGATCCATGTCTCCATACCCCAATGTACTTTTTCCTCAGAAATTTGTCCTTCTGTGATCTTTGCTATGCCTCAGTAATTGCTCCTAATTTGTTACTGAATTTCTTAGCCAAGAAGAAAAACATTTCTTACACAGCCTGCGCTGTGCAAATGTATTTCTTTGTCTCTTTTGCAGATATTGAGTGTCTCTTGCTGGCTGCGATGGCCTATGACCGTTATGTGGCCATCTGTAACCCACTGCTCTATAGAGTCACCATGTCCAGGCAGCGTTGTAACCAGCTGTTGGCTGGGGTCTCTGCTGTGGGGTTGGTGGATTCAATCATACAAACATGTTTTACATTTCGGCTGTCATTCTGCCACTCCAATGTCATCAATCACTTCTTCTGTGACATCCCCCAGTTGCTGGCACTCTCCTGTTCCGACACCCACATCAATGAGATTGTAATGTTTGCCCTCATTGGATGTATTTTAGTGAGCAGCTTTCTGATCATCCTCTTCTCTTATGTCTATATCATCTCCACCATCCTTCAGATCCACTCCACCAAGGGCCGGCGCAAAGCCTTCTCCACCTGTGTTTGTCACTTGACAGCAGTGGTCATGTTTCATGGCACCCAACTCTTTGTGTATTTACGGCCCACCGCCAGCTATTCCCCGACAACAGACAAAATAACCTCAGTGTTTTACACGCTGGTAATCCCCATGTTGAACCCCATCATCTACAGTCTGAGGAACAAGGAGGTGAAGAATGCCCTGTGGAAAGCAAGGAACAAACTCCTAAGCATTTCTTGAATAACTTTAAACCAGCCTTATTTAAGTGGCAGCTGCAGAAAAAGGTGAATTCAATTCCCAGTCCATTATAATGTAATTTTGCAGACCCCATGGTATTTATTATTATTATTATTACTATTATTACTATTATTATTATTATTATTATCAATTTGTCTGTATGCCAAAAAAGCTTCCAGGTCCAATCTGACACCAGGATGTCATTAGGCTATTATGCCAGAAAAATTCAAGGTCTAACCCGCTTCACATGTGCAAGTGCAAAAGAAATTGTAAAGTGCTTTGAACACATGCAGCTGTTTTTATTGGGAAAGAAGAGCACGGCATGAATCTATTGTCCTCTTCTTTGTAGTAGGGTTGGCTTTTATAAGCACTTGAAAGCATGAGGTGTGTGATTTCTGTGGCTGAACCAATGGGAGTTTTGCTCACTCTAGTGCTACCGTGAAGCCATTTGTGTGCTCTGTTGAGTCGCTGTGGACATTGTCACTTGGCTTGTGTCTATGCACAAGGCTGGAAGAAGCAATTAGGGCAATGGTACATCTCTGTGCACTATGAGTGAGAAATGCACAGAGCTTGGCCATTGACTGTTCTTTTGAGTAAATGGTTGCAAAAATCAAAAGAAATTGATTTAAATCCCATGCAAACCCAGACAATCCCCAGATATTTGGCAAATTAAAAACAGTGACCAAAATTTCCTTTGTGGTTGAAGGAAACATTTAACACATCTGGAATTGGAATATTTCCTTTCCTTCTTTGGTGCATTTCAATGTAAGAGCAAAGACAATCAAGGGCTAGCAGGATGAAAAGGAAGGGCGTGGACAAGGTGTGTATGGTGCTGCATCTCTTGTATTCTTTAATCCAATGATTAGTGCACTGACATGGGATGTGGAAGACTCACACCAATTCTCCCCCTGTCTGATGAGAAGCTGGTTGAAAGCAAGTCTCCCACATTGCCAGACAGTGCCCCGGAGATTGGGATACCTCCTGTCCGGCATTGCTCTCAGGGCTTGTCTGCGCTAATTCCGGCAGTTGATCTAAGGTATGCTATGTTCAAGTTGATATGGCACACTCTGATTTACAGCAACTTCCACACAAAGATACGCTGATGGGAGACTTATGTACCTGAAGTGCAGAGCCAGTAAGTTACAAAACTCTTTCTACAGCTTAGTACTCAAGAGCCAAGAGGCTGGACCCTCACCAGTCTCAGACATCCTTATTTTAGCTTTTATAGTCAACATTAAAGACCTGATACAATGCTCCAGTATTCGCTCATTCTAACACTAAAGATAGATAAATACTTCATTCCGGGGATCCCATGTAATTCCATTCACTGTTAATATATTTTTAAATGCCCATTTGTGTCAAATCTTTGTTTTCACTGTCCATTTTTAATGATGAAAAATTAAAGATTTGATGGGAATTGATTGTAATTAGAAAAATCCTCCAATCTATACACAATGTAGTTCCCTCTTCTTAGCTGATTTATCTGGAGGCAGTGTTTTCAAAAGCATTCACTAATTCAGGCTGTCTATGGACAAGGGTGAAAAAGAGGATCTTAAATTCTTTCTACCTCCCTTTTCCCCGTCTATATATGGGAGTTACCATACTTGGCTGTCTCATAAGGGGTATATAAATTGCTAGTAGATCCTTATATGGCCTTCACCAATATAATACCTCTGAGCACTTCACTGACCTGGAAGCAAGACATTTACCTTCTCCGTGCATCAGCTTATCTTCTATAATAAGGATATAAGCCCCAAACTGCTAGAGTGAGGATCTACCTAGTAGGCAAACTTTCCATCTCTTGGCAACAGAGGGACAGTGGTGTAACAATGTTGTGACCCAACTCTTGATTCTATACAGCAATGCCACATTCTTCCAATTCACCATGTGTGTCTCGCAATCAGCCCAGGGTACTTCTTGTAGTCTCCAACACTGACTTTTTAGCTATTCTAGATTCCCTATTTGAATACATATAAATTACATGCACTGCCATCAGGTTATCCCATATTTTACTGCCACTCAAAGTTGAGACCTGTCTTTGGAGGACAGGGTCATAATTCAAAATGATCTGGATAAATTGGAGAAATGGTCTGAGGTAAACAGGATGAAGTTTAATAAGGAGAAATGCAAAGTGCTCCACTTAGGAAGGAACAATCAGTTTCACACATACAGAATGGGGAGAGACTGTCTAGGAATGACTACAGCAGAAAGGGATCTAGGGGTTATAGTGGATCACAAGCTAAATATGAGTCAACCGTGTGATGCTGTTGCAAAAAAAGCAAACATGATTCTGGGATGCATAAACAGGTGTATTGTGAACAAGACATGAGAAGTCATTCTTCTGCTCTACTCTGCGCTGGTCAGGCCTCAGCTGGGGTATTGTGTCCAGTTCTGGTCACCACATTTCAAGAAAGATGTGGAGAAATTGGAAATGGTCCAGGAAAGAGCAACAAGAATGATCAAAAGTCTAGAATACATGACCTATGAAGAAAGGCTGAAAGAATTGGTCTTGTTTAGCTTGGAAAAAAGAAGATAAAGGCAGGGCATGATGGCAGTTTTCAAGTACCTAAAAGGATGTCATAAGGAGGAGGCAGGGAACTTGTTCTTCTTGGCCTCTGAGGATAGAACAAGAAGCAATGGGCTTAAACTGCAGCAAGGGAGGTTTAGGTTGGACATTAGGAAAAAGTTCCTAACTGTCAAGACAGTCAAACACTGGAATAAGTTGCCTAGGGAGGTTGTAGAATCTCCATCTCTGGAGATATTTAAGAACAGGTTAGATAAATGTCTATAAGGGATGGTCTCGACAGTACTTGGTCCTGCCTTGAATGCAGGGGTCTGGACTCAATAGCCTGTCAAGGTCCCTTTCAGTTCTACCATTCTATGATTCTATGAATGAATAAAATGCTCCCATATTTGTTAATGTTTGCAGTAGAGATCGATACTTCAGTTCTGGGCTCCCATATAGTTGCATTCCCTGTAAATGTGAAATGAAGTAAAGTTGTTTTCACAACTTTATTTTTACTTTCCACATTCCATGACAAAAAAAGAAAGCCATTCCTGGAAGAAAGTAGGCATTGTTTGAAATAAATAAGTCTACCAGATTCTACAGTAGGAACTTGCCTCTTCTCAGTCAAAACATCCAGAGGCAGCGTTTTCAAAAGCATCCACTAATTCAGTTCACCTAATTGTACCTATGTACAAATGTGCATGTGTGGAACCTAATTTTGAATGCCTTCTTTTGGCCATCTTTGACTGAGGGTAACCATATTTGCCTGCCTTATAAGAGAGTTCATAAATGTGTGTCAGTCCTTATATGGGTCTCCTTAATGTAGTACCTCTGATCCCCTTGCAATCATTGTTGTATTTAGCCTCATAAATTCCATGTTATGTAGTGCAGTAGTATATCCCTTCTAAAGACGATGAGCTGAGGTATGGAAAACAAGTACAGGTTGAACCTCTCTACTCCAGCACCCTCTGGACCTGACCAGTGTTGTATGAGAGAATTTGCCAGAACACAGGAGGTAAGTATTGTCTAGCAGCACTACTAACACTTCCACTGTTCACTGGGCTCTTCGAAGACATTTAAGGGTAAATTACAGCTAAATAACTGCACAGAACACTGACAGCCAGGACTGGTGGCCAGAAAGAAACTTTATGGGTCCAGGGGAAACTTGGGAACGCGCACGAAAAGTGGTTGTTTGGCTAACTAAAATAATTCCAGATTACGACTGTTGCCAGACAAGAGATTTCTGGATTAGAGAAGTTCGGTCTGTATCTTGCTTCAAGGTCAAAAAAGAGGTCTGCAGTTGGCCCGGAATTAAGACTCAAATTAAACATAGCTGAATTAAGTC
This sequence comes from Carettochelys insculpta, assembly GCF_033958435.1. Classification (NCBI taxonomy): domain Eukaryota; kingdom Metazoa; phylum Chordata; order Testudines; family Carettochelyidae; genus Carettochelys; species Carettochelys insculpta. Next base: position 124,035,143 of record NC_134142.1, on the reverse strand, counting down.
TGTACCTACTAGACAGGTTTCCTTCTCATGACAGTAGAAGAACTGTGGTGCAAAACCTGTATGTAACAGTTGCAAAACATCTCCTCAGTCTTTCAAGTAATGCAATGTTCTTCAGATTCATCATCATCTTTGACTTACAAATGAGATGAGGATCTCTCTCATAGCCTGATACATGGGTGGTTTAATACTGAAGGAACCTTGGTGGATTTTCTTTTTGAAGATACAGTGCAAATTTCATACATTGCCATCAGATTAGCCCATGCTTTACTGGCACATAAACTTGAGACCTGTTTTCCTGATGCAGTATCAGATGTTAATCTGTTTCAAAATACTCCTTTATCTTCAGTCCAGTAGTTATTTCTCATATGAAAGTTAGGCGTCACAAGCAAAGCAAATGGAAAATGCATTTATTACATATTATGATGGTCCATGCCCTTATGCTCACCCATTTGCAGGACTATGACACATTTCTGCATTTTTAAGACGTAGTTCTTCCCTACCCATGCTTCTTACTGTGCTCTCCGTGCTTATCTCCCCACTGGTCTTTCCAGGGACTCTGCTCTGGTCATGCAACAAGAACAGATAGGCCTACTGCTTCCAATTCAAAAGCCCATGTTCTGTTTCCATTGGCTTATCTGCCATTCCTGAGGACTCTGTAGGACCCACTGTCTATTCTTTTAACCCTTAATGGAACAACAGTTAAGATTAGGTTTAAAGTTTTAACCACTAGTATGCAAAGACTTTCACTAACTGAATGGCAGCTATGTCAAAAAATGGTGTTACCCCATTCCTCATTCATAGTTGAGCCATTCATGGGAAGGGACGAAAGGAATTATTTCAAGGTGAAAAACATTAACTGTTCTCAACATATTTACCATTCACGTGAATGAAAGAGATTTACTAAGGGGCGTAAGGGGTAAGGGTGACAGGAAAAAGAGAAAAAAAAAATCTCTATTAGGAAGGAGGAATACTCCCCCACTGATTCAGGGAACGTGTACACTGAAACTGCTGCGTAGTGGCAGTGGCACCATAATGTAGATCCTTGCCACACTGTTGTAAGGGAGGGTTTCCATCAATCGAGCTAATGCACATCGTTGAGAGGCTGTAGTTCAGTCAATGGATGCATTACACTGTAGGTTAGTGAAACCTAACTAACCCCCTCCTACATCTGCTGCCTGTTTTCCTGGCTCACTTTCCCACAGCTCCAGCAAATTCTCTGTCCCTGTATCATGACTTCAGTCTGTCAGTCAGTCAGGATGGAGCTCCCTCTTGCGCCCATGACCAAGCCCACCACTGCTCTGCCTGTGGTGCTTCTTTTCAAGCAGTCAGTCCTCGGCTCTTGTGTTCCAGGGAGAAACTGCTTCTGCTGTGCTCAGCAACCCATCTTATGTGGGCCAGCCTGGCCTTGACTGGCTGCTCCAATACACCTTTTCCCTTGGCCCATCCCTGCAGGGAGATTTAGAATGCAGCTTCGTTTATCCATTCACTGTCGGTAATGCAGGGACTGCCCGATGTGTCCTCCACCTTCATCTGATAGGAGATTGGGAGAGCCCATCTGTGTGTCTGCTGTACTATGCATAAATAGGCAGGGCTCTATACATAATGCTCCCTTCAACAGAGAATAGTGTGGACACTCCTATAAGTCGAACCAAGCTACATCTACTTGAATTGGGCTTACTTACGTCGACTTGTAGCATTGCCATTGCCCGGCCTTCAGAAAGACACAGGACAGAACATCAAACACCAGGGCACTGTCCAGCTGTGCAGGGGTTCCACTTTTAAATTTTTCCAACACGTTAGAAGGGATTGGCCTGTGTCTTCCACATCCCATGTAAGAGCTCTGATCATGTGGTAATACAGGAAGAATTAGAGGCCCTGGCACAGTCAAAGAAGTAAGAGGTGGTTGGAATCACGGAGACTTGGTGGGACGATTTGCATAACTGGAGCACGGTCATGGAAGGTTATGAACTGTTCAGGAAGGACAGACAGGGGAGAGAAGGAGGAAGAGTTACACTCTATGGGAGGGAGCAGTGTGATTGCTCAGAGCTCCACTATAAGGAGGGAGAAAATCCAGGTGAGTGTCTTTGGGTTAAGCTTAGAGGCGGAAGTAACAGAGATGATGTTGTAGTTGTGTAGACCACCAGACCAGGGAGATGAGGTAGATGAGGATTTCTTCAGGCAGCTAAGCGGAGCTTTCAAATCACAGGCCCTGGTTCTCATGGGAGACTTTAATCATTCAGACATTTGTTGGGAGACCAACACATCAGCACACAGACAATCCAGGAAGTTTTTGGAGAATGTTGGGGATAATTTCTTGGTACAAGTGCTGAAGGAACCAACCGGGGGCCGTGTGCAACTTGACCTGCTGGTCACAAACAGGGAAGAACTAGTAGGAGAAATAGAAGTGAGTGAGCTGTGGCGACCATGAGATCATAGATTTCAGGATCCGGACAAAAGAAAAACAGGTGAGCAGTAACATACAGACCCTTGATTTCAAAAGAGCAGACTTTGACTCCCTGAGAGAACTGATGAGCAGGATCCCTTGGGAAATGAAGATGAAGGGGAAAAGAGTTCAAGAGAATTGGCTGTATTTTAAAGGAGTCTTGCGGAAGGCACAGGAACAAACCATCCCGCTGCATAGTAAGAAATGCAAACATGGTAGGCAATCAGCTTGGCAAAACAGAGAAATCCTTAAGCAGCTTAAACTCAAAAAGGATGCATGCAAAAATGGAAACGTGAACAGTTGACCAAGGAGGAGAATAAAGATACGGCTGGAGAATACCGGGCAGTAATCAGGAAAGTGAAAGCACAATTGGAACTGCAGCTGGCAAGGGATGTGAAGAGTAACAAGAAGAGTTTCTACAGGCATCTTAACAATAAACAGGTTATCAGAGAAGGTGTGGGACCATTACTGGATGAGGGAGGTAACCTAGTGACAGATGATGTAGGAAAAGCTGAAGTACTCAATGATTTTTTTGCCTCAGTCTTCACGGACAAAGTCAACTTCCCCATGACGGTCCTAGATAATGCAATGTGGGAAGGTGGAGGGCAGCCATCTGTGGGGAAGGAACAAGTTCTGAGCTATCTAGAAAAACTAGATGTGCACAAGTCCATGGGTCTGGATTTAATGCACCCAAAGGTACTGAAGGAATTGGCAGAAGTCATTGCTGAACATCTGGCCATTATCTCTGAAGACTCTTGGAGATCAGGGGAGACACTGGATGACTGGAAAAAAGGCTAACGTAGTGCCTATCTTTAAAAAAGGAAAGAAGTACAATCCAGGGAACTATAGACCAGTCAACCTTATCTCAATCCTTGGGAAAATAATGGAGGGAATCCTCAGGGAATACATTTTGGAACACTTGGAAGAGGGGAAAGTGATCAAAAGTAGCCAACATGGATTCACCAGGGGCAAGTCCTGCTTGACCAATCTGATTAGCTTGTATGATGAGGTAACAGGCTCTGCGGATCTGGGGAAGTCAGTGGATGTGATATACCTTGACTTCAGCAAAGTTTTTGATACTGTCTCCCACAACATTCTTGTCCATAAGTTAAGGAAATATGGATTGGATCCTTGGACTATAAAAAGGATAGAAAGCTGGCTTGACAGTAGGGCCCAACAGTTAGTGGTCAATGGCTCAATATATGGATGGTGGTTGGTTTCAAGCAGAGTGCTGCAAGGCTTGCTTCTGGGGCTGGTGTCATTCAACATCTTTATTAATGACCTGGATGAGGGACTGAATTGCACCCTAACACAAAACTAGGGGGAGAGGTAGATATGTTGGAGGGTAGAGAGAGAATCCAGAGCGACCTGGATAAATTGGAGGACTGGGCCAAAAGAAATCTGATGCAGTTCAAAGAGGAGAAGTGTAGAGTCCTGCACCTGGGACAGAAGAATCCCAAGCATTGTTATAGGCTGGGGACCGACTGGCTCAGCAGTAGTATGATGGAAAGGGTCCTAAGGGTTATGGTGGATGAAAGGCTGGATAGGCATAAAAAGTGTGCCCTTGTAGCCAAGAAGGCTAACAGCATACTAGGGTGCATTAGGAGGAGCATTGCAAGCAGTTCTACAGAAGTAGTTATTCCCCTCTATTCGGCACTGGTGAGGACACTTCTGGAATATTGTGTCCAGTTTTGGGTCCCCTGTGTAAGAAGGATGTGGATTTGCTGGAGCAGGTTCAGTGGAGGGCACCAAAAATGATTAAGGGTCTGGAGCACAAGATCTATGAGGATAGGCTGAGGGATTTGGGCTTGTTTAGTTTACAGAAGGGAAGACTTAAGGGTGATTTAATTGCAGTCTTCAACTTCCTGAAGGGGAGCTCTAAAGAGGAGGGTGAGAAACTGTTCTCAGTGGTGTCAGATGGCAGAACAAGGAGTAATGGTCTGAAATTAAAGAGGGAGAGGTGTAGGTTAGATATTAGGAAAAACTACTTCACCAGGAGGGTGGTGAAACATTGGAATGCGTTGCCTAGAAAAGTGGTGGATTATCCATCCCTCAAGGATTTTAAGTCCCGGGTTGACAAGGTGTTGGCTGGGTTGACTTAGTGGGGGTTGATCCTGCTTGAAGCAGGGGGCTGGACTAGATGACCTCCTGAGGTCCCTTCCAGCCCTATAATTCTGTGAAAGTCTACCAGTGAAAAAGCACCATCACCACCTCTTCCACTCCCATTGGTTTTGTCAATCAAGCCATTCATTGTCTTTGCTTTCACTGGAAAAGTACCCAAGAAGGAAAGAAAATATGCTGTTTCTCTTTGTGTTCAATGTTTCCTTCATCCCCAAAGGCCATTTTGGTCAATGTTTTCAATTTGCCAAATGTTTAAGAAATTTTCAGATTTGAGTTGGGTTGCACTGACTTTATTTTTCAATTTTTTTAACCAACCACATAATCAAAAATCAACTCTTTAGCCTACTCCTTCCAATTCTCACTCACTCAGATTCTCTCTCATGATCTGCTGAGACATAAATGCCCAATACAGGATTCCTGCTCAGGCAGGATCCTGTACTGTGAGATCTAAGCATTGAAGGGAACAGCAGTTGCATTGTCCTCTTCTTCATGAGGTCTTTTAAACCATTTACATAGACATTTTACAACTACTGTTGGCATAAGGGACCGTTAAAATCAAGATATTCACCTCATCTGTAAAAAAGTGTACAACCATCATTAGCATCATCACCCAACATGGGATTTCCATAAACCTGATATCTTTCCAAAAGGTCATTTCCAGCTTTACATTGAAGCACCAAATTAAGAGTGGAGGGTAGTGCATTCCTCCTAAGCTTCTCTGGTGGTGAAATGGTTTCCATCAAGCAGAATGAGTGAAGCTACCCTTAACTCTTTGGGACCGAACCTGCACATACAAAAGGAGGGACAAAGGATAACATGGCATGAAATAGAAGGCTAGATGGATGAATGGGGTCAGATCAGGTGGTAACAGGAGAGAAGTGGAAGGCAAGTACATTGGACCTAGATTAAACAGTACTCCTTTCCCTGGGTACACTAGCAGGTGATATTCCAGAGTGTTGAGGAACTTATAAGAGTCATCTAATTGGGTCAAGCTAATTAGGAAACCTAGAGCTAATTAAGAACTTGCTAGAAGCAGTCAAGACTGGCTGGTTGAGAAATTTTCTTGAAAAGTTTGCAGTAGGAAGTTGGATTATCATTTCAACTATTTTTTTAAAAAAATTATTTTTTCCATGCAAATTTTCAGCTTTTTATCAAATAAACCAAGTTTGTCTTCTCCACAAAACTGTGACTGCGGGACCTGGTGATGTTCCAGAGTGGTTCCACAAAAGGAGAGACCATCATGCACCATGAGGGATATAGTCCAGCCTAGAAGACTGGCCCATGGAAGAAAATGGTGAAATGTGTTGTCTGAGACACCTCTGTGATATTCCCAAACTGAAATGTTAAGTTTTCAAGCAAAAGCTTTCAGTCTCCATAAACACAATGTTGATCAGATTTACACAGTATACAGTATGGACTGAAAACAGCAGGACAAAATACACTCCAATCTCATGTTCTGTAACTCCAACTGAACTTGCATCATTTAATAACACCGGAGGAAGGAGTGGATCTAATTAATCCCCAAGGCATTAGTTACATTGAGGGTGGGTTTGGTTTGCTGAGCACATTAATTAGGTCAGCTCAGGCATTCCCAGTTGGTTCAGGGATCAGGTCCCATAGATCACAAATCACAATATAAAATTTCCCCAGTGCTCCAAACTGGCATTTCTTTCCATTGGGTAACATCACCACAGCTCTCTCTTCTCAACAGGTATGTGCTATTGTATTTCATCACAGCCATACACACATACTGACACCATAGTGGTCAGCAGCACTGAGAACTTCTAGCACTGAGAACCTCTGCCCCAGCTCCTACCCCTTGGACTAAAATATTGACCTCTTTGGTAGGAAAAACATGATGTGGTGACTGAAGCCAGCACTGTTGAGTATGTCTCTGCGTTTTCCTACAGACTACCACAAATTACATTTCCTATGCAAAAAGCTTACTTAGCACAGTGAGCAAAGTCAATCCTCAAAACAAATGCTGGGCCATAGAGATCACCTCGCCCAAACAGGGCACAGATACTGAAATTTATTCTTGAGTTAAGCGATAATTCCTTCAGACTCTTGATGGTTTTCATTCTAATTGTACCACAGCAGACTAATAAGTCGCGTTTGCTCCTTGGAATAGTGAACAGATGTGTTCAAGTGTAGGGCATGACTGACGTACGTAGCCTGGTGTTGGTACGTCACATGCATTGTACATCTGAAATGGCCACGTCTAAACATCTGGCGCCGTGGACTTAGTCCTTCCATGAACTCATAATGGTGTCTATTAAGTAAATGATCTCCATTTTTCTTCACTTATTTCATTACAGAGAAGGGATAGGTCATCTGAGAGATTGACCTGCCCACATCAGTGCAGGGAAGATGGAAGAAGGAAATCACTCACAAGTGACTGAGTTCATTCTCTCAGGACTGACAGATCGTCTGGAGATGCAGGGCCCCCTGTTTGTGTTGTTCCTACTGATTTATGCTCTTACCCTGGTATGGAATGGAGGGATGATCTTATTAATCAGAATTGACCCCCAACTCCACACCCCCATGTACTTTTTCCTCGGTAATTTGTCTTTCTGTGATATCTGCTATTCCTCAGTCATTGCCCCTAAGATGTTGTTGAATTTTTTAGCCAAGAGGAAAAGCATTTCTCACACTGCCTGTGCAGTACAAATGTATTTCTTCATCTCTTTTCAAGATATTGAGTGTTTTTTGCTGGCTGTGATGGCGTATGACCGTTATGTGGCCATCTGTAACCCACTGCTCTACAGACTTAAGATGTCCTGGCCACTGTGTAACCAACTGCTTGCAGGGGTGTATGCTGTGGGGTTGGTAGATTCAATGACACACACATGTCTGACATTTCGGCTGTCATTCTGCCGCTCCAACATCATGAACCATTTCTTCTGTGACATGCCTCCATTGCTGGCACTCTCCTGCTCTGACACCCGCATCAATGAGATTGTGATGTTTGCCTTTACATGCTTCATCACTCTGAACAGCGCAGTGATCATCCTTCTCTCCTATGTCTATATTTTCTCTACCATCCTGCAGATCCGCTCTGCTGAGGGTCGGCGCAAAGCCTTCTCCACCTGCACTTTCCACTTGACAGCAGTAGTCATATATTATGGTAGTCTCCTTTTTACATATTTACGACCCACTTCCACCTATTCTATGGATATAGACAAAATAGCCTCAGTGTTTTACACCCTGGTGATCCCCTTGTTGAACCCCCTCATCTACAGCCTACGGAACACAGAAGTGAAGGATGCCCTGAGGAAATCAGTAAAGAAATTTCTAACCAAGTCTTGAATCTGTTTAACTGAGTGTTGGGTAATTGATCAGGAGCAGAATCAGGTGAATTCAATTATCAGCCCATTGCAATGTATTTTTGCAGAGTGTGTGACGCTGTCTTGCTTTCTTATGCGGTTATTATTACTAATTTGTATTCCAAAAAGACCTGAAGGTCCCAATGGGGCCTCACATTATTGGCCCATAAAAATTCAAGGAGACACTTGTTTCTCATGTCTGAGCATAAAAATATTTGTGATATGCTTTGAAAGCATGTTGCTGGTCCTACTGCAAAGAAGAGGAGGGCATCTAATCTATTTCCCTACTTGTGGCTAGGTTGGTTTCATTATGCATTTGCAAATTATGAAGTGTGTAATTTCCATGGCTGAATCCATGGGAGTTTTGTACACTCTCCTAATTTTTTGAAGTCTTTCTTGTGCATCATGGGGTTCTGGTAGAAATTGTCCTCTGGTTTGTGTCCCGGAGCAAGGAGAGAGGAAATTTCTGTCACAATGGTCTTTATTTTAATTTAACTGAATAACAAAGCCTAGTAAGAGAAGGGGTAACATTTCCATGACAGAGCATGCTTCCCTTATGATCGTCCACACTACAGTGAATACAAAATGGCATGGAACATGTATGTTTTCTCTACATCATAATTTAAACAGAAAGATAAAGGCATATCAGACATTAGCTATTTATACAGCTTAAATGCTACTATAAGTTCTTGTTCTTAGTTCTTGGAAAGACTCCAAAGAGTAGGGATAGTGGTAACTGTATTGCTCAAGTGGGTGAGAAATGGATAGCTATGGGGCAATAACTGATTACTGACATCACAGAGGCTTAGAAGAAATTCAGTTCAACGAGATCCAAATGTGAACGTTCCCAAAATGTTTGACAAATTGAAATCATTGACCAATTTTTTTTTGTTTTTGAAGGACACCTTTATCACAGTCATAAACAGAATGTTTCCTTTCTTTCCTGGGTACTTTTCAAGCCAAAAACAAAGACGATGATGGGCTACCCTGACAAGGTGGATGGGATTATAAGAAGTGGTGATGATGTTGCTTCCATGGTTGGATTTAACTCAGTGTTCGGAGCACTCCTGTGGGATGTGGGAGGCACAGGTACTTCACCCCCATCTGATGTGGGGAAACTATTTGAAGTGGGTCTCCAACGTTACTGGATAGGAGTCTGGTGACCAGGCTCTGATCTGTCCTGTATCTTTCTAAGGGCTAGTCTATGCTAATGTTGTAAGTTGAGCTATGTTACACTAGTTCAAATCAACATCAATTAGATACACTTACAGTGGTGTATACACAGTGCTAAGTCTAAGGAGGAATTATGTATTTGAAATATTCTAACATAAATCACCAGACAGTGTTAGTGTAGACTTATGTTAATGTAGACCCAAGAAAGATCCAAGATGGAACATAGTCTCTGAGAGTGGTGGAAAGCAGACATTGATGGGCAGGAACATTCTTATCAATTTGGCATATCTTCAACAGGTCTGTTTAAAACACTGCTTCATTTATCATAGCAATGTTGATTTAGCCAGTAGTATAGATATACCCTGAGTCTGTCCTGTTGGAGCTGTAGCATTCTGGATAAATCTTGGGAAATATCACAGGACCAAAAACTAAGATTCGATAGACTGATTGGTAGGGGCACCCACCTATTGGGTGAGATGCTTAATTTCATGTTTCTGCTGCAAAGGTTATTTAATTATTCTTAGCAGAACAACTTTGAACGGAGAGATTGAGAGAAACTGAGAGTAGAATAGGACATCACTCAGTGACTGTGATTCTTTCTGGAAAGACAGGAAACACAAGTTTATATCTTTGCCCAGTATTAGATATGAAGTACAGTATTGTCTCCATTTTACAGATGAACAGCTGAGGCACAGAGAAAGTAAATATCTTGCTTCAAGTTTGCACAAAATGTCTGCAGTTGAGCCAAGAACTAACACCAAATTACACAATGATAGGCTAATGTGTTATCTACTAGACAATCTTGCCTTCCCATGGCAACAGAGGAACAGTGGTGTGAAACCTATCGGTAAAAGAGTCATGACGCAGCCACTCGTTCTATACAATAATGCCACATTCTTCAGATTCACTGTGTATGTCTCACAAATGAGCTGAGGAAGTTTTCTGTAGTCTCCAGAACTGACTTTTGAACTATTGAAGGAAACTATCTCTATTCCTTTTTTGAAGACGCACTGCAAGTTATGTGCAAAATCCATTCTTGGTACAGACTCCTTTACCTTTCTTCCTAGTTGCAAGTTTAAAAAAAAATCAGCAAATTGGATGGAAAAGTTATTATTTGCTCATTGTGACAGCCTGTTCCCTTATGCGCATCGCTTTTGAAAAACTATGATATGTTTTGTACAAAGTGTACCCCAAGAAGTATCATTTGAAAGTTGATAATCCATTGATCATTACTTACCAGTTAAAATGCATATAGCAACTTTTAGTGTAAAACTATAAAATTCCACTCTGTAACTTTATTGAGCTGCTCTGAGTCTATTAAAGCTGTCACATACTAGTTCCTCATAGGGAAAACACTATTAGACATTCACCAAAGAATCAATTTTCCACAAGATTCTTCAAATGTTCAGAGTTCTATTTCCCTCTTTTCATGTTTTGATAGAGTATATTGTCAGCATTTCAGGTAAGTTTGCAATTATTGCATAAATTCTCAGCATCTCTCAGCTTCACACTTTTATATGCTTTCTCATCACTACCCTGGTTTTAGATGTCTATATTTGCATTTTCTGAATATCAATAAAATCAAATGGACTATCACCGAATTAAAAGGCCATGCTTGGGAGGAAGAAAGGTGTCAGTGAGAAATCTGCATTCTGACAATGAATCATCTGAGGTTATTTGTCCCATCAGTATTTGTCTCTTGAACCTCAGCTGAAGAAGATTCTTGTGAAAGGGATGTGACAATAACAGGAAAATATTTACTCTTCAACCTTTTCTCTCTGCTTATGGCATCAACATCATCCGAAGGAAGAGGAAAGGATCGTTGGATTGGGGGAGGGTTCTGGCGGAAAGATATCCAGCCAGTAGGACTGCAAAAACAGATGGTGAGAGAAATATTTGCTTGAATTCATTTAGCTTGTTACACTAAATATTAGTTGCATTTGACCTTTTATTTCTTTGTAACCAATTCTGACCTTCATGCCTCATTGTTTGTAATTACTCAAAAGTTTTCTTTTGCAGTCAATAAATGTTATTTTATCAAATCCAGTGTGTTTTGGTATTGAAATATTTGGGAAACTCTACTTGAGAAAAGGATTGGTGCTTATTTTCTCTTAATAAAATGACAGATTTGACATGAGCGTCTATTATCCAGGAGAGTGTTGAACAACATAACATGTAGGTACATGTGATTCTCCAGTTCACAAAGCTGCCAGTGGCAGAGGTCAAAGCCTTGTGTGATTTGTTTGCCCACCCACCATGCCCATAAGTAAGCTGAATACTGGTATTAATCCAGGGGAAGAAGAACAGCAAGATCTCTGGTATATGTTCCATGAAGCAAAAGGGAATACTGAGCTCAGAGAGACACAACACCTATTCACTGCTACAGTCCCAGCCCCGAGGGCCTAAGAATAGCACCATGTCCCTTTAAGTAAATTGTTTTCAGTCCCTGGGCCACTCCTCATGGCCCCAGCCTTCACTGATGTTTCATCTTTGCTTCAGGGCAATTGCACGTTCTGGACCAGCAGCCAGCCAAGAGCTGTTCCTGCCTCCTCCAGTTCCTGCCTGCATGGAGCTGACCATGGTGCTGAAGTTCCCTTTAGCCACTCAGGCTTTCAATGGAGGAGCCACACTGATAGAGATCAGCACCACCAACTTCTATGAAGCTATATTAATTTACATCACCTGTGGAATAGCTTCTTCCTTTCTTTCAACGATGCAAGGTTTCCATAGATTCATAATTTCTAGTCTGACTTTCTGATAACTCAGAGTATGAATCTCACATCTGATAAAAACTAAAATGTTTCTTTTTTGATTGTGATTCAGCCTTCATTTAAAGATGTCATGTTTTAGCGTGTTGACATCTGTCTCATGCACAGTTGAAACTGTGCTCAGATTCACACCATCGGGAAATCTGACCTAGTAACTCCAATGGAGAGCTATTAATTGGCACCAGCAGGGATCTGGTCTAATGGGTAGTGTCCATGTTATGTTTACATCTTTTAGTATATCTATGTCTATGTCCTCTGACAAAGCCCCAAGCTTGTCCGCATTGAGCCCTGCACTATATGGCAGTTAAATGCAACCTCAGAGGCTCACTGTGTCCCCTACTCTGTCTCCTGCTCTTGCACAGGCTTGGGTCACAGCATCACTGAGACATTCTCACCATTGGCTAGTCCAAAAATACAGTGATTAGCGGAGGAGATGCCCCCTTAAGGGTGCCCAGTCTCCTCCTGCCCTCTAGGGTCACCGTGGGGTCTGGGGCAGTCTGGGAGTAACCCGGATCCCTCCCACATGTACTGAATTCTGGCCCAGGGACCCGAGGCAGCTGTGGCTGGAGGGGTGTCCCTTCCTGGGTCCTCGCAGTGCAGTAACCTGCCTTCCTGGGCCACTTCCATCAGATGCATCTCCAGTACCTTCCTCAGGTAACTGCAGTCTTCTCTCCTTGGGAGTCCTCCTTCAACACACCTTGGCTGTCGTCAATCTCCTTCTCCCCTGCTATGCTGAAGGAAACCCTTTTGAAGGGTTTCACAGGTCTTAATTAGCAACAGGTGCAAAAATGGCAGCAGGTGCTAGATTAGCCTGCTGATGCTAGATGATCCCAGATAAGTCTCAGTCTCTGGGAAACATAGAGGTACACACCCAGCTGCAAATATATTTCCCCTCCATGATGCTGCTTTAGCCAGCTGCTGGCAGGTGTGTATCACAGTCTATGTCTATCCATGCCAATCAGATCAAGGGACAGTGGTAATAAGGCCTGAGCATCCTCAGTGGGCACAAGTTGAGGAATATAGCAGGTATAATGAGGCCCTGTCTGCCTGTCTGGCATCACTGGAAGGTGGAGAGAATTTATATTCTTTCTTCCTTAACTTGACAAACCTGCTGGACAAGGACCGGCAGCTGCCATTAGAAAAAAATTCCGTGCCAGGAAGGTTTCATACATATTTCAGAAACTAGCAAGTCCTGGGAGTTTTGCAAAGGTTATTGGCATTTGCAATGCATAAGAGCTGATGGTGTTATAACTGAGTCGTTTCACAAGATGAGATCTCTGGACAGGCAGGATTCTGTACTGGTGAAATCCCAGAATTGTAAGGAACAAGAACTGGATTGTTCAATCTTTCATGGGGACTTTACTATTTTTTCACTCTGAAATTGCTGTTTCCTCTTGAAATAAAATGCATTTGCATAGGAAGTTTAAAGCTACTATTGGCTTATGGAACTGTAAAATCAAGAGCTTCATTCTGTCTCTCCAAATCTGCACTAAAGTCATTCAACAGGACATTTTTGTAACAGTGATTACATTCATAAAGGTCATTTTCCATAGTTTCCTCTAAGGTTTGCACCTGGCCACTGTGTACGAGGTAATGAAGGGCCACATACATAAGAAGTGGAGCCAAACATGTGTGATGGCCTTGGGGGGAAAAAGTGGTACATGGGGTGGAGATGAGATGAGGTGGAGGAAATGGGAGTTTAAGTGGAGCGGTATCAGAGTGAGATGTGGGGCTGATGGAAATTTGGGACTTTCAAGGTTGCTGTGGCCAGAAGGATGTGACTCTCCCCAGTTTCAGAGCTGTAGCTGTCAGGGACAGACATCCCTTCTTCCCAGACTCAGCTTGGTGGCTGCTACATTGGGTGGAAAACAGCTTCTCCCAAGGTAATGCTAAAATGTAATAGAAATAAAATGTAATAGAAATTCCAGCAAATTTTAGAATTTGTTTGCGGAGAGGTACAGGGAACCATTAAGGACAGATCTTTGCTAACTGGTTTAGTTTTGACTCCTCAGAGTACTCCTTTAACTCGTAAGTAGAAAGCAGCAGTAGGTTTGGTGGGTGGCTGCTAGTTCATTTATTTTTGTACAGTAAAGACCATATATGCAAGCTTTTTGGAGTAGGGATCTATCTGTAAACTTCAAAGTCACGTAATAATGTGCTCCAGGGCTTGTAAACACTTCATGAGTAAATCTACTCTGAGTTTTTGAGTTGGTTCCACATACACAATGTAAAACCAAGAGAACTTTGCCTGTTTCTACATGGTTTTGTTGCACAAGCACAGTCTGGGTCCTAAATCCTTTTTAAAATACCCATGACCAACCACTTAATGTTTTATTTCCCTTTACGTTTTCAGAGTGGTGACTTGTTTATTTGTGATTATTCCTTCTTTTTACTGTTCTATGTGTGTGCCATGTTAATCAAATTAAAAGATAACATCCCTGAGGACTTGTAAAAGACTGAGTCAATGCATTTTACTCTCCTTTCCAGCATCAGAAAATGTTGTATGACTGTATGAGAAGGAAATCTTAATATTTCTAGTTGAATGTTAAAACTGGGCTATGTACGATATATATGCATTCAAGAGGAATACTTTTGTGATCTGCAAATGTGCATAGCATGCTAGTGTTTTTGCAGATACTTCATTTTTTCAAGATCAGCTTTCCCAGAAGATTTCATGTGCTATGAAAAGGGAAACTGAGGCCCACAGCCAAACCATATTGTTTATATGACTAAATGCCAAAATTCCTACACTAGGGAGAACATGAATATCTATATCGACTGGATGTTTATTATGTTCTGAATATTTGTCAGAGCTTGTATGGATAAAGTATTTCCTTTACCTCTTAGCAAGATCACCTAACACATACAGAAACCATACTGCAAAAGCTGATCCAATCCCCTGTTACTCTGTACCCTAGATTTATAAAAGGACGTAATATATTGTCGCTACCATGGTGAACATTATGATGATAAAGCTCAACTTATTATGAAAGTGGTAGGCTAGCCTCAGGTTGGCAGGAGAAGAAGATGCTGTCCTTGACAGGTACCAGAATGATGACCACAATTGACAATGGGGAAGATGAAGGTGATGAGGAAGATGGTGGCCAGCACTTCAGATTGTTCTAGAAGGAAAGATGTGAGCATATAGAAATATAAATGTATATTGCCTATGTATCTTGTGAATTTGGGGTGTTTGTTTTAAATGTATTCATAAACTATACTTGTAAACATACAAGAGCTCCTATAGCTTGGGTGTTGTAACTGAGCACCTCAGGGTTCTTAACCATAAAATAATTGAATACTGGGCCAGATCCTAAGACAAGCACCTGTCAACCTTCGGAATGGTAACTGGAAATACATAAGTAATCCATAACATTAATACACAGTCTAGTGATCAGGCAACAAAGTGAGTAATATGTCTAGGATAATAATATTAACTGTTGGTGCACAATACATGACCTCGATATTGGTGTTCCATATACCAGCTTCAACTCACACATGGATGGGAGAAATTCGAGAGAACATTGGTAGTTTTCAGCTTTACAGAAAGGAAAAGACATAGAATACCATGGTTATTGGTATGATAGATACATAGGTAGATAGGTAGATAGATAGATAGATAGTGTTCTTACATGTTCTACAGGTTTTACATTCTAACTATTGGGATGAGGTGATTCTGAAACCTGGAATGACTGAGAAGATATCGGTTGCAGGTGTCAATAGTTAATACACTTCAGCTGTATCAAACTTTTTGTTGCTTTAATTCTCACCCTCTTGCCAATGCTGACTGAAAGGCCATGTCTGCGCTACAGAGATCTTTCAAAAGAAGCTCTTCAGGAAGCTGTCTTCTGAAAGAACTTCTTTTGAAGGAGTTCATCCACACACAAAAAAGTAGCTCAAAAGAGTCATCTGCTCTTTTGAAAGACAGCATCCACGCAGCCCCCACGCTTTCAAAAAAATGGGCCAGGCATCGAAAATGAAGACTATTCTTTTGAAAGAAGGGCCCTGAGGAAGCTTTCGAAATAGGGCACTCTTCCTGAAAAGGGAAAGGAAGAGTGAGTTCAAAAGGAGCACCATATTCTTTTGATTTACTCTCAAAGAATGCTTTTAGTGTGCAGATGCTCCATGGAGTCTTTCGAAAGACCCTGCATCCTTCAAAAAATGTTTCCTAAGAAATTGCTAGTGTAGATGCATCCAAAGTGTTTCCAGAGAAACTTTTTACGGGAGATTGGATTTTCTTTTTGACTTTTTTTTATTTTTTTCAAGCAATTGTATTTTCCATGATAATTTTCAGCTTCCCATCAAAATTCCAAGTACCTGTCCTCCCCATGCTGTGTCTGTGGATCACACGTGATGTTTCACAGCAATTTAGAAAGAGGAGAGAAGTTGTGTATCCTAGTAGCTGGGAGCGTGGCCCCTGGAAGAGGATGCTGGGACGTGGTATCTGAGGGACCACTGTGGTATTTCTGAGACAACATACTAAATTTTCAGCCAAAAACTTCTGGTCTCTACAGACAGCAAAACAAATCAAACCTTCATTGATGGTTTCTGCTCAGTAACCACCTTCCACAGAAAATGTCAGGATGAACTGTACAAACATCTGCTTGGTAACTTGGATGGAAATCGCATCATTTAATAGCACAGGAGAAAGGAGCCAAATTAATCCCCAGGGTATAAGTTACACTGAGAGTGGTTCAATGAGATCATTAATTAGGTTTTGTGTCCCTCTGAGCTCAGTATTCCTAGTTGCTTCATGGAGCATGTCCCATGGGTCACAAATCTCAGTATAAACCTTCCTTAACACTCCAAATTGTCAGTTTCCATCGATGGGGAAACACTGCAACACCTCTCTCTCCTCAGCAGGTATGTGCTGTTGTCCTGTCTCACATACAGGTGCTAGGGTGACCAGCAGGTATTGAATTCAACACTTCCAGTGCTAAAAGCCTCAGCCCCTATCTCTTCAGCTAATGGAACAGCCACTTTGGTTTAAAAATACGGCAATTATGATGTCTTTGAAGTTAATGACTTTCATTATGTCACTAGGATTTCCTACAGACTAAGGTAAATGCCATTTTCTGATGCTCAAAGCTTAATTAGCACATAGAGCAAGCTTGACCCCAAACAGACATGCTGAGCAACAGAGCTCTTCATCCCCCAAGAGGGCAGAATGATTGGCATTCCTCTATTGTCATTCTGTTCTTGAGCTAAGGAACATTCTTTTCAGCCTGAGATGGTTTTCAGCCTGATTCTCTCAGAGCAGGGGCACAAGTTACTGTTGGTTGCGCCATTTAGTGACCGGGGTGTTTGTGTGGGGACTTGATTAAGCTATGTGTCCTTGTATTTGTGCAGTTGTGCATGTAATGGAGCAACTGGAATGGCCACCTCTGAACATCTGGCTCTGCGGATTAAGTCCTTCCCCATTCTTGAACCTGGTGCAGATTAAGAAACTGATCATCATTTTTCTTCACTTCATTACAGAGAAGAGATAAGTTCCCTGAGACATCCACCTGCCCACATCACTGTAGATGCCTGATCTCTGCTCAGAGATGGAAGAGGGAAATCACTCAGAGGTGACTGAGTTCATTCTCTCAGGACTGACGGGTCATCCAGAGATGCAGGTCCCCCTGTTTGGGGTCTTCCTGCTGATTTATGTCATCACCCTGTTGGCAAACGGGGGGCTGATCTTCTTAATCACAATTGATCCTCAACTCCATACCCCCATGTATTATTTCCTCAGGAATCTGTCTTTCTGTGATCTCTGTTGTTCCACAATAATTGCCCCTAAGATGCTGGAGAATTTCTTAGCTGAGAGGAAAAGCATTTCTTATACTGCCTGTGCTGCGCAAATGTATTTCTTTTTCTCTTTTGAAGATACGGAATGTCTCTTGCTGGCTGTGATGGCGTATGACCGTTACGTGGCCATCTGTAACCCACTGCTGTATAGGGTCACCATGTCCAGTCAGCGTTGTAACCTGCTGGTGGCTGGATGCTATGTGGTGGGGTTGGTAGATTCAATGATACAAACATGTTTTACATTTCAGCTGTCATTCTGCAGCTCCAATGTCATTAATCATTTCTTCTGTGATGTCCCCCCACTGCTAACACTCTCCTGTACTGACACCCATCTCAATGAGATTTTGTTATTTGTCTTAAGCGGCTGCATTTTAGTGAGCAGCATTGTGGTTGTTGTCCTCTCCTACATCTATATCATTGCAACCACCTTGCAGATTCGCTCTGCCAAGGGACGGCACAAAGTTTTCTCTACCTGTGCTGTCCACTTGATCGCAGTGGCTATGTTCCAAGGCTCTGAGCTCTACATGTACTTACGACCCTCGTCCAGCTATTCCTTGGACACAGACAAAATAGCCTCAGTGTTTTACACGACAATGATCCCCATGCTGAACCCACTCCTCTACAGCCTGAGGAACAGGGATGTGAAGGCAGCGTTGAGGAAAGCAATGCTTAAGTTCCTAACCAGTTCTTGAATCTGATTAACTCAAAGCTGGTTTAGTGATGGGAAGTGGACAACAGTGAATTCAATTCCTGACCTTTTGCAGTGTCATTTCACAAAGTCTGTGGGGAAATTGTTCACTATTATGTTTATATTAATATTATTAAGTGGATTTTTGCATTCCTGTAAGGAGGCGACTGAGATCATGGCTTCATGAGGGAATTGCTACAGCAAAGTTCAAGGCAGTGCCTCTTTCACACGTGCAAGCATAAATATATGTGATGTGCTTTGAAAGTGAGGAACTCTTTGTATTGGGAAAGAAGAAGGTGACATCACATCTGTTTCCCTCTTCTTTGTAGGAGGCGTTGTTTTTCATTATGTGTGTGAAAATTGTGTGGCTCAGTCAACACACCCTCTTGATACTTTGCAGCCCTTTTTGCCCTCTCTGGGGTTCCGTATAGTTTGGCACCTGGTATTTGTCCATGCAGGAGGAGCAGAAAGGTGATTTCCATCACAGTGGTCTTTATTTTCAGCAAAGGAAAGAACAAAATGAGTAAGAGTAAGGATAACGTTTGCAAGAGACAGCATTGTGTGTGTGCATCCTCTTTCACAGCCTGCAAGCAAATGAATTAAAATAGAATGGAGAGGGTTAGTTTTCTCTAACATATAAATTAAATAGTGGCATAAATTCACATAAGACACTCAATATTTATAACACATCAGGCAGGTTTTCTGCAAGTTCTTCCTTAGTTCTGTTGGAGAACACAGATTTTGAAGAGCAGGGATTCTGGGAGTTGTGTGGCTTCAGAGACTATGAGTGAGAAGTAGATAGAACTGGGACAAGAGTTGATTTTAGAGTTCTTGGGTTCTTAGAAAAAAAACAGTTCAGCCTCATCCAGATCTGAACATTCCCCAAATGTTTGGCAAATTGGAAAAAAAAAGTGCAAAATTTCCTTTGGAGTCAAAGGAAACATTTTACATGACCAGCGATGGGACGTTTCCTTTCCTTCCTGAATACTTGGCAGTGTAAAAACAAAGACAATGAAGGGCTACATGGACAAGACATATTGGTGTCAAAGAGGCAGTGATGGAGCTACTTCCCTGGCCCTGGATCTTTCTCATGGCTGCTATGTACTAATTCTGTAAGTCCATCTAAGTTATGCGTCAACGTAACATAGACTGAATTCCAGTGATGTTTCACAACATGCTGTGTTGAAGGGAGAGTTACATGACTGAGGTACGGAGCCTTTGAAGTGCAAGGGTTCTTTAGATATCTTGGTACAAGAGGACTAAGGTAGTGGAGCCTTAGAACTCCCAAACATGGTGATCTTAGCTTCTATAGCCCACTCTAAAGAATTGTAAGATGCTCCAGTATTTACTAATACTTACAATAAAGATCGATAGATACCCCACTCCCAGGATCTCATGTAATTCCAGTCTTTGTAGCTATATTTATAAATGACCATTTGTATTTATTCTTACTTTCCATGTTCTATGATGAGAAAATAAATCTATTCCTTTAAGGATGTAGAAATTGTTTGAACTAAAAAAAATTTGTAAAATATAGAGTTGCCTCTTCTCAGTCAAATTATCCAGAGGCAGTATTTTCCAAAGCATGGACTAATTCAGGGTGCCTATGGCCAACTATAAAATGTGGGTCTTAAATACTTTCTGCCTCGCTTTGCTCATCCATGAATTATAGTAACCATACTTGACTGCCTTATTGTAGAGTTAGATGGCCCTCATCAGCGCAGTTCCTCCAAGCTCCTCACAACTGTTCATGCACTCAATCTGCTACATCAGTCAAAAAAGCAAATAGAATGCTAGACTTCATTAAAAAAGGGATAGAGAATAAAACAAAGAATAGTTTATTACCTCAGTATAAATCCAGGATACGCCCACATCTTGAATATTGTATCCAGATGTGGTCACCTCATCTCAAAAAATATATATTGGCATTGGAAAAGGTTCAGAAAGGGCAACAGAAATTATTAGGGATTTGGAAGGGATGACATATGAAGAAAGATTAAAAAGACTAGGACTTTTCAGTTTACTAAAAATGAGACTGAGTGGGGCTATAATAGGGGTCTACAAAATCATGACTGGTGTGGAAAAAGTGAATAAGAGAAAGTTATTTACTTGTTCCCATAACATAAGAACAAGGGATCATCCAATGAAATTAATGGGCAGCATGTTTAAAAGTAGCAAAAGGAAGTTTTTTCTTCACACAGTGCATGGTAGGCCTGTGGAAGTCTTTTCCAGAGGTGGTTGTGAAGACCAAGACTTTAACAGGGTTCAAAAAAGAACTAGATAAATTCTTAGAGGATTGGTCCATCCATGGCTATTAACCAGGATAGGTCTGAATGGTGTGTCTAGTTTGTCAGAGGTTGGCAAGAGATATCTGGAGAGGGATCACTTACTGATTACCTGTTCTGTTCAAGCCTTCTGGGTCATCTGGCATTGGCCATTTCAGAAGATGGGACACTGGACTGCATGGACCTTTGGTCTGACTCACAATGACCATTCTTATGTTCTTCTGTTTGTTGCTGTTATCATCACTACTTCCATGTTAGGTAGTGCAGAGATATCTGCATTTTGTTTGAAAGAAAAGAGGAGAGAGACACAGAGGTGGATGGACTGGATGGGCTTGTTTATTGCAGATACTTGTCTCCCTCAGAGCCCAAAAAACTATCCGAGTGCATAAAAAATTAATGGGTATGCTCTTTTATCCAAGTTAGTATATAGATAAACGTATCTATTACAACTCCCTGCAAGCTCTTTTAGTAGTATAAACATCTATACAATGAACAATGATAGCCACATGATGAATACTATTATACCCACCGTGGTTTACTGCTTATAGCACTTTTATCTTAAGCATGCAGTTTTCACAGTACAAATTCTCTTAATCAGCCCATTACAGGGGGAGGGGAAGGAGACATGATCTGGAGCTGGGCATTTTCTGCAGCTGGGAAAAGAAAGGAAGGGAAAGGGTAGCACATTTTACCCAGCAGAAGAAATATCATGCCCACCTTATAACCATCATGATGATTCCCCGGGTCTTTTTTTAGCCCTTATATACATCCACTCAAATCACAGAGGATGAACTGAGGCACAGAGAAAGTAAATGTCTTGCTTCACGGTCGCACAAAGAGTGCGTAGTTCAGCCAGAACTATGCCCAAAATTACAGAGTGCTAGAACAAGGTTGTACCTAACAGACAATTTTTTCTTCTCAAGGCAATAATGGAACAATGGTAGCAACCTAGTCCCTCATTCTGTAAAATAATGCAGTCTTCTTCAGCTTCATCATGTATTCACAAATGAGCTGAGGATATCTCTCATAAGCCGCTTCTACGCTAGCTGGCTATTTCAAAGTTGAAATCGAAGTAAGGTGGTGAGACGTCGAAATCACTAATCCCATCAGAAGATGGGAATAGTGCCAACGTTGAAGTAGGACATGTGTAGATGATCCACGTCCCACTACATCAGATAGCATGGTCCTCCATGGCAGCCATCAGCTGAGGGGTTGAGAGACGCTCTGTCCAGCCCCTGTGGGCCTCTATGGTCACCGTGTGCAGCAGCCCTTAAATTTCCATGCCCCTGGATTTCTTGTGGCAGGAAGCTGAGAGCATGCAGGCAGAAGCACAGACACGTGCATAATCAGCACACCTTCCAGACGCCCCGATCCCCCACCCAGCACCCATAGCCAACCAGCCCCCTGAGCACCGATTTTTACGTATTCTTAAACGCACACAAATCAGATATCAGAAATGGCAATATACAAAAACCCATAGGAGAGAACTTCAATCGCCCAGGCCACACAGTAGCAGACTTGAAAGTAGCTATCCTACAGCAAAAAATTTCAAGACCAGACTCCAAAGTGCAATTGCTGAGCCACAATTCATCTGCAAATTCGACACCCTCAGCTCAGGATTAAACAAAGACTGTGAATGGCTGGCTAAATACAAAAGCAGCTTCCCCTCCCTTGGTGTTCACACCTCCAGATCAACTGCTGGTAGTAGGCCTCATCCTTCCTGACTGAGCTAACCTTGTTATCACCAGCCTTGCTCTGGCGTATTATACCTGGCCCTGCAGATTTCCATGACCAGCATCTGATGAAGTGAGTCTGTGCTCACAAAAGTTCATGCTCAAAACTTTTCTGTTTGTCTATAAGGTGCCACAGGACCCTTCGTTGCTGTTACAGATTCAGACTAACATGGCTACCCCTCTGATAAAGAGCAAACTTTGACCCCTGTGGCCCCAGGAGGCAGCTCAGCAGGCATTCAGTGTAATAGTGGAATGGTTAGCAAACAGGAAAGGTCTGACTTTCATTTTAGAGTTCTGATAAATTTCTCCTCCAGTGCTTATCAACTCATTATAAGTGAAGGGAGGACAGACAAAGAAACACAATCAGTTCACAGGTAAACGGTCAGATTCAGAGCATTTCAACCTTTCATTGAATAACATGGGAAGGGAAGAAAGGACATCTCTTGAGAGGAGAAATTTTAACTTTTCTGAGTGAATTCTGAACCAGAAGAAAGAAAAAGCTTTAGCTCAGGAAGGAGAAGAGTGGAAGGAAAGGGGGAGAAAAGTAACATTAAGAGGCAGGGGGAGAACTCCTGCATTGATTCAAGGAGCGCCTATGTCATTGCTGACAAGAGCCACTGTGGTCCTGGGGACAAAGTGGGTGAGGAGAAGGGCCAATGGTGGAAGGGATGGGGCTTAAGGCAGTCAGCGTTGTCCCCCTTGCCCCCCATGTTCTCTCAGAGCTGCATAGATAGCAGTGGTAAACAGCTCCAGGGTATTTCACAGGACCCAGAGCTCCAGGCCTCTTTAAAATGCCAGTCCAGGGCCAACTGCCCCTTTTACTCCTCCCCCCACAACAGTGGGCCTGTCTATACTAAACTCACACCTCTGACTCAGCACGAGTGCTGCTACAGCACCATACTGTGCAGGCTTTCTATGTTGAGGTAAGGGTTTTTTTTTCCCATTGATGTAGTTAATCCACATCTCTGAAAGGCCACAGCTAGAAAACTGGAACAATAGCATTGTGGGTTAGTTCCACCTGATTGCCCCAAACAGAATGGGAAAGCTTCTTGACCTTGTAAGACTGAGCTTGATTAATCTAATTTTAAAAAATAAAGCATGCCTCAGAGAAGCTACTAGTGGAAAATACTACCTATAAAAGACATATCATCTAGTGTTTTGTGCGTACTGGTGGCACACAATACTTCACATCAATATTGGTGCTGCACATAAATTCATTTCACACATGAATGGAAACAACTAGAGGAAGTGTAGGATGTTTCCAGCTTTCCCAGGAAGTACCAAATTAACATGAAGTGCAAGTTAAGCAAACACCTGTCAAGTATGGTCTCGACGGTGCTGGTACCTGCCATGAGTGCACAAAACTGGACTGGATTACCTCTTGAGGAAACATCCAGTTCTAAGATTCTGTGATTGTACATCTGTGGTCTTCCCCACCTGAGCTTCTCTGTCATCATGTTGTCTCCATCAAGCACAATGAATGAATCTCTCTTTCATTCTCTTGGGAGTAATCTAGCAAGGGAAGAGCCTAGAATACCATTGTGATAGATAGATAGATAGATCATACGAAACAGTTCTACAGGTGCTACCAGCTTTACATTCAATCTCGTGGGGGTGAGAGAATGAGGTGATTCTGAAGCTAGGAATAATTGCGAAGAAATCAGCTACAGATGCAAACAGTACATTTCAGTTCTAGTAAACATTCTCTTCCTTTATTTCTAAACTTGTTGCTTAGTCTGTTTGACAATTTTTCTTGAAAATGTTTATTTATGAAAAGTTTATATGTTTGTGCAATTATCTGTTCTATGGAAATCAGTGAGGTTGCATCAAAATTCCAAATTCTCCTCTACCAGCTGTGGTGGTGGGATTCTGGTGAAGTTCAAGGGTAGCTCAGCAAGAATATATCTTGTAGTGTGGAATGTAGACCAGTCTAGAAGCCTGGTCCATGGAAAAGAAGGATTGTCCTTGAGGAACACCCCTGGTATGTCTGAGCCAAAATATTCAGTCTTCAACTTCCATGAACATAGATCTGTCTTGCATGATATTCTTATCAATAAACTAGGCAAACACAACATAGATGGGGTTACTATAAGGTGGGTGCAAAACTGACTGGATAACCATACTCAGAGAGTAGTTATCAATAGTTCTCAATCCTGCTGAAAAGGTATTGCGAGTGGGATTCCGCAGGGGTCTGTTCTGGGACCAGTTATGTTCAATATCTTCATCAACGTTTTAGATATTGGCATAGACAATACGCTTACTAAGTTTGCAGATGATACCAAGCTGGGAGGGGTTGTAACTGCTTTGGAGGACAGGGTCAGAATTCAAAATGGTCTGGACAAATTAGAGAAATGGTCTGAGGTAAACAGGATGAAGTTTAATAAAGACAAATGCAAAGTGCTCCACTTAGGAAGGAAAAATCAGTTTCACATATAAAGAATGGGAAGCGACTGTCTAGGAAGGAGTATGGCATAAAGGGATCTAGGGGTTATAGTGGACCACATGCTACACATGAATCAACAGTGTAATGCTGTTGCAAAGAAAGCAAACATGATTCTGGGATGCATTACCAGGTGTGTTGTGAGCAAGACACAAGAAATCATTCTACCATTCCACTCTGCACTGTTTAGGCTTCAGTTGGTGTATTGGGTCCAGTTCTGGGCACCTCATTTCAAGAAAGATGTGAAGAAATTGGAAACGGTCCAGAAAAGAACAACAAGAATGATAGAAGGACTAGAGAATATAACCTATGAAAGAGGGCTGAAGAATTGTGCATCTTTAGTCTGAAAAATGGAAGATTGAGGGGGGACATGATAGCAGTTTTCAGGTATCTAGAAGGGTGTCATAAAGAGGAGGGAGAAAACTTTT
The DNA here is from genome assembly GCF_033958435.1 of Carettochelys insculpta. Classification (NCBI taxonomy): domain Eukaryota; kingdom Metazoa; phylum Chordata; order Testudines; family Carettochelyidae; genus Carettochelys; species Carettochelys insculpta. The sequence continues at coordinate 124,009,945 of NC_134142.1, read as the reverse complement.
CCTTCTTGGCCTCTGAGGATAGAACAAGAAGCAATGGGCTTAAACTGCAGCCAGGGAGGTTTAGGTTGGACATTAGGAAAATCTTCTTAGCTGTCAGTATGATCAAACACTGGAATAAATCACCTAAGGAGGTTGCAGAATATCCATCACTGGAGATATTTAAGAACAGGTTAGATAAATGTCTATCAGGGATGATCTAGCCAGTACTTGGTCCTGCTGTGAGGGCAGGGGGCTGGACTCGATAACCTCTCGAGGTCCATTCCAGTCCTAGTACTCTGTGAGTCTGTCAAATCCTTTGTTTATCAGCTCTGCTTCTACTCAGCTTGCACTGAACGCAGAATGATGTAATACATCCCTAACCTCGCGCTTTGTAATGTTGATAGAAATTGCACCATTTAACACCATAGGGGGAAAGAATAGGCCAAATTAATCCCTAGGGCATGAGTTACACAAAGGGTGGCTTTGCCTCCCTGAGTGCATTAATTAGGTGTTGTGCCCCGCTGAGCTCAGGTACTCCCAGTATAAAACTCTGTGAAGGTTCCAAACCAGGAGCCTCTGTAGGGAAACGCTGCTGCATCTTTCTCCTCAGTAGGTGTGCACAGTTGGACTGCCTCCCATTTGCACACACGTACACACACTGTGAGAATCGACAAGTATTGAATTCAAGATCTCAAGCACAAAGAGCCTCAGTTCAGCTCCTTCCTTTTGATCTGAAGAAGCAGCAGCTTCAACTGCTAAACACAGGCAACTACACAGTCACTGAAGTTAGCACTTTAAGTGGTGTCTCTGTGTTTTCCTATAGACAAAGGTAAAGGCCTTTTTGAGATGCCAACAACCTTCATTCCCATAGTGGGCAAACTTTGCTCCAGACTGAGATGCCACAGAGCTCGCTTTGTAGAAAGTTTGACACTCCCACCCTTCTTCAGACGGTTTCCACTCTGGTATTCTGAGAGTCACGAGTCACTGTTTGCTTCGTGGGTTAATGAAGAGAACTGTTCATTTGTAGGGCACGCTTAGTCTGTGTCTCCTGGCATTTGTATGGTGTGTGCAATACATGGAACACCTCCAGTGAGCTGCTGTGAACATCTGGCTCTGTGGAGTTAAACCTTCCCTGAGCTCGGAATGCTGTCCGTAAGAAATTGATCTCCATATTTCTTCACTTACTGCGTTACAGAGACGTTCAGGGAGGCCTGAGACACCCACCAGCCCACATCACAGTAGCTTCCTGATCTCTGCTCTGAGGACATGGAAGAGGGAAATCACTCATTGGTGACTGAGTTCCTTCTCATAGGACTGACAGATCGTCCAGAGATGCAGGTCCCCTTGTTTGTTGTGTTCCTATTGATTTATGTTCTCACCCTGCTGGGGAATGGGGGGCTGATCTTGTTAATTATGATTGATTCCCGACTCCACACCCCCATGTACTTTTTCATTAAGAACTTGTCCTTCTGTGATCTCTGCTATCCCTCCGTAATAGCTCCTAAGATGCTGGTGAATTTCTTAGCTCAGAGGAAAAGCATTTCTTACACTGCCTGCGCTGTGCAGATGTTCTTCTTTGGCACTTTTGGGGATGCTGAGTACCTTTTGCTGGCTGTGATGGCGTATGACCGTTATGTGGCCATCTGTAACCCACTGCTCTACACGGTCACCATGTCCAGGTGGCGTTGTAACCAGCTCCTTGCTGGATGCTATATTCTGGGGGTGGTGGATTCAATCCTACTCACATCTTTGACATTTCGGCTGTCATTCTGCAGCTCCAATATCATCAACCATTTCTACTGTGAGATCCCCCCGATGCTGCCGCTCTCCTGTTCCGACACCCGCAACAATGAAATTGTGCTCTTTGTCTGCACGTGCTTCATAACACTGGCCAGTGCAGTGATCATTCTCCTCTCCTACCTCTATATTTTTTTCACCATCCTGCAGATCCGCTCAGCTGGGGGCCGGCGCAAAGCCTTCTCCACCTGCACTTTCCACTTGACTGCTGTGGTCATATTTTATGGGTCTGTGCTTTTTATGTATTTTCGTCCTACTGGCAGCTACTCCATGGACACAGACAAAATGGCCTCTCTGTTTTACACACTGGTGATCCCCATGTTGAACCCCCTCATCTACAGCCTGAGGAACTCAGAGGTAAAGGATGCCCTGAAGAGTGCAATGAATAAACTCCTAAACAATTTTTGAACTTGTTTAGCTGAATTCTGGTTGAATGAGAGAGAGTAGAGCCAAGCTAAATCAACTCCCAGCCCATTGAAATTAAAAAGAAAAAAAAGTCATTTCAGACATAAGTTGTTTGTTTGTTTTAACAAAATCAGCAGGCTAGCAGTGAGTTCTTTCTCTATTCTCATGGCATGTATTGCACTCTCTGAAGAGTAGGGATTCTGGGAATTATATGGTTTAGGGGACTGTGAGTGAGAAATGGATAGAGCTGAGACAATATAAGATTTTTTAATCTCATAGGTATGTGAAAAAAAGAGTCAGCTTTGAATATTCCCTTTATGGAAAACATTGACCAAAATGCCCTTTGGCTCAAAGGAAACATTGAAAATGCCCATAAGTGGCAAAGGTGCTGCTTCTCGTGTAGAATTTAGTGCAGTGGTTAGGTTACCGTCAGGGGTTGTGTCAGTGGCAGGTATTCCTTCCCCGTCTGCTGAGGAGAAGGTATTTGAAGTGGGTCTCCAATATTGCCAGACACTACTGTGGTGATTGGACTATGATGTGGGCTGTATCCTTCTAAGGGCTCATCTACTCTAATGCTTCACAAATAACAAGCTGTCGCATAGCACCTCAAAGACTGACCCACAAAAGCTCATTGCTTAACACATGGATTGGTAAGACTCACTTCTTCGGCTTTGGACATTTGGAATTTCCAAACCTGAGGAAGTGCAACTTACGCACAAAGTCTCATTACCTATTGAATAAAGAAGGGAGTCCTTATAAGTTTCTTTCATTGGGCCTCGCCAACAACTAAAAGCAACCGGATCATGTTGGGATGTAAAACAGGCCAAGCTGTAGAGACTGAAAATTCACTGACACAATTGACATTGACACAACTGGTGTTTGAGATAGAGGAATCAGGTCACATAAGATTTTTTGGTACATTCATCAGAAGCCAACCTGTTGCCTAGTGCTTATTGACGGGCTTCACAGCCCACACCCAGACAAATGCTTTCCATTCAACATTAGAAATTGTTTAGGGGGAGCTAGTGGAAAGTATTAACTATGGATCTTTGGTATCGGGTATAGTTTTTGGCTCATCAGAGATGTCTTATTAACTAGTCAATAAGTAGCAGCTCTAGGTTTACAAGGGTGCTTGATTTTTTCTTAATAGGACAAAGTCCTCATCTGCAAGCTCTTTGAAGCGTGGGTCTGACGACAAATTCCAAAACCATTGTGTTAATGTACTCCAGGACTTCTAAAAATTAATGAGCCCCTCAATTGTGTGCCTGAGCTGGTGACACACACGAGGTGAAAGTGGGAAAGTTCTGTTTGTTTTTACGGGCATCTGTTCCACTTGCTCTGTGTGAATCCTCAAAACACATTTCAAATACCCATCACCAACCACTTGATGTTTCACTTCCCTTTGTATCTTCAGTGGTCTCTTTGTTTTTCTTTTCCTCTCTGTGTCGCTTTATTTCTTTTTTTCATTGTAAGTTTGGGAAGTATTGATCAAATTAAAAGCAGACAACCAGAAACTGTAAAGGCCTGAGTGAATGCCTTTTACTTTCCTTTCCAAGGTCAGATAATGTTGTATGCATATTTGAGAGTACAGTACGAGTATTTTGCATTGGCTCATAGATTAGCTTTGAATTTTAAAGTTGAGTTGTGTGTGCAGATAATATGAATATCAGAGGGATAATTTTGTGAAATGCAGAAGTCTGCAACATGCTAGGTTTTTGCAAATGCTTCACTGATTCAAGAGAAGCTTTTCCTAATAATTTATTGATCTATGCAAGAAGTGGATGATTTACTTGGGCCTTGGGTGCATATTCTGTATACTTTTTTAGTGGGCAAGATATCTTTGCTTTATTCACGTAGCTTTCAGCCTGACATATTTTGCTGTACTTACAAGCTTGAGTTGTTGGAAAGGATGATACAGATGTGTACTACAAGGGCAGTGATCATTTTTGTTTTTATTTAATTTCACAGAAAATAAATATCTTAAACATACACATTGTTCTTTGCATCTTGTTTTAATATTCTCTCTTCTTTTTCCATACCTACAAACTGTTAAAACATATATATTATCTAGGTTTTTTTTGCTCTCCTTGATGTCTGTGGATAGGACAAGAAGAAGTGGGCTTAAATTGTAGCAAAGGAGGGTTAGGCTGGATACCAGGAAAAACTTCTTGTCAGGGTGGTTAAGCACGGGAATAAGTGGCCTGGGGATGTTTTGCAATCACCATCATTTCAGATTTTTAAGAGCAGTGTAGTGAGTCAGTATGGCCTCCTGCTGACTCAGAGGCAGGGGAGGCTGCGCAGAGGCCCTGGTGGGTGGGCCCGGAGCCAGAACACCAGTGGCCCACCCCTCAGAGGGTGGGGCCCAGGGCTAGAAGGGCCAAGGGCAGGGCTCGGGACCCATTAAAGCCTGGGTCTCCGGGCAGGAAGGAGGTGCCTGCACCAGCTCCCCAGCGCCAAGGGCAGAGGGCTTGTCGCTGCCCGGCCGGGCCGGAGGAGTAAGCCCCCAGCGGCCCCGAACAACCCCGGATCCAGATGCCCCAGGGGGACTACCCGGACTTCCCAGACCTGCCAGGACCCTCACGCCAGCGGAGACCCCCTGCCTTGGAGGAAGCCCCGGACGCAGCCAGATCAGTGAGGGTGAGTGACTCTGAGGACCCAGGAGCGGCCTGCCCCAGAGACCCGGCGGACCCCTGCAGCCCCCAGGCCCAGGATCGCCTCGAGCACACCGTGCTACCACCTCCAGACTATCCCAATGACATCGACATGAGCGACTGGCCAGAGCCCCCAAAGGTGGACAATTTGGAGGAGATCTGAAGAAGTGAGTTAACTCACGAAAGCTCATGCTCTAAACTTTTCTGTTAGTCTATAAGGTGCCACAGGACCCTTCGTTGCTCTACAGATCCAGACTAACACGGCTACCCCTCTGAAATTTGGAGGAGAGTGACTCCGCAGGACCCCCTGACCAGATGGACTGGGACCTTCCCCCGGTGAAGGGGGAGGTAGGAAGTGGCCCAGGGAACGACGCTCCCGAACCCATGGCAGTGTGTTGCGGCCTGGATCCCCACTGCCGTGGTCGTGTGTGAGCGACCCCCAGGGCCCCAGGCTGGGTCTCAGTGGAGTGGGAGGGCCTGCGACCCCCTACCCCCTCCTTGACAGGGCCAGCCCGTGCTGGGCCTGTGCTCAAACCCCTGTGCTGTTGCCCCGCCCCAAACTGAGGGCTGGGCCTGTACTGTATTACTGTTGTGAACTGCTGCCCCGCCCTAGACTGAGGGCTGGGCCGGTGTTATAACCCTCTTTTGGTTGCCGCCCGCCCTAGGCCAAGGGCTGGGCGTCCCAGGACTCCTACAAGCAGGTTGAAGAAACACCCATCAGTCATGGTGCTTTTTCCTATGGTGAGGGTAGGGAACTGAACTGGATGACCTCCTGAGGCCGCTTCCAGTTCTTTTATTCTGTGATTCTATATCTGCAGTCTCCTCATGAGCTTCTCTGGCAGCGTGTGGTCCCCATCAAACACAATGAATGAATCTGTCATTCCTGCTTTTTCAAATAATCTAGCTTGGAAAGGACACAGTATACCACTGTGATAGACAGACAGCCAGACATAGATAATATCAACAATGATGACATCTTTATGATTTGGACCCATGGTATGGAGACTCTAGAAGAATTCCACAGAGACTTCAACGATCTGCACCCCACCACCAACTCATGCTTCAACTACTCCATGCGAGAGATACATTTCCTGGACACTATAGTACAAATCAAGGATGGCCTACTCGGTACCACACTCTACCAGAAACCCACTGATCGCTATACTTACCTACACACTTCTGGCTTCCATCCTGCACACATAAATAGATCCATAGTTTACAGTCAAGCCCTTAGGTACAATCGCATTTGCTCTGATCCAACTGACAGAGACCAAAAACTACAAGATCTTTACCAAATATTCATAAACCTAAATTAACAACCAGGAGAAATAAAAAACAAATCGACAGGGCCAGACAAATACTCAGAGACCAGCTTCTCCAAGATCAGCCCAAAAAAGCCAAGAACACAACAACACTGTTCATCACCTACAGCCCCCAACTCAAACCACTGTGACGCATTATTAAAGACCTACAACCTATCCTTAATCAGGATGCCACACTCCAGAAGGCCCTAGGTGACAGGCCTGTTCTGTCCTACAGACACCCTCCCAACCTTATGATGACTCTCCCCAACAGCCACAGTCTATACCACAGGAACACCAGTCCTGGGACTTTTCCTTGCAACAAAGCCCACTGCCAGCTTTGTCCAACATATCTATTCTAGGGATACCGTCAGTGGACCTAACCAGGTTATTCACAGAATCACGGTCACATTCCTACGTTCCTCAACTAACATCATATATGCCATCATGTGCCAACAATGCCCAGCTGCTTTGTATATTGGACAGACTTCAAATTCTCTCAGACAAAGAGTTAATGGGCACAAAACAGACATCAAAACACTCCTGATCCACAAACCAGTTAGTCTACATTTTAATAGAGTGGGCCATTCTGTTAATGACTTAGGAGTTTGCATGTTATTGAAGAAGAATTTTCAAACACTGCTTTGGAAGGAGAGGATGCTGAACTCTCTTTCATATTTAAATTCGACACATTAACACGTGGTTTGAACCAGGATGCAAATTTTCTGGGACACTAGGGCTACGTCTACATGTGAAGCCTACATCGAAATAGCTTATTTCGATGAGTACACGTCCTCCAGGGCTAGCAACGTCGATGTTCAACTTCGACGTTGCGCGGCACCACATTGAAATAGGCGCTGCGAGGGAACGTCTACATGCCAAAGTAGCACACATCGAAATAAGGGTGCCAGGCACAGCTGCAGACAGGGTCACAGGGCGGACTCAACAGCAAGCCGCTCCCTTAAAGGGCCCCTCCCAGACACAGTTGCACTAAACAACACAAGATACACAGAGCCGACAACTGGTTGCAGACCCTGTGCCTGCAGCATGGATCCCCAGCTGCCGCAGCAGCAGCCAGAAGCCCTGGGCTAAGGGCTGCTGCCCACGGTGACCATAGAGCCCCGCAGGGGCTCGAGAGAGAGTTTCTCTCAATCCCTCAGCTGATGGTCGCCATGGCAGACCCCGCTATTTCGAAGTTGCGGGACGCGCAACGACTACACGGTCCCTACTTCGACGTTGAACGTCGAAGTAGGGCGCTATTCCTATCCCCTCATGGGGTTAGCGACTTCGACGTCTCGCCGCCTAACGTCGAAGTTAACTTCGAAATAGCGCCCGGCGCGTGTAGCCGTGATGGGCGCTATTTCGAAGTTAGTGCTGCTACTTCGAAGTAGCGTGCACGTGTAGACACGGCTTATAGGGGCTCTTTTGCATACTTGGCTTAATCTAATTTTTTACTTCCCCCCTTTTGCCCCTCTGCTCTCTGATTCGCTCACCTTGATATTTTTTTTTCTGAATTGTCAACCTTGATTACTATTTTTGTTCTCTGTGCCTTAAATACTGAGTCTGTTCTGGTATGGCTATGTTCTGAAGAAGTGGGTCTGTCCCACGAAAGCTCATCACCTAATAAATTATTTTGTTAGTCTTTAAAGTGCTATTTGACTGACTTTTATTTAGATAATATGAAATGCTCCTACATATGCAATCGGTTTTTCATTCCATCTGTAGGAGTCGGGAGAATGAGGTGATTCTGAAACCAGGAATAACAGAAAATATCAGCTACAGCTGCAAACAATTATTACGCTTCAGTTCTAGCAAAAATTCTTTTCCTTTAATTCTAAACTTGTTACTAATTCTCCCTGAGAACATTTTTGAATTTTTTTATGGGTTTTTAATTTTTGGTGCACTTATCTGGTAATCATGGCAATAATCAGCTTTGCATCGAAATACCAAGCTCTGCTCCTCTCATGATGTTCCATGGCAGCTCAGCAAGAGAACAGACTATCGTGTAGCATGGGGGGGTGTAGACCAGTCTGGGAGCCTGGTACATGGATTGTATGTAATCTTTGGGCCGTGTCTCAGGTACGTTTGAGCCAAAATATTCAGACTTCAACCTCCATAAAAAGAAACCCTTTGTTGATCAGCTCTGCTTGTACCCAGCTTGCACTGAGAGCAGCATGATGTCATATACCCCCCTTGTCAGTCTTTGTAATGCTGATAGAAATTGCACCATTTGACACAACAGGAGGAAAGAATGGGCTAAATTAACCCCTAGGGCATGAGTTACACTGAGGCTGTTTTGGGTTTCCTGAGTAGATTAACGAGGTGCTGTGTCTCTCTGAGGTCAGGTACTCCCAGTATAAAACCTGAATGTCCCAAACCGTCATTCTCTGCCTGCGGGGAAACGCCACCACATCTCTCTCCTCAGCAGGTGTGTCCTACTGTTCTGCATCACAGTTACACACATGTACAGCTACCGTGGATATTGGCAGGTATTGAAATCAAGACCTCCAGCACTAAAAGCCTCAGTCCAGCTCCTCCCCTCTGACATGAAGAAACAATGGCTTTGGCTGCACAACACTGGCAGCTACAAAGTCACTGAAGTCCATGCTTTGTCTCTGGCTTTTCCTATAGGCTAAAGTAAATGTCATTTTGCGATGCCAGGAGTCCTCACTAGCAAAGTGAGTGAGTTTAACTCCAGACTGACATGCCACAGAGCTCACTTTGCAGAAAGATAGAAACTGGTTTACTCCCAACCCTGCCTGAGCTTCTTCAGACAGTTCTCACCCTGATATTCTCAGAGTGACAGGATGCTGCTTGCTCCTTGGATTAATGGACTGAATTGCTCACATGCGGGGTGTGGTAAGCCAGTGTCTCCCTGTATTTGTACAGTGTGTGCATTGTATGGAGCAACTGGAATGAGCAGCTGTAAACCTCTGGCTCTGTGAATGAACCTCCCCCACCACCCCCCGGAGCACCTAAAGCTGTCCAACAAGAACCTGATTTCCATTTTTCTTCACTTTGTTACAGAGCAGGGATAGGTTGCCTGAGATACCCACCAGCCCGCATCACTGTAGCTGTTTGATCTATGCTCAGTGGAGATGGAAGAAAGAAATCACTCAGTAGTGACTGAGTTCATTCTCTCAGGACTGACAGATTGTCCAGAGTTGCAGGTCCCCCTCTTCCTTTTGTTTCTACTGATCTATGTTATCATCTTGGTAGGGAACGGGGGGATGATCTTGTTAATCACAATTGACCCCCAGCTCCACACCCCCATGTACTTTTTCCTTAAGAATTTATCATTCTGTGATCTCTGCTGCTCATCTATAGTTGCCCCTAAGCTGCTGGCAGTATTGTTAACTGAGAGGAACAGCATTTCTTACACTGCCTGCACTGTGCAGTTGTACGTCCTTGGCTCTTTGGGGGATGCTCAGTGTCTCTTGCTGTCTGTGATGGCGTATGACCGTTATGTGGCCATCTGTAACCCCCTGCTCTACATGGTCACCATGTCCAGGCGGCATTGTAACCAGCTGGTGGCTGGGGTGTATGCTGTGGGGCTGGTGGATTCAATGATACACACATGTTCTACATTTCGGCTGTCATTCTGCAGCTCTAATGTCATCAATCATTTCTACTGTGACATTCCCACGCTGCTGGCACTCTCCTGTTCCAATACCCACATCAGTGAGACTCTGCTCTTTGCCTTCACGTGCATTGTCACACTGACCAGTGCAGTGATCATCCTCCTCTCCTATCCCTATATTGTCTACACCATCCTGCAGATCCGCTCTGCTCGGGGCTGGCACAAAGCCTTCTTCACATGCACTTACCACTTGATTGCTGTGGTCCTATTTTATGGCACTGTGCTTTTTATTTATTTTCGACCCACCTCCAGCTATTCCATGGGCACAGACAAAATGGCCTCTGTGTTTTACACACTGGTGATCCCCATGTTGAACCCTCTCATCTACAGTCTGAGGAACTCAGAGGTGAAGGACGCCCTGAAGAATGCAAGGAATAAACTTCTAAGCAATTATTGAGTTTAACACCACACTGGTAGAGTGATGGGCACTTAAAACAAGTTAATTCATTTCCCAGCCCCTTTAAACCCATTTCTGTAGAGCCTAAGGTAATACTGTAAACTATTACATTGTTATTTTATTATATATTGTTTTATAGTTCAAAACAATCTGCAAACCCCAACTTCACTTTATTAAGCTACTGCGACAGCAAAATTCGTGGAGATACCTTTTTCAAGTGACTGATCGTAAAAATGTGTGTATTGTGCTTTGAAAGCATGAGTTTGTTTGATCTGGTACACAATGGGTGTGTGTTTCAAAGCTATTTCCCTCTTCTTTGAAGAAGGGTTGGTTTTGTTATGCAGTCGCAACTGTGAAGTATATGATTTCTTTGGCTGAACCCAAGAGATTTTGTATACCATCCAGAAACTGTAGCTGGTTGTGTACTCTATGGAGTTATTGCACAGATAATCAGCTGGTTTATGAGCTATGCAGATGGAGAAGAGAGGTAATTTTAACCAGAATGGCCTTTGTTTTAATTTAGGGAAAAATATACAAATAAGAGCACGGGTGATGCTTACAAATATGCACACAGTAGGTGTGCCTCTGAGAATATAAAATAACATATAAAAACTATTTTCTCAGTAACAAAAATAAAAAAGTAAGATAAAGTCGTATCAGACACTAGCTATTTTTACAACATCAGCAGGTTAGGTGTGAGTTTTGTTCTAGCAAAAATTCTATTCCTTTACTTCTAAATTTGTAGCTAATTCTACTTCAGACTTTTTCTTGAGATGTTTAAGGGCTTCCTTCTTTATTGAATAGGCCTTTTTGAACTCCCCATCCTCTTTGATGCCACAGTTGGGCAACTAATATCCCGGTGAATAGGCAGAAATGAATGCTTTGGCAGTCAGTTGGTCTCATGCTCATGGTCTCATCTTGGACTTGTGTTCTTCCACATGAGGTCGAGAATCTGTCTCCTTCTGTTTGGGTCAATCAGGTTGAACTAAACCACAGTCTTATTTTACCAGTCGTCCAGCTACGGCCTTTCAGAGATGCGGATTCACTTCATTAATGGAAAACCCCCTTCCCACAATATCAAAAGCATCTGTGCTACGGTGTTGTAGCAGCACTAGAGCTGAGCCACAGTAGTGACTTTATTATAGATGGGCCCACCAGTGGGAGCTGCGGGGGGGAAGGGCTGCTGCCCCCAGGCCTGGTATTTCAAGGGGGCCTGGAGTTTTGACTGCCACCAATGCCACACTAGCAGCAGGAATGGCTGGAGTTCTGGGCCCCTGTGAAGCAACATGGAGCACCGTGCCTCTGCTCTGCATGGGGCTTTGAGGGAGTGTGGGCAGCCAGGGCTGAACGCCCTAAGCCCTTCCCCTTTCACCAGTGCCCCCACCCCTTCTAGGACCAGGGCATCAGGGCCCCCTCCCAACTTGCCCTCGGGGCCATGTCAGTTGTCACTACCGCTGAGTATTGACATTCCCTGAATTGATGCAGGAATTCTTCCATTGCCTCTTAAGGCTACATTCCTCTCCATTTCCTGTCGCTCTTCTCCTTCCCTAGCTAAAACTCTTCCCTTCTTCCAGTTCAGAATTCATTCAAAAAATTACATTTCTCCTGTCAGGAGATGTCTCCCAGGGCTAGGCTTCCCTGTTCCCCTACCCTGGCCCCTTGCACCCTGGAGCCCAGCCCCCAAGGCTTCTCCTTGCCTAGCAGACCTGTCCCCATGTCAGGCAAGTGAATGGACTGTGCCTTACCTCGAGGACAATCACCCCAAGGGTGGACTTGACCACCCCGAACTGCTGCCCAATGGACCGGTAGCTGTCTGGGGTGGTGAACTTCCATATGGAGATGGCCACACACTACTCCAAGAGTGCTGACCACCTGCCAGCCACAGGGAGGGATAGCTCAGTGGGTTGAGCATTAGCCTGCTAAACCCAGGCTTATGAGCTCAATCCTTGAAGAGGCCATTTAGGGATTGGGGCAAACAGATGACAGGGATAGTGCTTGGTTCTGCAAAGAGAGTACAAGACTGGACTGGTTGAACTCCCAAGCTCCCTTCCAGTTTTAGGTGATGAGTATCTCCAATTATTAAAAAAAAAATCCCCTCCAATGTTCTTTCAGTGGAAGGCTGAAATGTTCTGAATCTGATCATTTGCCTATGATTTGATGGTGCTTGTTTGTCTGCCAGTACACAAATACCCCATTGATATATAGAGATATGTAATATTGCTTTCAGGCTCTCTCCACCAGTTTTGCAGCGGTGAATGCTTTCGAAAGAGCCTCACAGGGAAAAAATCAGGAGGGAACTGCTTCTTCTGCAAGACATGGGATGTGTATTCCTAGGAGTGGGGGTTCAATGACCACCACCCCCATAAAAATACAGGTGGTGGTGGTTGGGGACTCCAGCCTAACAGAGACTGAACCATCCATCTGCCAACTGGACCTGGAATCTCATGATGTGTGCTGTTTACCGGGAGCTCTAATTCAGGATGTGGCTCAGAGCCTTACAAAACTGCTCAAGCCTTCAGAATACTGCCCCTTACTACTTCTGCATGTGGGAACTAACAATATGGCCAAGAATGACCTTGAGTGGGTTACTGAGGATTATGTGGCACTGGGAAGAAGGGTCAAAGAATTTGGAGTGCAAGTGGTGTTCTCATCCATCCTTCCTGTTGAAAGAAAAGGGGTAGGTAGGGATCGTGGAATTGAGGAAGTAAATGCATGGTTACGCAGGTGGTGTCGGAGAGAGGGCTTTGGATTCTTGGATCGTGGGACACTGTTCCGGGCACAAGTATTGTTGGGAAGAGATGGGGTCCACCTAACCAAGAGAGGAAGGAGCATTTTTGCAAGTAGGCTTGCAAACTTAGTAAGGAGGGCTTTACACTAGGTTTGCTGGGGGGTGGTGACCAAAACCCTGAGGGGATAAAGGAACTTGGAGGCTAGAAAGAAATGCAAAGAGAAATGTACAACAAAAGTGGACCTCTGGTTCGAGTAGAGAGGGCAGGGAGATTGACTGGTTATCTAAGGTGTTTGTAGACCAATGCCAGAAGCCAGGGTAACAAGCAGAAGGAATTAGAAGCCCTGTCCCAGTCCAAGAACTATGATTTGATTGGGATAACAGAGACTTGGTGGGATGACTCGCATGACTGGAGCGCTGTCATGAAAGGGTATAAACTGTTGAGGAAGAACAGACAAGGGAGAAAAGGAGGAGGGGTTGCACTTTATGTAAGGGAGCACTATGATTGCTTGGAACTCCAGTACATAGAGGGAGAAAAGCCTGTTGAGAATCTATGGGTCAAGCTTAGTGGTGTAGGCAGCACTGGAGATGGGGTGGTTGGTGTCTGCTACAGGGCGCCAAATCAGCATAATGAGGTAGATGAGGCTTTTTTTGGACAACTGAGAGAAGTTTCCAGATCACAGGCTCTCGTTATCGTGGGGGACTTTAATGACCCTGACATCTGTTGGGAGACCAATACGGCAGTACAAAAGCAGTCCAGGAAGTTTCTGGAGAATGTTGGGGATCACTTCTTGGTACAAGTGCTGAAGGACCTGACCAGAGGTCGTGCGCGGCTCAACCTGCTGCTTACAAACAGGGAGGAACTAATAGGGAAGGTAGAGGTGGGTGACAACCTGGGAAGCAGTGATCATGAGATGGTAGACTTCAGGATCTTGACCAAAGGAAGGAAAGAGAGCAGTAAATTACACACCTTGGACTTCAGAAAAGCAGACTTTGACTCCTTCAGGAACCTGATGGGCAGAATGCCCTGGGATGCTACCATGAAGGGAAAACGAGTCCAGGAAAATGGCAGTATTTTAAGGAAGCCCTATTGAAGGTGCAGAAAGAAACCATCCCGATGCGCAGCAAGAGAAGTAAATATGGTAGGAGAGCAGACTGGCTTATTGGGGAAATCCTTGGAAAACTTAGGCACAAAAAGGGAGCTTACAAAAAGTGGAAACTGGGACAGATGTCTAGGGAGGGCTATAAACGTACAGCGCCAGAACGCAGGGCAGTTATCAGGAAGGTAAAAGTGCAACTGGAATTGCGACTTGTGAGGAATGTGAAGGACAACAAGAAAAGTTTCTACAGGCATGTTACTAAGAAGAAGGTGATCAGAGAGGGTGTGGGGCCCCTACTGATTGAGGGAGGTAACCCAGTGACAGATGATGTAGGGAAAGCTGAAGTACTTCATGCTTTCTTTGCCTGTCTTCATGGACAAGGACAGCTCCCAGGCTAATGCGATAAGTGATGCATTGTGCGATGAAGGTGGACAGCCTTTGGTGGGGAAAGAGCAGGTTAGGAGCTCTCTAAAAAACCTAAGCGTACATAAATCGATGGGGCCGGACCTAATTCATCCCAGGGTTCTGAGGCAGTTGGCGTATGTCATTGACGAGCCCTTGGCCGTTATCTTTGAAAAGTTGTGGAGATCAAGAGAGATCCCGGATGATTGGAAAAAGGCAAATGCAGTGCCCATCTTTAAAAAAGGGAAGAAGGATGATCCAGGGAAATATAGGCTGGTCAGTGTTACATCAGTCCCTGGAAAAATCATGGAGGGGTTTCTCAAGTAAGTCATTTTGAGGCATTTGGAGGATTGGAAAATAATTGGGAATAGTCAGCATGGATTCATGAAAGGCAAGTCATGCCTGACCAATCTGATTAGTTTCTACGATGAGATAACCGGCTCTGTGGATAGGGGAAAATCAATGGATGTGATTTATCTTGACTTTAGGAAAGCTTTTGTTACAGTATCCCACAATATTCTTGTCAGCAAGTTGAAGGAATGTGGATTGGATAAATGGATGGTAAGATGGATAGAAAGCTGTCTAGAAGGTCGGGCCCAGCAGGTAGTGCTCAACAGCTCAATGTCAGGATGGCGGTCAGTTTCTAATGGAGTGCCCCAAGGTTCAGTTCTGGGAGAACAGCAATATAGATGGCAGAACAGAAATATAGGGTGAAATGCATTGAGGTAAGGAAAGCAGCCAGAAAGGATAAGCAGAAACGGTTAGAGGAGCAATGTGAAGATATCGAGAGGTATTATGGTGAATGTAAGACCAGGGAGGTGTAGAAGACAATTAGGAATATTAATAGGAAATGGCAACCGAAGCAGATGGCGATCAAAGATGAGAACGAAGAAGTGCTCATGAACAGGGATAAGATTGTGCAGCAATGGATGAGATATTGCATCAATCTATACAAAGCACAGTTGGACCCGAGTGTCTCCGAAAGACTGACTGAAGAACTGAAAGAGATATCTCCCCCGAGCACTGAGAGCAAGACCAATATTTTGAAGGAGGAAGTAGAAAAAGCAGTGAAACGAATAAAGAACAACAAGAGCCCTGGAAATGATAAGATCACATGAGAGATGATCAAATATGGAGGAGAAAGCATGATTCAGGAAATACACTGACTATGTCACATAGCATGGAAAGAAGGGAAGGCGCCTAAGGAATGGACAAGATTTGTGCTAGTGACAATACCCAAGAAAGGAAGTACACTGGAGTGCAAGAACTACAGAACAATTGCCCTAACGAGTCATCTAGGTAAGCTGCTGATGATGATACTGACTGAGACATTAAGATTGCAGATAGAAGAACATATAGCAGATGAGCAAGCAGGGTTCAGAAAAGATTGAAGTACTGTACAGCAGATATTGGCACTAAGACTGATAGCAGAGAAAGCTTGACGAAAGAACAAAAACATATATACTTGCTTCATCAATTTTCAAAAGGCATTTGACAGTATAGATCAGAAAGTGACTTGGGTGGTGATGGAGTCATATAGGGTGGATAGCAGACTGATATGGTTGTTGAAAAATAATGATAATGTGGAGGCAGCAGTGAGATCATGCTGGGAGTTGGGAAGTTGGTTTAAAACAAGTAGTGGTATGAGACAAGGAGATGCAATATCACCAAGTATCTTCATCGCACATCTGGAGAGAGCAATGGACAAGATCGAGGAAGAGGTAGAAGGAATATCTGTGCATGGGAAAGGAATTAACAACTTGAGGTTCATGGATGATATAGCTGTCATTGAGGAAGATGAGGAGAAGCTAGTGAAAAAGGTGCAGGTGTTAAACAAAGAAGGAAAGTGGTACAGACTGATTATGAACATTGATAAAACAAAAACAATGGTATCTGAAGATAAGGAAATAGAAAGGAAGATCAGTGTGGATGGTATTGAACTAGAAAATGTAGAGAAGTTCACATATCTGGGGAGCAACATAACGTATGATCTAGACTGTAAGAAGGAAATAGTGACTAGACTAGCAAAAGCAAGAGCGAGTTTGAAGGTGATGGATAAGATCCTGAAAAGCAAAGCAATTAGCTCAAGAACAAAGCTGGGTGTCTTGAAAACGTGTATTCAGCAGCATGTTGTATGGATGTGAGACATGGGTGATAACGAAAGATTCGAAAAGAAGAATATCGGCATTCGAAAGGATTTGTTGTAGAAAGATTCTGAGAATAGGATGGATGCAGAAGGTCACCAATGAGGAATTATATAGGAAGACACAGCTGAAAGAGAATCTGCTGCAGAAGGTTATAAAACAGAAGCTACAACTCTTTGGGCATATTTGCAGAATGAACGACGAATGAAAAATTAAGACTCTACTATTCGGCATAACAGATAGTTCAAATAGCAGAGGCAGACCCCACAGAGAATGGATAGATGATGTAGTAGATTGCTGCGGAGCTAGTCTACAGAAACTAAGCCCCTCTGCACTGAATAGGGAAAGATGGAAGGAAATAGTGAGAGAGGCGTCAGACACCAATGGGTGCTGAGCCCACAGTTATTGATGATGAGGAGGAGGAGGAGGGTGTGATTAGCCTGCATCTCCTTGTATTTTACAATGTGTGCAGCTGGAATGGCTGGGTGTGAACACATGGCTATGTGGACTAACCCCTTCATCTCCATTTTCCTTTGCTTTATTACAGAGAAGGGCTTGGCTGCCTGAGGGTTCCACCAAGTCCTTATATGCAGATCCTTATCTGGTCCTCATCAGAATAGTACTTCTGAGCACCTCTAAATTTTTATTGTATTTATTTTCACAACTTCCATCTTACAAAGAGCAGCATTTGTTTCCATGTTACAGATCACATGCTGAGACACAGGGAAAGTAAATAAGGGAAAGTAAATGTGTTCCTTCAATGGTGTACATGAGATCTTTATTTTAGCCATGAACTTAGCCCCAAATTACACAGTACTAGCCTAATGTGCTGCCTATAAGACAAACTTTCCTTCTCATGGGAAGCAAAGAACAGTGGTGTAAAACTTGTATGTAGGAGAGTGGTAAACCAATCACTCCTTTTATATAGTACTGTTACCCTTTCTAGACTCACCATGAAGGTCTCACAAATGAGCTAAGGATCTCTCCTATAGTCTCCACTGCCGACCTTTTAACTATTTAAGAGAAGTGGTGAGATTCCTTTTCTGAGGATACCCTGCTAATTATATGCAAAAGCCATCTTCTCGGGCAGTCTCAAACATTAAGAAGGAGTGACAGACGCTTTTACCTTCAGTCTAGCCACTACTTCAAGAAGCAAATTGGAGGGGAAAGTTACTACTTACCCAATGTGACAATCTGTGCACTTATGTTAACTCCTTTTTTCAAGACTATGATAAATTTTGTACAAAAGATATACGTTGAAAGCTCATAATCTACTGATCATCATGGCCCTGGTAAAATGCATGTGGCAACATTGTAAAATTATGAAATTCCACCCTCTAAAATTATTGAGATGTTCTGAGATTAGCAGAGGATGTAGCTACCAGTTCAGTTAAGGCAAATTGGAAATAACCATTCCTTTGTGAAATCGCTGAATGAATTTTCCACAAGCTTCACCAATTGTTTAAAATTTTATATTAGCCTTTATATGTATTTTCCAGAGTCTCTGCTGCAAGCGTTTAGGGTAACTTCAGTACTTTCAATTCATTCTCATTAACTCTCATCTTTAGCGTGTGCATTCTCCTCACTAACCTGACTTTTGTAGGTCTCTACACTTACACTTGGAATGTGTCAAGGAAGTCAGAGGGGTTATCACCTAGTTAAGAGACAATTCTGAGGCAGGAAGAAGGGTGTGAATGAGAAATCTACGTTTAATTTCCTGTTCCTTCATACTATGTCTGTCCCCTGAAGGTCAGAGAACTCTGACTAGAGGAGGAGGAGGAGGTGAATGTCCCAGAGGTTCCCTTCCTTGCTTTCTATATGCTCATACCACCTGTATCATCTGAAGGAAATAGCAAAGGAGCATTGGAGAGGGGGAGGATTTTAGCTGAAAGAAATTCAGCTGCAAAGGCTGCAAAAAGAGGTGGTGAGATAAATCTTTGCTTTGAATTCATTTTGCCCGTAAAATTAGGTATCAGATTCATTTCACCTTTTATTTCTTTGCAACCAGTTCTGGCCTTTATGCCTCATTTGTAAACACTTAAGAGCATTCTCTTTGCACTCAGTACATGAGTTATATGGTTTTATTAAAACCAGTGTGTTTTCACACTGAAATATTTGGGAAGCTGTACAGGAGAACAAAATTTGTGCCTATTTTTTCTATTAATTAAATGGCACTTTTTATGAGGTTCTGTTGTCCAGAAAGATGTTGGACAGTATAAGACACACGCCATTCAGCATCATTCGGCCCTCTGACCTAGAGATGCCTTCTCTGCACTGTGAGGTTGAAAAGCAACATGTGATTCCTTTGTTCCTAAAGTTGCCGGAAGTAGAGCCCGGAGCCATGGGTTATGTGTACACTACAGCAATCTGTCAAGAGAAGTTACTGTTGGAAGATTGCAGCCAAAGAGCAAAGTGGATTGAAAAAGTGATCCTCTCTGTCGAGTGAGAGCAGCTGCCTGGACGCTCTCTCAACAAAATGGCCAACTGGAAGCACTGCAGACAGGGCTTCCCAATGACCCAGAAACCCAGTCTGTTGACAGAGGGCCTCCCGGAGTGTCCACAAACAGATTCTGTTGAGAAAGGCATTCTGCCTTGTGAGGGAGAGGCAGAAGGCTATTGACAAAAGTGCCACGTTCTGTTGATTTCCTGTTGACTGAACGCATTTGTTGTGTGGGTTCTCCTTGAGTTTTGGTGCCAAAACTGGAATTTTGTCCACCAAACTCTCTAGTGTAGATATAGCTCTAGGTGTGAGCTCTTTGCACACCCCGACACCCAGACTGTGATGCTCATGAGTGTTAGCCAGCAGCCTGGGAGTAAAAGGGTTGACCTCCTTAGCCAAGTGCAGTTGGCCTATAGGAATGTAGGTAGGAATTGAATTTTTTGGCTCCTCCCTTTTTCTGTCCTCTGGTCTTTCTTCTTCTTTCCAGCTGTGAGGGAGAGAGACACAGAATATCTCCCTCCAAGAACAGGCCCTCCAATCTTCTGTAAGTAGGGTAAAGTTTAGATAAGTTCATTAGGCTTTATTGTTTTATGGTTTGGGAAGTGGGATCTGATGTCTGTGCACTTTTTAGAAATGTTCTTTTACTCTCCTTGTAACCAAGTTCTAGGCCCATGGTGGAGACTCCCCATGTGTTTTACTTTGTGACTCTTCCATCTAGTCCTGAGGCTTGCAACACAAATATTGTTGTAATAGTAAAAGTTCTCTCTTTTCCTTTTTATTAACCTGGTATTGGTTAATGGTGGTGTCCCGGTTTTTACTTTTGGGGCTGAGATTTCCCAAGTCATCTCTCCCTGGTTTCCTTATTATTACTTGGGTGCTGGCAGCAAATTTTATCCCCAAAATCTAAGGTTTTTAGGATTTTGGGGGAGATGTTTATACCAAAACCTGGTAGTTAAGGTTTTGAAGGTACTTTTGCTGGCCCCCACTTCTGCATTTATCTTGCTAAAGTGGGAAAGGAGCCATGACACAGACCAAATACTAAAACAGGGACTAACCCAGGTAAAGAGGAAACAAAACTGTGGAGGAAAGTTTATAAAACTGGTGCAGAATTCAAATAGTAACAGTAAAACACAGCATTTATAATCCATAGCTCTCAGAGCAATGTACAGTGGAGTTTTAAGAGACTACCTGAATACTCTAATAGAATACATGAGATACAAGTTTTTAAAGGGATTTTACTAAAATTACCCAGTTGGGGAGGAGCAGTTTTGAGAGCAGAACTCTTATGTGCATTGTTTTGACTGCAATACACTGTATTATGTTGTAAGAAGATCTGATCCGAGCTAGGTTACAGTACTGGGAAGTTGGATTAACTCTCCTGAAGTTATAGGCATTGCTCTGGAGTTATATTACTGCATCTGAGATAAGAGTGTGGCCTAAGGTATCCACATGAAAGTCAAGAAATTACTTCAAGAAACATTTAAGCTACGTCTAAACTACAGCATTCTGTTGACCAAGATAGGGAGAAGAGTGATGGGAAAGGGAGAGAAAAATAGCCTTAAAAATCCAGGGGAAAACTCTCCCCTCAATTCATGCAACATCTAAAGCTACTGCATAGATCCCAATATTGTGGTGCCACATTTCTATAAGGTAGAGGCTTTCTGCACAGATGGAAAGCATTTTGCCATTGATGTAGTTAATCCATATCTCTGAGAGGCAGTATCTTAGTGAATGGAAGAATATACTGATTGTTGGTGTACCATGACTGCAGCACACAGGCTTTGAAATATTCCACAGCCCTGTGTGAGAAAGTTCAAGTTCAAGGCCACAGAGGGGCTACCAATGGAAATGACCAGGTGAGAAATCTACCCCTGTCTAGCTGCCAGGCCAGCAGAATCCCGATCGGCTCTTTCTATTCAGGCTTGTTGTAGATGTTGCATCTCTCCAACACCCCAGGAGAGATTAGTCTGCAATCTGATGAAGATCAGTGTGAAATTTATTGCAGTGTATCATGGAATCCTTGCTGATGTTGACCAGAGTTAGGAACTTTTAAATAGAGGTATTAATTTGGGTAAGGGCTCACCAGTCTGACCTAAGTATTTGGGATTCAACTTCTACTCCAATCAACAGTTGACAAGAGCTAGACAGACTACGTGGCAGGAAGTAGTTCTTGGGACTTCAGTGGTCACACACACAGTACTCTTAACAGCAACATTTTCTTAAAGTAGTGGGGCTCTACACAATAAAAAAATGTGAGATAATGTTTGCATGCAAGCTAAATGGCTTTGATTAATTACATAAATGCAGCTTGCATATCTGATTACATTTACGGTTTGCATCTATGCTCTATGTTTAGTAAAACATCACACTCACAATCCCTGCGGACAACCTGAGGAGTTGAAGAACTCACCCCAAGAAGAGAGGGCAACCTTAAAGTTGAAAGGGAGTGAAAATAGTACTGGTGGAAGAGAGAAGGATTCTTAGAGAGGTTTTCCAGAATCTTTAGAAAACCCTTGAAGAGCTCCCTATTTCACTATTTGTCATGGGCTGCTAGAGGCCTTCTTTGTATCACTTTGGCACTCACATCACATTAGGCCTTCGTACCTTAGGATTTTAGGGGGATACATTTTTGGTAGAATTCAGCTAAAACACCTTTTTGACTATGCATGAGGTGCAATGTTGCAGCCTCAAGATGTAATATCCCATATCAAAAATTCCAGCTTCTTGGAATTTTAAGATGGTTATATATTTATTTTGACAACACACTAGTAAAAAATTACCTACAGTACAAACACCTGCCTACAATGGGAAGAAAAAAAATGGCTAAAGACAACCTTTTAGAGAGGGTAAACTCTGTTGCCCCTTTGTATTACTGCTAATTAGGATAAAGGGAAAAACAGAATGAACTGGGGCAACTAGGAGAATTATGTGTGTGGGAGGAAATCTGTGTGTGCATATTTGGTTCGCCATGGGCATTGCGTTTGTCCATATTTGGTATACAGAAGGCATTACATGCATATTTGGTGGTGGACTCAGCTGTTGATTGACAGATCCCATCTTCTATGACACCCTTTGTAAGCAACTAATCAAATCCTCAATTGGTGCAGATGTCACAAATATCCAACACCTGCTGGCATTGTGCACTCTTTTTGAATGCTACTATTTTGCTGTCATGTGTGGATATGATGACCTTGAAGGCATTTGGAAGTGTTTGCTGTAGTTTGCTGCTGTAGCAATCTGTCCCGGACTACCATGTCCAGATCACTGAGGGATATTTGTAATACATAATTTCACATTAGCCTTTACTTTATCTTTATGCTGAACACCAGTGAAGCAATTTCCATGAGCAAGCTGTTCGTAGACCACCTTTGTTATCATTGGGTCATCCATTCTCATAACATGACCAGTCCAGTGAGACTACTTATTAATAAGCATTGCTTCCATGCCCATCACACCATGCAGCTTAAGGAGCTCCATCTTTTACCCCACCAATTCACATGAGTAGTCCTCCTGAGGCAGCACATAAGCAGCTGATTCCATTTTGAAACATGGCCATATATAATCCAAGACCTCAAACCACACAGCAGGATAGTCAGTACAACTGCCTGCTAAACTGTTACCTTTATATGAAGATTGGCTCCATGGTCTGTCCATACAAATTTGGTCAATCTTCTAAAGGCAGCATGTTGGCTTTAGCTAGTCATGCTTGTCGGGTGGAAGACTGGAAGTGAATGTTGACCATAGGCAGATGTGTGTCCCTTGTCCTGGACAGTCCTGCAACAGGTGACCCCGGATCAGGGCATTTTGTGAGATCAGAGAATCATAGGACTGGAGGGAGCTAGAGAAGTCAACTACTCCAGGCTCCTCCACTCGCAGCAAGACAAGGTTCCGTGTAACTTCCCTGACAGGTGTGTTTATCTAAGCTGCTCTTAAGTGTCTGTCACTGGAGATTTTTAACAGCTATGTGAGAGATCGTGCAGGCAGGGCTCATCTGTATCTCAGAAGGTACCAAGTTTGGGGGCATCAGGAGAAGGAAGCATGGAAGGGCACAAGATATTTAATTATCCCTTTACATGTGGTCTTTACTTTTTAATTTCATGAATTTCTGTTTTCACATTAAATAAAAAAAATATGTATAGAAAATTTAAGACTACTTTGGCTGAATGGAACAATAAACACCTAAATCTAAACCTTTTCTGTCTAAAACTATAATACTCAATATCATCATTATAAACCAAATTGTCCTGGTGTAACAGTGAATCCATTCAGAAGGTCCAGCTTTAGAGAGAAGCACCAAATAAACAATGAAACGTAGATGGATGTGTTCTCCTGAGCTCCTCTGCTCATTTTGTGGGCTCCATCGACCTTAATAAACTTACCTTTTTTTCCACCTTTCTGGAGGAACCTAGAAGGGAAGGGCATAGAATACCAGGGTACTTGGAGATGATAGATAGATAGATTCCATACAAGAAGAAGAGGACAAATTATACCCCTGGCCTAGTACTATGTAATTCCATTCGAAATCACATCATTTATTAGCACAGGAGCAAAGTGTGGTCCAAATTAATCCCCATGACATAAATTACACAGATGGTGACTTTGGTTTCTCTGAGTACATTAACTAGGTGTTGTGCCTCTCTGATCTCAGTTATTCCCACTTGATTCAGGAAGCCTGTCCCATCAATAACAAATCTCAGCATAAAAGTACTTGAATGCTCTACCACCTGTCTCTGTTCAGCAGGTATGTGCTCTAGTCCTGCATCACAGTCACACACATACAGATACCTATGTGATCTGCATGTATTTAATTCAAGAATGATAACACTAAAGGCACCAGCTGCTCCTCAATGAGCTACGGGAGTGACTTCTTTCATTGTACCCACATCATTATAGCTGCCTAAACTCTACTCAGAGTAGATGGAAGAGGAAAATCACTCAGTGGTGACTGAGTTCATTCTCACAGGACTGACAGATCATCCAGAGCTGCAGGTGCCCCTGTTTGTGGCGTTCCTGCTGATTTATGTCATCACCCAGGTGGGGAACGGGGGGATGATCTTGCTAATCACAATTGACCGCAGACTCCACACCCCCATGTACTTCTTTGTCAGCAATTTGTCTTTCTGTGACCTCTGCTATTCCACCATTTCCTTCAAGGTGCTGTTGGATTTCATGGCCGAGAGGAAAAGCATTCCTTACACTGCCTGCGCCCTGCAAGTCTATCTCTCCATCACGTGTTTGGATTTTGGGTGTCTCTTGCTGGCTGTGATGGCCTATGACCATTATGCAGCCATCTGTAACCCCCTTCTCTATATGTTCACCATGTCTAAACAGTGATGCAAAGAGCTGGTGGCTGGAATCTCTGCCGTGGGGATGCTGGATTCATTCATACTGACGTATTTTACATTTCAGCTGTCATTTTGCAGGTCCAACGTCATCAATCATTTCTGCTGTGACATCCTCCCGCTGCTGGCGCTCTCCTGTTCTGACACCCGCCTCAGTGAGACTGTGATGTTTGCCTCCTTGTGCTACGTTGAAGTGACCAGTGTTGTGACTGTCCTCTTCTCCTACATCTATATCTTCTCCGCCACCTGAGGATCTGATCCACAGAGGGCCGGCGCAAAGCCTTTTCCATATGCACTTTCCACTTGACTTCAGTGGTCATCTCCTACAGCACTGTCCTTTTCATGTATTTCAGACCCTCCTCCAGCTATTCCATGGACACAGACAAATGGCCTCTGTGTTTTACATGCTTGTGATCCCCACATTGAATCCCCTCATCTGCAGCCTCAGGAACACAGAAGTGAAAGATGCCCTGAGAAAAGCAGTGAATAAATTTCTAACCAAGTCTTGAATCTGTTTAACTCATTGCTAGTTGAGTAACTCCAAGTGCATTGCAAATGTAATTTCACACAGCCTGTGTTGGTATTGTTCATGATAGTCTTTTTTACTCTTTATGAATCCTTTGTATTCCAACAAGCTGAGATCAGGACTTCTGGGTGTCATTAAGTTATTATCACAGAAGTACTTTCTGAGGGACATGGATTATAGACAGCAATAGGCAAGCGCTATCTCAGTTTCATGCCTGTCAATATGTACCCTGAATTAGCTAATACTTTGTAAAATGTTGCTTACATGTAGCTAGCATGAGAAGGGGCAGCTGAATATGGTAGAGACAGGAAGATTTTTTGATTGTGTTTTATTTCAAACCATTCTTGAATTTTAAGTTGAATATTTTAATATTTCATCATGAAATGTGGAAAGCAATAAATAGAATTACTGACACATATGGCCATTTTTGTTTTTGTATTTTTAGTGAATGGAATTCTGTGGAGGCTGGGGAGTGAAGTATCTAGCCTATCTACCATTACCATTTAACCCAATTTTAAAATTCCCTAAACGTTTGGCAAATTGCAAACACTGGCCAAAATCACTTTTGATTTGAATGAAATATGTTAAATACCCATGAATGGGTCATTTCCTTTCCTTCCTGCATACTTTTTAGTATGAAACCAAAGACACTGAAGAGCTGGATTGACAGTTTGAATGAGAGAGAAAGAGGTGAATGAAGCTGCATCTCTTGCAGACTTTAACCCAGTATTTATAGTGCTATCATGGGCTACAGGAGGCAGAGTTACTGCCCTCCCCACTCTCGGCTGAGGAGAAGATACTGGAAGTGGGTCTCCTCTATTACCAGAGAGTATCTGGTGGCAGGGCTCTGGTGTAGGCTGTTTATTTCTCAGGGCTTATCTATTGTAATGCTTCACAGATAACAAGTACTGCATGAAAGACTAACCCACAAGAGCTCATTACTTAGTAAAATTATTTGTAAGACCCACTTCCTCAGATGGGAGATTTGGAATTTCCACTTCTGCGGAAGTGCATCTTACACAGGAAAGCTCTGAACGCCTGTTGGAGAAAGGTGGAAGTCCTTACATGTTTCTTTCATTGGGCATTGCCAAAACATAAACGCAACAAGATAATGATGGGATGTTATGCAGGTCGAGGCGTAGAGACTGACATTCAAATACTCCATTGAGATAACTGATATTAGAGATAGAGAAACCAGCCCCTTAAACTTAAGATGTTTTGTACACACAGAAGAAGACAATCTTGTGCCCAGTGCTTATTGATGGGATTCACAGCCCATGTCCAGACAAATGCTTTCCAGTAAACTTTAGAAATTG
This sequence comes from Carettochelys insculpta, assembly GCF_033958435.1. NCBI lineage: Eukaryota > Metazoa > Chordata > Testudines > Carettochelyidae > Carettochelys > Carettochelys insculpta. The sequence continues at coordinate 123,983,777 of NC_134142.1, read as the reverse complement.
TTTGGGGAGAGCTAGTGAAAAGCATTAAGGATGGATCCTTGCTATAGGGTGTAATTTCAGGCTCTTCAGAGAACTCCCATTAACTCATCTGTAGCAAGGAGCACTAGGTTTTGTTGGGGTCCTGGTTTTTGATAGGTCCAAGGCCTCATTTGCAAGATCTTTGAAGCAGGCATCCGGCTGCAAATTCCAAAGTCATGTGTTAATGTGCTTCATTGCTTCCAAAAATTTATGAGTCAATCAACTAGGTTTCTGAGTTTGTGACAAACACACACAATGTGAAAATAGGAGAAACTAAGAGAACTCTTCTTGTTTTTACAGGCATCTGTTCCACTTGCCCTGACCAGGTCCTCAATACCCATTTAAAATGTTCATTACCAATGCCTTGATGTTGTTGAAGCACAAGTCTTCTCTGTGTTTAGGCGGCTAACGTTCAGTTTTATTGAATTCAATAAGGCAACAGATGAGCCAAACTGGACACTAGGAAAACCAGATCCAGCAAGGCTGCTTGATGCAGCTCACTCTAGTATTTTATACCCTGACACAAACAAGCCCAGTGTTAGAGGCAATTAGTTACAGAACCGTAAATCACTTTCCAAAGAGAAACCATTATCAGTAAAGAAAAACAGGTACAAGGGAGCTGGATCCCCAGCTCCAGACAGTTCATTAACACATTCCATAGAGCTCATCCTCCCAGCCATTCCCAAACAGGTCAAGGAAAGGACAGGCCCTTGTGTGCGTGCAGAAGTAAGGGATGTGAAATGGCTTTTATACAAGATGGTTTCTGCAATGTTTTACTTCTGACTGTATCTTTGGTGGTCTGTCTTGTTTTTTGTTTTTGATCTTTTGTCTGTGTACATGTATTCCTTATTTTTACTGTTCTAAGGGCATGCAGTGTAAATCCAATTGTGAGATGACATCCGAGAGAAATTGTTAAAGCCTGAGTCAAAGCCTTTTACTTTCCTCTCCAGGGTTAGAAAATATTGTAGGAATGAAAGGAGAGCATGAGTATCTGAGTTGCCTCATAGCCTGGTTTAGTTTTTGACAGTTGAGCTTTGTGTGCAGATAATATAAATGTAAAGGAATAATTGTGTGAATTGCAAAAGTCCTGCCAAAAAATGAGCATGCTGCGAAGTCACATATTTTCAAGAGAAGCTTTTCCTGATAATATATTATATGTAGTAGAAGTAGAATATTTATTTGAGCCATGGGTGCATATTTTGTATGCTTTCTTAATGGGCATGATAACTTTACCAGGAAGCACCAAGGTAATAATGAGGTGCAGGTTTTCAAGTATCAAAAGACTTAAACGAGGAGGGTGAAAGCTTTGCCCATGAAAGCTGATGCTCCAAAATATCTGTTAGTCTATAAGGTGCCACAAGACTTCTTGTTGTCCTCAAAGCTACAGACTAACACAGCTACTGCTCTGACACTGTTCTATGGTAATCAGTGGTGTTACATCAAAACACCATATTCTCCTCTACCAGCTGTGGTGGTAGAATTCTGGTGAAGTTCAAGGGTAGCTCATCAAGAAGATATCTTGGAGCATGGGACATAGACAAGGCTAGAAGCCTGGTCCATGGAGGAGAAAGATTGTATGTATTCCTTGAGTGACACCTTGGGTATGTCTGAGCCAAAATATTCAGTCTTCTGCTCTGGGACCAGTTATGTTCAATATCTTCATCAACGATTTAGATATTGGCATAGACAGTACGCTTATTAAGTTTGCAGATGATACCAAGCTGGGAGGGGGTGCAACTGCGTTGGAGGATAGGGTCAGAATTCAAAGTGATCTGGACAAATTGGAGAAACCATCTGAGGTAAACATGATGAAGTTTAATAAAGACAAATACAAAGTGATCAACTTAGGAAGGAACGATCAGTTTCACACATACAGAATGGGAAGTGTCTGTCTAGGAAGGACTATGGCAGAAAGAGTTCTAGGGGTTATATTTCAGCACAAGTTAAATATGAGTCAAAAGTGTGACGCTGTTGCAAAAAATGCAAAAATGATTCTGGGATGCATTAATTGGAGAGCATCCAGAAAAGAGCAACAAGAATGATCAAAGGTTTAGAGAACATGACCTGTGAAGGAAGGCTCAAAGAAATGGGCTTGTTTAGTTTGAAAAAGAGAAGACTGAGGTGGGACATGACAGCAGTTTTCAAGTATCTAAAAGGGTGTCATAAAGAGGAGGGAGAAAACCTGTTCTTCATGGCCTCTGAAGGATAGAAAATGAAGCAATGGGCTTAAACTGCAGCAACAGAGGTTTCGGTTGGCCATTAGGAAAATCTTCTTAGCTGTCAGGATGGTCAAACACTGGAATAAATTGCCTAGGGAGGTTGTGGAATATCCATCTCTGGAGATATTTAGGAACAGGTTAGACAAATGTCTATCAGGAATGATCTAGCCAGTACTTGGTCCTGCTGTGAGGGCAGGGGGCTGGACTCAATGACTTCTCGAGGTCCATTCCAGTCCTAGTACTCTATGATTCTATGAAACCTTTTGATGATCAGCTCTGCTTCTACTCAGCTTCCACTGAACACAGAATGATGTAATACAGCCCTAACCTCGCGCTTTGTAATGTTGATAGAGATTGCACCATTTAACACCATAGGGGGAAAGAATAGGCCAAATTAATCCCTAGGGCATGAGTTACACAAAGGGTGGCTTTGCCTCCCTGAGTGCATTAATTAGGTGTTGTGCCTCTCTGAGGTCTGGTACTCCCAGTATAAAGCTCTGTGAAGGTACCGAACTGGCAGCCTCTGTAGGGAAATGCTGCTGCATCTTTCTACTCAGCAGGCGCGCGCAGTTGGACTGCCTCCCATTCGCACACACGTACACACACTGTGAGGAACAGCAAGTATTGAATTCAAGATCTCAAGCACAAAGAGCCTCAGTCTGGCTCCTTCCTTCTGACATGAAGAAGCAGCGGCTTTAACTGCCAAACACAGACAACTGCAAAGTCACTAATGTCAGCGCTTTAAGTGGTGTCTCTGTGTTTTCCCATAGACAAAGGTAAATGCCTTTTTGAAACACCAAGAACCTTCATTCCCACAGTGGGCAAACTTTACTCCAGATTGACATGCCACAGAGCTCACTTTGTAGAAAGTTTGACACTCCCACCCTTCTTCAGGTGCTTCTCGCTCTGGTATTCTCAGTTTTTGGCTCTTCAGAGATGTTTTATTAACTCATCCATAACTAGAAGCTGTAGGTTTGCAAGGGTGCTTGTTTTTTCAATAGGACAAAGGCCTCATTTGCAAGCTCTTTGAAGCAGGGATCTGACTACAAATTCCAAATCGATCGCGTGTCTGAGTTGGTGACACTCTCAATGTGAAAGGGGGAAAATTCTGTCTGTTCTTACAGGCATCTGTTCCACTTGCTCTGTGTGAATCTTTAAAACACATTTAAAATACCCATCACCAGCTTCTTGATGTTTTACTTCCCTTTGTGTCTCCACGGTCTCTCTTTGTTTTTCTTTTCCTGTCTGTGTCACTTTTTTCCTCATTTTTTTTCATTATATGTGTGGGAAGTAATAACCACAATAAGAGCAGACATCCCAGAGAAACTATAAAAGCCTGAGTGAATGCCTTTTAGTTTCCTTTCCAGGTCAGATAATGTTGTATGAATATTTGAGAGTAGAGTATGAGAATTTTGAGTGGGCTCATAGATTAGTTTAGAATTTTAATGTTGAGCTCTGTATGCAGATAATATGAACAGAAGAGGGTTAATTTTGTGAAGTGCAAAAGTCTGCAACATGCTAGGTTTTTGCAAATGTTTTACTGATTCAAGAGAAGCTTTTCCTAATAATTTATTAATCTATGCTAGAAGTGGGTTACTTACTTGAGCCCTGGGTGCATATTCTGTATGCTTTTTTAATGGACAAGATAACTTTGCTGTACTCATGTAGTTTTCAGCCTGACATATTTTGCTGTACTTACTAGCCTGAGCTGTTGGAAAGGATGATAAAGATGTGTACTACAAGGGCAGTGATCATTTTTATTTTTATATGATTTCATAGAAAATAAATATCTTAAGCAAACACATTTTTCTTTGCATCTTGTTTTAATATTCTCTCTTCTTCTTCCATACCTACAAACTGTTTATATATATATATGAATGATCTAGGATTTTTTTAATGTACTGGTGACCAACTACCCATCACTTCAATATTGGTGTTGTATATTGAAAAAATCAGTTGGGAAAATGGAATTTTGGTTGTTTGTAGCTTCACTGAGAAGTTCCAAGTTAACAATGAAGTGCAGATATTCAGTATCTAAAGTTTGTTTAAAGAAGGACGGAGAAAAAATTTTCCCCTTAATGTCTGTGGAGAGGACAAGAAGAAGTGGGCTTAAATTGTAGCAAGGGAGGTTTATTTTGGACATCAAGAAAAACTTCCTGTCAGGGTGGTTAAGCACAGGAATCAATTGCCTAGAAATGTCATGCAATCACCATCATTACACATTTTTAAGAGTAGATTGAAGAAACACCCATTGGGCGTGGTCTAGATGCTGTTTGTTTCTATGGTGAGGGTAGGGAACTGAACAGGATGAACTCCTGAGGTCCCTTCCAGTTCTTTTATTCTATGATTCTATGTCTGCAGTCTCCTCATGAGCTTCTCTGTCAGCATGTGGTCCCCATCAAACACAATGAATGAATCTTTCATTCCTTCTTTTTCAAGTAATCTAGCTTGGTAAGGGCACGGTACTGTATACCACTCTGATAGATAGATAGATAGATAGATAGATAGATAGATAGATAGATAGAAAAGAGTTCTGCATGTGCTACCAGATTAACATTCAATCTCTTGGGGGCAGGAGAATGAGGTGATTCTGAAGCTAGGAATATTGAGAAGATATCAGCTACAGATGCAAACAGTAAATTTCAGTTCTAGCAAACAATCAGTTCCTTTATTTCTAAACTTGTTGCTAAATCTGTCCAAGAATTGTTTTTGGAAAATGTTCAGTTATGAGAAATTTTGTTTATATTTTTGTGCAATTATCTGTTCTATGGTAATCAGTGGCGTTACATCAAAATGCCAAATTCTTCTCTACCAGCTGTGGCTTTTTAATGTACTGGTAACAATTAAAATTGTGGTATTCTGGTGCAGTTCAAGGGTAGCTCAGCAAGAAGATATCTTGAAGCAAGGGGTGTAGACCAGGCTAGAAGGCTGGTCCATGGACGAGAAGGATTGTATGTAATCCTTGAGTGACACCTCTGGTATGTTTGAGCCAAAGTGTTCAGTCTTCAACCTCCATGAACATAAATTGGTCTTTCATGATACTCTTATCAATAAACTAGGCAAACACAACTTATATGGGGCTACTATAAGGTGGGTGCAAAACTGGCTGGATAACCGTACTCAGAGAGTAGTTACTAATGGTTCTCAATCCTGCTGCAAAGGTATTACAAGTGGGATTCCACAGGGGTCTGTTCTGGAACCAGTTATCTTCAATATCTTCATCAACGATTTAGATATTGGCATAGACAGTACGCTGATTAAGTTTGCAGATGATACCAAGCTGGGAAGGGATGCAACTGCTTTGGAGGATAGGGTCAGAATTCAAAGTGATCTGGATGAATTGGAGAAACCATCTGAGGTAAACAAGATGACATTTAATAAAGACAAATGCAATGTTCTCCACTTAGGAAGGAACAATCAGTTTCACACATAAAGAATGGGAAGGGGCTGTCTAGGAAGGAGTATGGCAGAAATGGATCTAGGGGTTATAGTGGACCAGAAGCTAAATATGAGTTAACAGTTTGATACTGTTAAATATGAGAACATGACATACGAAGAAAGACTGAAAGGACTGGGCTTGTTAGTTTGGAAAAAAGAAGATTAAGGGGGGATATGATAGTGGTTTTCAGGTATCCAAAAGGATGTCATAAACAGGAGGGAGAAAACTTGTTGTTCTTGGCCTCTGAGGATAGAACAATAAACAAGGGGCTTAAACTGCAACAAGGGAGGTTTAGTTTGGACATTAGGAAAATCTTCCTAACTGTCAGGGTGGTCAAACACCGGAATAAATTGCCTAGAGACGTTGTGGAATCTCCATCTCTGGAGATATTTAAGAACAGGTTAGATAAATGTCTCTCAGGGATGACCTGGCCAGTACTTGGTCCTGCAGTGAGGGCAGGGGGCTGGACTCGATGATCTCTCGAGGTCCCTTCCAGTCCTTGTACTCTATGATTCTAGGAAATCCTTTGTTGATCAGCTCTTTTTGTACTCAACTTGCACTGAATGCCTTTTTGAGATGCCAAAAACCTTTATTAACACAGTGGGCAAAATTTACTCCAGTTTGACATGCCGCAGAGCTCACTTTGCAGAAAGTTTGACACTCCCACCCTTCTTCAGACGGTTCTCTGATATTCTCAGAGTCACAAGTCACTGTTGGCTTCTTGGGTTAATGAACAAAACTGTTCATTTGTAGGGAATGCTTAGTCTGCATCTTCTGGTATTTGTATGCTGTGTACAATACATGTAACACCTGCAATGAGCGGTTGTGAACCTCTAGCCCTGTGGAGTTAAACCTTCCCTAAGCTCGGAATGCTGTCCGTAAGAAATTGATCTCCATTTTTCTTCACTTACTTCGCTACAGAGAAGGGGAGGGCGGCCTGAGACACCCACCAGCCTGCATCACAGTAGCTGCCTGATCTCTGCTCTGAGGAGATGGAAGAGGGAAATCACTCAGTGGTGACTGAGTTCATTCTCATAGGACTGACAGATCGTCCGGAGATTCAGGTCCCCTTGTTTGTTGTGTTCCTGTTGATTTATGTTCTCACCCTGCTGGGGAATGGGGGGCTGATCTTGTTAGTTATGATTGATCGCAGACTCCACACCCCCATGTATTTTTTCCTTGAGAACTTGTCCTTATGTGATCTCTGCTATCCCTCCATAATAGCTCCTAAGATGCTGGTGAATTTCTTAGCTGCAAGGAAAAGCATTTCTTACACTGCCTGCGCTGTGCAGGTGTTCCTCTTTTCCACTTTTGCAGATGCTGTGTGCCTCTTGCTGGCTGTGATGGCGTATGACCGTTATGTGGCCATCTGTAACCCACTGCTCTACACGGTCACCATGTCCAGGTGGCGTTGTAACCAGCTCCTTGCTGGATGCTATGTTCTGGGGGTGGTGGATTCAATCATAGCCACATCTTTGACATTTCGGCTGTCATTTTGCAGCTCTAATATCATCAACCATTTCTACTGTGAGATCCCCCCGATGCTGCCGCTCTCCTGTTCCAACACCCGCAACAATGAAATTGTGCTGTTTGCCTGCACATGCTTCATAACACTGACCAGTGCAGTGATCATTCTCCTCTCCTATCTCCATATTTTTTTCACCATCCTGCAGATCCGCTCAGCTGGGGGCCGGTGCAAAGCCTTCTCCACCTGCACTTTCCACTTGACCGCTGCAGTCATATTTTATGGGTCTGCACTTTTTATGTATTTTCGACCTACCTCCAGCTATTCCATGGACACGGACAAAATGGCCTCTGTGTTTTACACACTGGTGAGCCCCATGTTGAACCCCCTCATCTACAGCCTGAGGAACTCAGAGGTAAAGGATGCCCTGAAGAGTGCAATGAATAAACTCCTAAACAATTTTTGAACTTGATTAGCTGAATTCTGGTTGAATGAGAGAGAGTAGAGCCAAGCTAAATCAATTCCCAGCCCATTGAAATTAAAAAGAAAAAAAAAGTAATTGCAGACTCTAGTTTTTTATTTCTATGTTTGTTTGTTTATTTTTTAAACAAAATCGGCAGGTTAGCTGTGATTTCTTTCTCTTTATTCTCTTGGCATGTATTACACACTCTGAAGAGTAGGGAATCAGGAATTGTATGGTTTAGGGGACTGTGGCTACGTCTACACGTGAAGCCTACATCGAAATAGGCTATTTCGATGAATAACGTCTACACGTCCTCCAGGGCTGGCAACGTCGATGTTCAACTTCGATGTTGCGCAGCACCACATTGAAATAGGCGCAGCGAGGGAACGTCTACACGCCAAAGTAGCACACATCGAAATAGGGATGCCAGGCACAGCTGCAGACAGGGTCACAGGGCGGACTAGCGCTTCCGGGGCAACAGCTAGCCGCTCCCTTAAAGGGCCCCTCCCAGACACACGCAGCCTGCACAGCACGCGGTCTGAGGAGCCATAGGCACACAGACCCCAGGCGCCGCAGTCATGGACCCCCAGCAGCAGCAGCAGCAGCAGCAGCAGCAGCCAGAGGTCCACCCAGCCCTCCCGGCAGGAGCAGGGCTTGCCCTGCTGCATGCCATGCGGGAGGCAGCTGAGCACCTCCTTGCTACACCGGAGGAGGAGCTGCCCCCAGGGCAGCAGGGCTCAACCCCCAACCCTGCAGCACCCCGCCCCCACCCCCGCCTCACACGCCGGCGGCTGTGGAGCTACCCCACCAGCACCGACTGGTGGGAGCGGCTGGTGCTTGGGGAGTGGGACGACGACCGCTGGCTCAGGAACTTCAGGATGAGCCGGCAGACATTTCTGGAGCTGTGCCAGTGGCTCACCCCCGCACTCAGGCACCAGGACACTGCCATGCGACGTGCCCTCACAGTGGAGAAACGGGTCGGCATCAGTGTCTGGAAGCTGGCCACTCCCGACAGCTACCGATCGGTGGGGCAGCAGTTTGGTGTCGGCAAGGCCACCGTCGGGGCTGTCCTCATGGAGGTAAGAGAACCCACGGGGGGAGGGCAGGGCAGGGGAGGGGGGCCCGGGCAGAGGAGGCTGGGGAGGGGAGGGGAGGCCAGGGCAGGGCAGAGGAGGGGAGGGGAGGGTGGGGGAGGGCAGGGCAGGGCAGAGGAGGGCAGGGCAGGGGAGGGGAGGGGAGGGCAGGGCAGGGCCATGCACACCCTGCTCACCCCTCATTGGTGCTGTCCCATGTGCTTTCCCTGCAGGTTGTGCGTGCCATCAATGCCATGCTCCTGCACAGGCTCGTGAGGCTGGGGGACCCAGATGCCACCATCGCGGCCTTTGCCACCCTGGGCTTCCCCAGTTGCTTCGGGGCTCTGGATGGGACTCACATCCCCATCCACGCCCCGCATCACAGTGGAGGACGCTACATGAATCGCAAGGGCTACCATTCTGTGGTCCTCCAGGCCTTGGTGTACAGCTGGGGCCATTTCCAGGACATTTATGTGGGCTGGCCTGGCAGCACCCACGACGCCCGGATTTTCCAGAACTCGGGCCTGTGCCGCCGGCTGGAGGCGGGGACCTACATCCCCCAGCGGGAGATTCCTGTGGGGGACACCACCATGCCCCTCTGCATCATCGCAGATGCGGCATACCCCCTCCGGCCCTGGCTCATGCACCCGTACACGGGCCATCTCTCCACTAGCCAGGAGTGCTTCAACCAGCGCCTGAACCACACACGCCAGGTGGTGGAGCGCTCATTTGGCCGCCTGAAGGGACGCTGGAGATGTCTCCTGACCCGCCTGGATGCGGGCCCCAACAACATCCCCCTGATTGTGGGTGCCTGCTGCGCCCTGCACAATTTGGTGGAGAGCAAGGGGGAGGCCTTTTTCCAGGCCTGGGCTGTGGAGGCCGGCAGGGCCGACGTGCAGCCACCCGCTGCCCCCAGTCGGCAGGTGGACCCCAAAGGGACCCGGGTCCGGGAGGCCCTGCGGGACCACTTCGATGATGAGGCCGCGGGGTGAACTCTGCCAGGCCCCCCACTGCCTCCCCCTTCCTCCACCACACTCCCTGCCCCAACGCCCACACCATGGAGCACCCAACCACACCCCCTCCCACTTTTCCTGGACAAATGACAGCACGCACTTGTGGCTGAACTTAAACTGCTTTTTCTTTTAGAACTTTTTTTTTTAACTATAAATATAAAACAAGAACGAACTGTATACAACATGTGTGGAACCAAAGTAATATGTACAAATAAAACAATAGTAATAAAAAAGTGTGCTCAGTAATAAAAAGAAAACCAGGGAGGATAAAGGGGAGAACTATTTACATGGGGGGGACGGGGCAAACGGGGGGCACAAAATAATAAGTCCCAACTATATACAAGGGGGGGGCCACGTCAAGGGCCCCTCGCCCCTAAATTCCGGCACTGGGCGTGGGCGGCCGGGAGCCCCGCCGCTGCCGCAGCCCTGTCCGGGGCTGGCTGGGGGCGGGGCGGACCGGAAGATATGCCCAGCGAGTCTCAGCTGGCTCCAGGGGTCCCTCGGCGCTCCAGCCCTCGGCGGTGGGTGGCAGGGCGACGGCGGGTGGCGGGGCGACGGCGGACGGGACAGCGATGGGCGGAGCAGCTGGGGGTGCGGCAGGTGGAGGAGGCACGTCGGGCGCTGCAGCGGCCGGCGCGGCATGGGGAGCCAGGTAGTCCACCAGGCGGTTGAAAATCTCCATGTAGGCCCCCCATGCCTCTTGGTGCCAGGCCAGCTCCCGCTCCTGCAGCTGCAGGTGCTGCTCCGCGACCTCCAGCTGCCGACGGTGGATGGCCAGCAGCTGGGGGGGTCCGTCGCCTTCGGCTGGTGGTGGCGCGGGGTCCGCCGTCTAGCCCGCCGTGGGGCCGCTCGGTCCTCGGCCGAGGGTTTGCCTGGAGTGATGGCCCCAGAGGGCTCTCCGGGACCACTGATGCCTCGCCGGCGCTCTCTTCCGGTCCTTCTGATGGTGCAGGTGTGGGACACAGGAGAGGAGGGGGGGGAAGAAGAATGGAGACAGGTGCTAGTGTGGGCCCCGAGCCGTGGCCTTTGTCCCCCCAGCCCTGTGCTGCAGGTTCCCCATCCCCATCCCCGGGAGATGCTGCTGTGATGGATGGGGTTCAGGGGTCCCCCTGCACTGCACCCCGTCCCCTGATGGAAGCGACTCTCACTTCACTCCGCGGGGTCTGACAGGAGAGGTTTCTTAGGCCACAGATGCCCAGTTTCTCCCAGGAGTGACAGCACCAGCTGTCAGAAGAGACAGTCCTTCCAACCCATCCTGGGGAGAAGACCCCAAGGGGTGCCCCTCTGGGATGCAGCTTTCCCCCTCCTCAGGCTGGCTGCCTTCCAGCTCTCCCTTCCCCTAGCCTCTACCTGTGGCCCCCACCCTCCCCCGCCAATTCCAAGCCAGCTCTGCTCCTCCCTCCTCTTTGTTCAGGGCAGAGGTGTCACCTGCCAGCTGTAGCCCCAGGATCATCCTTTGCCCCTGGGAGCTATTCGGCTCTTGTTGTTCATATCTAGCCTGAGTCTCCCTTTTGCACTCCACCCACTCCATCACATGCTGCTGCTGCTGCTGTTGCTGCTGCTGCTGCTGTGAAGTGTCCCACCCCCTCCTCCCGGGGGCCCCTCGAGGTTCCGCTCCCCCCTGTCCCGGGGATGGGGCATGGCACTGTCGTGTGGGGTCATGGGGGGGGCAGGGGCTGATGCACTGCTGTGAGGGACATGGCCCTGCTGTCCTTGGGGCCATGGCCATGTGAGCATGTGGGGGGCCCTGGACACATATCTATTACACCCCGCCCCTCAAGCCCAGGGGTGTACACCAGAGGGGGGTACATACCTGTCGGTCCACTCCCACGGTCCAGAGATCCCCGGGGGGCGGAGGCCCGGCTGCTGCTCCGGGATGGCAGGAGGAGGATCTGCAGCCCGGATTCTGCGGAGGAGGAGTCCTCCTCCTCCTCCTCCTCCTCCTCCTGCCGCGATGTCCCGGGGGTGGGCTCCGGGGGGGGCCCCCGGGGTGCGGGGCTTACCTCCGGGGCGGACTCTGGCTGCAGGGCCTGCTGGGGCTCGTTGGCCGAAGTATCAAGGGTAGCCGGAGGGGAGGAGGTGTGCCGGGGGCCCAGGATGTCCCTGAGCTCCCTGTAAAAGGGGCAAGTGACGGGGGCTGCCCCAGATCGGCCGGCCGCATCCCGGGCCCGGGAGTAACCCTGCCGCAGCTCCTTCACCTTACTCCTGACGTGATCAGGAGTGCGGGCAGGGTGACCCCAGGCAGCCAGGCCGTCGGCCAGCCGAGCGAACGCATCCGCGTTCCGCCTCTTGCTCCCCATTACCTGGAGCACCTCCTCCTCGCTCCAGAGCCCCAGCAGGTCCCGCAGCTCGGCCTCCGTCCAGGAGGGACCCTGCTGCTGCTTGCCAGCCTGGCTGCCCACCTGGCTGGGCTGGCTGCCCTGGCTTCCCTGGGGGGGGTCCCCTGGGGGCACTGGGGGGGCTTCCGGGCAGCCATGGCAGGTGCTGGCCCTGTTATGGGTGGCTGAGGGACGTGCAGGCTGGCCGCGTGTCTGGGCTGCCACCTGCACGTTCCCTCAGCTTCCTGCACAGGAAGGGAGGGGGAGGGGACCTTTAAGGGGCCGCTCCATGCGGCCACCATTGAGCTGAGGGGCTGGAGAAAGCGTCTCTCAACCCCTCAGCTGATGGCCGCCATGGAGGACACCGCAATTTCGACGTTGCGGGACGCGCAATGACTACACGGTCCCTACTTCGACGTTGAACGTCGAAGTAGGGCGCTATTCCTATCCCCTCATGGGGTTAGCGACTTCGACGTCTCGCCGCCTAACGTAGAAGTTAACTTCGAAATAGCGCCCGACACGTGTAGCCATGACGGGTGCTATTTCAAAGTTAGTGCCGCTACTTCGAAGTAGCGTGCACGTGTAGACACGGCTTGTGAGTGAGGAATGGATAGAGCAGGTCTGGGGGGAAAAAAAAAAGTCAGCTCAATTGGATCCAAATTTGAAAATTCCCTTAATGTTTGGTAAATAGAAAAAATTGACCAGAATGTCCTTTGAGTCAAAGGAAACATTGAAATGCCCATAAATGGTGATGGTGCTGCTTCTCATGTAGAATTTAATGCAGTGGTTCGATTACTCTCAGAGGATGTGTCAGTTGCAGGTATTCCTTCACCGTCTGCTGAGGAGAGGGTATTTGAAGTGGATCTCCAATATTGCCAAAGACTACCATGGTGACTGGACTATGATGTGGGCTGTATCCTTCTCAGGGCTCATCTAGACTAATGCTTCACAGATAACAATCTCTCCCATAGCACCTTAAAGATTAACCCACAAAAGCTCATTACTTAACACATGAGCTGTGTCTACACGTGCACACTATTTCGAAGTAGCGGCGCCAACTTCGAAATAGCGCCCGTCACGGCTACACGTGTTGGGCGCTATTTCGAAGTTGAAATCGACGTTAGGTGGCGAGACGTCGAAGTCGCTAACCCCATGAGGGGATGGGAATAGCGCCCTACTTCGACGTTCAACGTCGAAGTAGAGAACGTGTAGACGATCCGCGTCCCGCAACATCGAAATAGCGGGGTCCTCCATGGTGGCCATCAGCTGGGGGGTTGAGAGACGCTCTCTCTCCAGCCCTTGCGGGGCTCTGTGGTCACCGTGGGCAGCAGCCCGTAGGCCAGGGCTTCTGGCTGCTGCTGCTGCAGCTGGGGATCCATGCTGCATGCACAGGGTCTGCAACTAGTTGTCAGCTCTGTGTATCTTGCACTGTTTAGTGAAAGTGTGTCTGGGAGGGGCCCTTTAAGGGAGCGACTTGCTGTTGAGTCCGCCCTGTGACCCTGTCTGCAGCTGTGCCTGGCACCCTTATTTCGATGTGTGCTACTTTGGCGTGTAGACATTCCGTCGCAGGGCCTATTTCGATGTGGTGTTGCGCAACATCGATGTTGAACATTGACGTTGCCAGCCCTGGAGGACGTGTAGATGTTATTCATCGAAATAGCCTATTTCGATGTCGCCACATCGAAATAGGCTACTTCGATGTAGGGTTCACGTGTAGACGTAGCCATGGATTGGTAAGACCCACTTCTTCAGATTTGGACATTTGCAATTTCCACATCTGAGGAAGTGCAACTTACACAAAAATGCTCATTACCTGTTGAATAAGGAAGGAAACCCTTAAATGTGTCTTTCATTGGGCCTTGTCAACACCTAAAAGCAACCAGATCATGATGGGATGTAATATAGGCCAAGCTGTAGAGATGGAAATGACACTGACTGAAGTGACATTGACACAACTGGTGTTTGAGATAGAGGAATCAGGCCACTGAAGTTTTTCTGTACACACATCAGAAGACAAACTGGAGTCTCGGGCTTATTGACAGGCTTTACAGCCCGTGCCCAGACACATGCTTTCCATTCAACTTTTGAAAATGTTTGGGGAGAACTAGTGGAAAGCATTAAGTATGGATCTTTGGTATTGGGTGTAGTTTTTGGCTTTCCAGGGATGTCTTATTAACTCATCAATAACTAACACCACTAGGCTTGCAAGGGTGCTTGGTTTTTTTATAGAACAAAGGTCTCATTTGCAAGCTCTTTGAAGCAGGGATCTGGCTATAAATTCCCAAATCATTATGCTAATGTATGCCAGGGCTTCTAAAAATTAATGAGCCCATTGATCGCATGTCTGAGTTGGTGACACAGTCAATGTGAAAGTCGGAAAATTCTGTCTGTTCTTGCAGGAATCTGTCCATTAGCTCTGTGTGAATCCTCAAAACACATTTAAAATACCCATCACCAGCCACTTGATGTTTTACTTCTATTTGTATCTTAGTGGTCTCTCTTTGTTTTTCTTTTCCTCTCTGTGACACTTTATTCCTTATTTTTTTCATTGGAAGTGTGGGAAGTATTAATCAAATTAAAAGCGGAGAGCCAAGAGAAACTGTAAAAGCCTGAGTGAATGCCTTTTACCTTCCTTTCCAGGGTCAGATAATCTTGTATAAATATCTGAGAGCAGAGTATGAGTATTTCGCATTGGCTCATAGATTAGCTTAGAATTTTAATGCTGAGCTGTGTGTGCAGATAATATGAATATAAGAGGGATAATTCTGTGAAGTGTAAAAGTCTGCAACATGCTAGGTTTTAGGCAAATGTTTCATTGATTCAAGAGAAGCTTTCCTAATAATTTATTGATCTCCGCTAGAATTGGTTTATTTACATGGGCCTTGGGTGCATATTCTGTTTGATTTTTCAATGGACAGATAACCTTTGCTTTATTCATGTAGTTTTCAGCCTGACATATTTGGCTGTATTTACTAGCTTGAGTTGCTGGAAAGGATGATGAAGATGTGTGCTGCAAGAGCCATGATCATTTTTGTTTTTATTTGATTTCACAGAAAATAAATATCTTCTGCATTCACATTGCTCTTTGCATCTTTTTTTAATATTCTTCTTCTTCCATGCCTACAAACTGTTAAAACATATATATTATCAAGTTTACGTCTTTAAATGTACTGGTGACAAACAATACATCACATCAATATTGGTGTTGCACATTAAAAAAATCAGTTTGTACATGGATGTGTACCAGATGTTTGGGATGGGTCCTTTAAGTCAGCCTGTGTCCAGCACTCTCAGAAAGGCTTTCCAGCCATGTCACTCTGGCCGCGTCTACACGTGCACGCTACTTCAAAGTAGCGGCGCCAACTTCGAAATAGCGCCCGTCATGGCTACATGTGTTGGGCGCTATTTCGAAGTTGAAATCGACGTTAAGCGGCGAGACGTCGAAGTTGCTATCCCCATGAGGGGATGGGAATAGCGCCCTACTTCGAAGTTGAACATCGAAGTAGGGCACGTGTAGACAATCTGCGTCCCGCAACATCGAAATAGCGGGGTCTGCCATGGTGGCCATCAGCTGAGGGGTTGAGAGACGCTCTCTCTCCAGCCCCTGCGGGGCTCTATGGTCACCGTGTGCAGCACCCCTTAGACCAGGGCTTCTGGCTGCTGCTGCTGCAGCTGGGGATCCATGCTGCATGCACAGGGTCTGCAACCAGTTGTCGGCTCTGTGGATGTTGTGTTGTTTAGTGCAACTGTGTCTGGGAGGGGCCCTTTAAGGGAGCGGCTTGCTGTTGAGTCCGCCCTGTGACCCTGTCTGCAGCTGTTCCTGGCACCCTTATTTCGATGTGTGCTACTTGGGCGTGTAGACGTTCCCTCGCAGCGCCTATTTCGATGTGGTGCTGCCCAACGTTGAAGTTGAACGTCGACGTTGCCAGCCCTGGAGGATATGTAGACGTTATTCATCGAAATAGCTTATTTCGATGTCGCTACATTGAAATAAGCTATTTCGATGTAGCGTGCACGTGTAGACGTAGCCTCTGTGTGTGGTATTTCCTGGGCTGTTCTTTCAAAAGAGTGCCTCAGGCTGTGTGGACAAGCTCTTTTGAAAGAACAGATCACTCTTTCAAGCTGCTTTTTATGTGTGGATGTGATCTTTTAAATTACAATCTTCCAGAAGATCTCTTGTGGAAGATCATCTTTTGGAAGATTGCTGGAGTACAGACGCAGCCTTAGGGAATTTTCAAATTGGAATCCAACTAAGCTGAGTTTTTTCTCAGAACTTGACATTTAAAAAATCCACCATTGAACCATCTTTGTCCATCTTTCACTCAGTCTCCTGAACCATCCAATTCCCAGAGTCCCTACTCTTCAGAGCCTGCAATACGTGTCAGCAGAACTGATATTAGAGGTAGAGAAACCAGCCCCTTAAACATAAGATGGTTTGTACACACAAAAGAAGACAATCTTGTGCCCAGTGCTTATTGATGGGATTCACAGCCCATGTCCAGACAAATGATTTCCAGTTAACTTTAGAAATTGTTTGGGGAGAGCTAGTGAAAAGAGTTAAGGATGGATCCTTGCAATCAAGTGTAATTGTGGACTCTTTGGAGAACTCCCATTATGGAAGTGGATTTGCTAGAGAAGGTTCAGTGAAGGGCAACAAAAATGATTAAAGGTCTGGAGCACAAGACCTATGAGGTTAGGCTGAGGGATTTGGGCTTGTTTAGTTTACAGAAGAGAAGACTTAGAGGTGATTCAATAGTAGCCTTCAACTTCCTGAAGGGAAGCTCTAAAGAGGAGGGTGAGAAACTGTTCTCAGTGGTGTCAGATGGCAGAACAAGGAGTAATGGTCAGAAGTTGAAGAGGGAAAGTTGTAGGTTAGATATTAGGAAAAACTTCTTCACCAGGCGCGTGGTGAAGCACTGGAATGTGTTGCTGAGAGAGGTGGTGGATTCTCCATCCCTTGAGGTTTTTTAAGTCCCGGCCGGACAAGGTCCTGGCTGGGATGACTTAGTGGGGGTTGATCCTGCTTGAAGCAGGGGGCTGGACTAGATGACCTCCTGAGGTCCCTTCCAGCCCTATGATTCTGTGATTCTGTGATTAACTCATCTGTAGCAAGCAGCACTTGGTTTTATAGGGGCCCTGGTTTTTTAATAGGTCCAAGGCCTTGTTTGCAAGATCTTTGAAGCAGGCATCCAGCTACAAATTCCAAAGTCATGGGTTAATGTGTTTCATTGCTTCCAAAAATTCATGAGTCAATCAACTAGGTTTCTGAGTTTGTGACAAACACACACAATGTGAAAATAGGAGAAACTAAGAGAATTCTTCTTGTTTTCACAGGCATCTGCTCCACTTGCGCTGACCAGGTCCTCAATACCCATTTAAAATGCTCATTACAGTAAAGCCAAGAGGGGGACACTGGTGTCTGGGCAGCCCAGAGTCTCCATAATAAGTGCCCAGGCTCACGCCCGGAGAGGTACTCCGGCATCGCTGAACAACGTTGCATCAACACGGGAGGCAACAGATACTGGTTATGAGCTCTTGCTTGATTGGTGTAGAGAACGAGTGCCAGGGGTTGCCTTCGACAGTGGGAGAGATCCTCGCATCTCACTGGACAGTCACCGCCCACCTCAAGCTGGGCAGCCCCCAGCCAAAAGGGTACTGTCCCACCACAGTTCACCTGCCTTGCTGGGTGTGTGAGGCTTAAGGTTCCTGAACCGGACAAGTGACTGAAATTTGGGCACCAGGCAAACCAATAAGAAAATCAACAAGAAATGAGAAACATCAACAATTTAAGCTTGCTTTCTGGAATGTGCAGACCATGCTGACCGGCTTGACTGAAGATCTTCAGGCCATCAGTGACACCCAAAAGACTGCTGTCATCAACGAGGAACTGAAGAGGCTCCGAGTTGATATCTCTGCACTGCAAGAGACGCAGCTTGCAGATTTGGGATCTCTAAAGGAAAAGGACTACACCCTTTTCTGGCAGGGTAAAGCCCAAGAAGAACCCAGAGGGCATGGTGTTGGCCTTGTTGTCAGAAACACCCTTCTACAAATGGTGGATTTAGTCATGGGTGGATCAGAAAGACTTCTTCGGATCACTCTTCAAACTTGTGCCGGTCCCGTCCACCTGATCAGCGCTTATGCTCCAACCCTGTACGCCACACCAGAAGTAAAAGACAAGTTCTATGACGTGCTTAGTGCTGCTGTAGCGCAAACACCTGCTCATGAACAACTGTACATCTTGGGTGACTTCAATGCAAGAGTTGGAGCTGATTGGGCCTCATGGCCTTCCTGCTTAGGCCACTTGGGTGTGGGAAAAATGAATGACAATGGACAGCGTCTCCTTGAACTGTGCACGTACCACGATCTGTGCATCACAAACACATTCTTCCAAACGAAGCCAGAGCACAGAATGTCGTGGAGACACCCATGCTCGAAGCACTGGCATCAACTAGATATGGTCATCACTAGGAGTAATAACCTCAGAAACGTCCTTCTGACACGCAGCTATCATAGTGCTGACTGCGATACAGATCACTCGCTAGTTTGTTCCAAGCTCAAGCTGAGACCCAAGAAGCTGTACTGCTCTAAACCTGCTGGAAGGCCCCGCATTGACTCCAGAAAGACGCCAAACTCGGAGAAAGCTGAAAAGTTCAGAGAGAACCTCCAGGAAAATCTGTGCAGCGGCCCTGGGGGCGTCAATGCGACATCCAAATGGCAACATCTGAGGGATACAGTTTACAAAACGGCCTTGTCGGTGTTTGGAAGAAGAGCTAGAAACACGAATGACTGGTTCGAAGCTAACTCCGATGAGATGATTCCAGTCATTGAAAAGAAGCATGCTGCACTCCTGGAGTACAAACGCTCACCGAGCCAGAGTACCCACAAGCACTTAGAGGGGCCAGAAGAACAGTACAGCAGACAGCCAGGC
This sequence comes from Carettochelys insculpta, assembly GCF_033958435.1. NCBI lineage: Eukaryota > Metazoa > Chordata > Testudines > Carettochelyidae > Carettochelys > Carettochelys insculpta. Next base: position 123,964,841 of record NC_134142.1, on the reverse strand, counting down.
GCTGTGCCAACAACCACTGGCTCCAGCTATGCAGCAGCATCCAGACCTGTGCTGACTTTGGTAATCTCAGAGGAATGTACGAGGGTATGAGGAAGGCATTAGGACCCACCCAGAACAAGATGGCACCTCTGAAATCCAAATCTGGTGAAGTCATCGCTGACAAAGCCAAACAGATGGAGCGCTGGGTTGAGCACTACTCCGAGCTGTACTCACGTGAGAACATTGTGGTTGAGGCAGCCCTCGATGCTGTCAAGCTCATACCAGTAATGGATGAACTGGATCAAGAACCGACTGTGGATGAACTGAAGAGAGCCATCGACAGCATTGCAGCAGGAAAGGCCCCTGGCCAGGATGGTATACCACCAGAGGTAATCAAGTGTGCCGCGGACACACTCCTGGAACCCCTACATGAGCTACTGTGCCTGTGCTGGAAAGAGGGTGACGTTCCACAGGATATGCGCGACGCTAACGTTGTAACGTTGTATAAAAACAAAGGAGACAGAAGCGACTGCAACAACTACCGTGGAATCTCCCTCCTAAGCGTCACTGGTAAACCGTTCACTCGCCTCATCCTTGGCAGACTCCAGAAGATTGCTGAGAGGGTGTACCCCAAATTGCAGTGTGGATTCCGCGCAGAGAGGTCCACCGTTGACATGGTCTTCTCTCTAAGGCAGCTGCAGGAGAAGTGCAGTGAGCAGAGGAAGCCACTCTCCATAGCCTTCATCGACTTGACCAAGGCCTTTGACTTGGTCAGCAGGGATGGTCTGTTCAAACTGCTCCACAAGATAGGCTGTCCTCCACGGTTACTCAAGATGATCCAGTCTTTCCACGAAGACATGAGAGGAACCATCCAATACGACAGCGCATTATCGGATGTTTTCAGAATCAGGAGCAGCATCAAACAAGGATGCGTGCTTGCTCCGACATTGTTTGGGATCTTCTTCACACTCCTCCTGAAGCATGCTTTTGGATCTTCAACAGAGGGCATCTTGCTGAACACAAGATCTGACGGGAAACTGTTTAACCTTGCAAGGCTGAAAGCTAAGTCTAAGGTGCGGGAAGTTCTCATCAGAGACATGCTGTTCGCAGACGATGCTGCTGTAGTGTCTCACACAGAAGACCAGCTTCAAAAACTGCTGGATCAGTTCTCCAAAGCGTGCAAGGACTTTGCGCTTACCATCAGCCTAAAGAAGAAAAACGTACTCGGTCAGGATGTTGCTGAATCCCAATCAATCAGCATTGATAACTATACGTTAGAGGTCGTCCACGAGTTCGTTTACCTCGGGTCCACCATCACTGACATCCTGTCGTTGGACACAGAGCTAAATAGGAGGATCGGAAAAGTGGCCACAACTCTGTCCAGACTCAGCAAGAGAGTGTGGAATAACAACAAGCTGTACACTCACACCAAAATGCAAGTCTACAGAGCCTGCATCCTCAGCACCCTCCTTTATGGCAGTGAGACTTGGACCCTGTATGCCCGCCAGAAAAAGGGGCTGAACGTCTTCCACTTGCGCTGCCTCAGGCGTATCCTTGGAATATCATGGAAGGACAGAGTGACCAACACCACCATCCTTGAGCAAGCTGGAATCCCAACCATGCACACCCCCCTCAGGCAGCGTCCACTCCACTGGCTTGGCCACGTCCACAGGATGAATGATGGAAGGATCCCAAAAGACATCCTGTATGGTGAGCTAGCTTCTGGCAAAAGACCTCTCAGACACCCCCAGTTGTGCTACAAAGCTGTCTGCAAGAGAGACCTCAGAGAGGTAGACATCGAGCTGGACAACTGGGAAGAACTAGCAGATGACCGCAGCAGATGGAGGCAGGGGTTACGCAAGGGCCTTCAGAAGGGCGAGATGAGGATCAGACAGCTAGCAGAGGAGAAGCGAGCACACAGAAAGCACACTAAGGACTTGCCAGACACCCACCACATCTGCAAGAGATGCAGCAAGGACTGTCGCTCTCGTTTGGGTCTTCATAGTCACAGTAGACACTGTAAATGAAGTCCTCAATTGAAACTATAAAGTGCGCGATCCATAGTCTATGCAGACTGAAGGATGCCTACTACCAGTCTCCTGATGCTTTACTTCCATCTGTATCTTCAATGGTCTATCTTGTTTTTTGTTTTTCTTTTCATGTCTGTGTCAACGTATTCCTTATTTTTACTATTCTAAGTGCGCGCAGTATAAATACAATTGAGAGTTGATATCCCAGAGAAACTGTAAAAGCCTGAGTCAAAGCCTTTTACTTTCCTCTCCAGGGTTAGAAAATATTGTATGAATGAAAGGAGAGCATGAGTATTTGAGTTGCCTCATAGAGTGGTTTAGTTTTTGAAAGTTGAGCTCTGTGTGCAGATAATATAAATGTAAAGGAATAATTGTGTGAATTGCAAAAGTCCTGCCAAAAAATGAGCATGCTGCATTGTCACTTTTTTTCAAGAGAAGCTTTTCCTGTTAATAAATTGTAGGTAGTAGAAGTAGAATATATATTTGGGCCATGGGTGCATATTTTGTATGCATTCTTAATGGGCATGATAACTTTGCTTTATTTATATAGTTGTTTTCAGTATGACATATTTTGGTGCATATACTACCTTGATTTGTTAGAAAGGATGATAAGGATATGTACTGCAAGTGCATTGTAAATTTACTTTTTATTTGATTTCATACAAGAAATATCTTAAGCAGTACACATTGCTATTTACCTCTTGCTTTAATAGTCTTTCTTATTCTTCTTCAATGTCTAGAAACTTCCTAAACAAATGTATTATCTGTGTTTTTGTGGTACACAGTAGCTGCGTCTACACGTGCACGCTACTTCGAAGTAGCGGCACCAACTTCGACGTTAGGCGGCGAGACGTCAAAGTCGCTAACCTCATGAGGAGATAGGAATAGCGCCCTACTTCGACATTCAACGTTGAAGTAGGGACCGTGTAGACGATCCGCGTCCCGCAACATCGAAATTGCTGGGTCCTCCATGGTGGCCATCAGCTGCGGGGTTGAGAGATGCTCTCTCTCCAGCCCCTGCGGGGCTCTATGGTCACCGTGTGCAGCAGCCCTTAGCCCAGGGCTTCTGGCTGCTTCTGCAGCAGCTGGGGATCTATGCTGCAGGCACAGGGTCTGCAACCAGTTGTCAGCTCTGTGTATCTTGTGTTGTTTAGTGCAACTGTGTCTGGGAGGGGCCCTTTAAGGGAGCGGCTTGCTGTTGAGTCCGCCCTGTGACCCTGTCTGCAGCTGTGCCTGGCATCCCTATTTCGATGTGTGCTACTTTGACGTGTAGACGTTCCCTCGCTGCGCCTATTTCGATGTTGGGCTGAGCAACGTCGAAGTTGAACATCGACGTTGCTGGCCCTGGAGGATGTGTAGACGTTATTCATCGAAATAGACTATTTCGATGTTGGCTGCACGTGTAGACGTAGCCAGTATGTGACATTAATATTATCAATGATCATGAAAAAATTCAATTTCCACATGGCTGGGAAAAAATGGAATACTGGTTATTTCCAGCTTTACAAGGAAGCACCAAGGTAATAATGAGGAGCAGATTTTCAAGTACCAAAAGGGTTGCTTAAAGGAGGAGGGTGAAAAATTGTTCTTTGTAACCTCTGATGAGGACAAGAAGCAATGGCCTTAAAGGGCAGGAAGGATGGCTTAGGTTGAACGTCAGGAAATCTCATGTTAGTGGGGTTCATTGCTGGAATATGTTGCCTTGGGAGATCATGAAATTTCCATCATTAGAAGATTTAAGGGCATGTCAAAGAAACACATGAAAAGGATGGACTAGGTGGTGCTTGTTCCTGCCATGAGTGCTAGGAAATGGGCTGGATTATCTCTCAAATTTCTCAAAGTTCCTTCCAGTTCAATGGTTTTATGATTGTATACCCATGGTCTCCTCTTGAGCATCTCTGTCGTCATGTAGTCTCAATCAAGCACAATGAATGAAACTATTCTAACTTTTGTGGGAGTAATCTAGCAAGGGAAGGACATAGAATAACAGGACTAGATGACCTCCTGAGGTCCCTTCCAGCCCTAAGATTCTATGTTTCTATGATGATTTGATAGATAGATAGATAGATAGATAGATAGATAGATAGATAGATATGAAATAGTCCTACGTGTGGTATAAGTTTCACATTCCATCTGTTGGGCTCAAGAGAATGAGGTGATTGTGAAGCCAGAATAACTGAGAAAATGTCAGCTACAGCTGCAAACCGTTAGTACATTTCAGTTCTACCAAACTGTCACTTTAATTCTAAACTTGTTGCTAAATCTGGTTGAGAATTTTTATTGAACATGGGCTGTGTTATGGGAAGTTGTGTTTTTTAAATTTTGGTGCAATTATCTGTTCCGTGGTGATCATCAGTGTTACAACCAAATACCAAACTCTCCTCTCACCCAACTGTGACAGGGGGACTCTCATGATGTTCCAGGGCAGTTCAGCAACAGAAGAGATTATGGTGTAGCGTGGGAGAGTAGACCAGTCTGGGAGTCTGGTCCATGGAAGGGAATGATTTTATGTAATCCTTGAGTTTCAGATCAGGGGTGTCTGAGCCAAAATATTCAGCTCTTAAGCGCCATAAAAACAAATCCTTTGTTGATCAGTTGTGCTTGTGCCCAGCTTGCACTGAAAGAAACATGGTGTAACATACTTTTAATCTCACGCACTGTGATTTTGATAGAAGTTGCATCATTTAATACCGCAAGAGGAAAGAGTGGGCCAAATGACTCCTCGGGGCATGAGTTACACTGTGGGTGGCTTTGGTTGTCTGGGTGCATTAATTACAGACTCATAGACTCATAGGGCTGGAAGGGAACTCAGGAGGTCCTCAGGTCCAACCCCCTGCTTCAAGCAGGATCAACCCCATGTAAGTCATCCCAGCCAGGACTTTATCAAGCTGGAGATTCCACCACCTCTCTAGGCAATGCATTCTGGTGCTTTACCACCCTTCTGGCGAAGTAGTTTTTCCTAATATCCAACCTACTCCTCTCCTTCTGTAACTCCAGACCATTGCTCCTTGTTCTGTCACCACTAACAGTTTGTCTCCATCCTGGAAGCTGAAGGCTGCTATTGAATCACCCCTCAGTCTTCTCTTTTGTAACCTAAATAAGCCCAAATCCCTCAGCTTCTCCTAGCAGGACATGTGTTCCCACCCCTTAATCATTTTTGTTGCCCTCTGCTGAACCTGTTCCAGCACATCCACATCCTTTCTATACCAGGGGACACAATATTCCAGACGTGGCCTCACCAGTGCCAAAGAGAGGGGAACAACCACTTCTCTAGATCTGCTCCAAATGCTCCTCCTAATGTGTCCCAATATGCCCTTAGCCTTATTGGCTACAAGGGCACACTGTTTACTCGTACCGAGCCTTTCATCCACCATAATCCCTAGGACCCTTTCCACTGTCCTGCTGCTGAGTCAGTCAGTCCCCAGTTTATAACAATGCTTGGGATTCTTCTGTCCCAAGCACAGGACTACACACTTTTCCTCTCCTTTTGGCCCAATCCTCCTATTTTACCCTGGGACTTTTCAGCTTAGGGAGAAGGACACGAAGGGACGATATGACAGAGATCCATACAATCATAACTGTTATGGAAAAACGTGAATAAGGAAATGTTATTTATTTATTCCCATAGCAAAAGAACCTGGGTGGGGGAGGGTCACCAAATGAAATTAACAGGTAGCAGGTTTAAAACCAGCAAAAGGAAACTTTTCTTCACACAGTGCATAGTAGGGCCTGCGGAACTCCTGGCCAGAGGAGTTTGTGAAGACCAAGACTTTAAGAGGGTTCAAAATAGAAGTCAAGGAGGTTAGGTCCATCAGTGGATATTAGCCAGGATGGATAGCAATGGTGTCCCTATCCTCTGTTTGTTAGAGGGTGGAAATGGATGTCAGAATTTCGGTCACTTTTGTGCTTCTGTTCACCCTCTCTGGGGCTTCAGGCATTGGCTTCTGTCAGCAGACAGGATACTGCGTGAGATGGACCTTTGGTCTGACCCAGTATGGCCATTCTTATGTCCTTAGCTATGGTTTATATCTCTGCTTTGTCTGTGTCTAGTAAAACATCACATTCATGCTCCCTACTGAGAACCTGAGGAGCTGAAGAACCCACTCCTTTCCATTGGCAGTGAGAAAGGGAAGAGAGTGGAATGATAGGGAAGGAAAAACTTTACATGAATTAAAAAGGGGACTGGTACTTGCAGAAGAGAGAGATGATTTTTAGAGACGAATCTTTTAGAAAACCCTTGGAAAGATCCATCTCTCATTTCTTGCATTTGGATGGTATAAACCCTCCTTATATCACTTTGGCCTGGACTCCCAACGCCAAATCTGTACCATAGGATTTTCAGGGGTACACATGTGATTGGTGGAATTAAGATACGACATCTTTTTGAATATGCATGAAAAGTGATGCTGCAGCCTCTTGAGCAAATTCCAAGAAGGTGGAACATTAGAAATAGGCTATTTTAAGATATGTATATACTTATTTTGATAATCATAAACATTTACCTAGAATACTAACACTATTTAAAATGGAAAAAAAACCTGCTAAAGCCACAACTCCGTGGACATTTTGTACTGCTGTTCAATAGGACAAAGGGAAAAAAAACAGAATAAAGTAGAGAACTAGGAAAATTAAGTGCATATGTTGTTGGTTTGCCGTGGGCATTATGTGTATGCATCTTAGATGTACGGTGGGCGCTTTTCGTTTGTGGTGGTGTAGGCCCATTATACCACCGCAGCTTAAGGAGCTACATATTTTGTCTAACCAGCTCACAGGAATAGTCTTCCTCAGGCAGCATATATGGAACTAATTCGGCTTTGAAACATGGGGTGTGTCTACACATGCAAAAAACTTCAAAATAAATGGCCTTGTTTCGAAACAGTGGGAGGAGCATCCACACTTGTAAACCCGTCTTTTGAAAGAAAATCGAAAGAATGGGGCACAGACTTCAAAATCCGAACCCCAATCCTCCATCAGGAAGATCGCTCCCTTTCGAAATAATAAATCAAAAGAAGACATGTGTAGATGCTCCACAGTCCGCTCTTTCGAAACATGGGTCTGCCATGGCACCCATCAGCTGGAGCGCAGGGCCGCTCCAGCCGGCAGCAGCGGGGCTCTATGGTCCCTGCGTTCAGCTGCCTTAAAGCCGCACGCACACAGGAAACCCACAGCAGGAACCTAAGAGCGTGCTAGGAGCAGCCTGTACACATGCTCCAGCCTGACGCTCCAGCAGCCGCATGACAAGCAGCCAGCCCTCCCTGCAAGCCCCATGGCCCCCCTCTGAGCCCCTGAAAGGCTCCCAGGGCTCCCAGGGGGAGAAAAAAAAAGGGCCCCCTCCTGGACGGAGCAGGAGCTGCAGGACCTCTTCAGCCACTGGCAGGACAAGGAGGTACTGAGCTACATGGGCGTGAAGCGGTGCAATGCCGCAGCCTTCGGCCACCTGGCAACAGGCCTCCACACCAGGGGCCACCCGGAGCGTACCACAGAGCAGGTACGCTCCAAAGTAAAAGAGCTGCGCCAGGGATATGCCTGGGCCAGGGACCAGGCTGGACACTCTGGGGCAGGACCAGTGACCTGTCCCTTCTACAGGGAGCTATGGAGCATCCTGGGGCCCCAGGAGAGTTCACACCCCGTGGTTTTCCCGGACACCTCCAGGGAAGAGCTGCAGCTGCAGGAGGAGGAGGAGCAGCCCAGGTCATGGACACAGGAGTGCAAGGGGACCACAGACTGGTTCAGAGAGGGCGGGGGAGCTGACCATAGTCATCCCTTTCCACTCCTCCAGCTGGGTGACAGAGGGCCGGACATCTCCGGACGTCACCGAGGGACCCTCAGGTACGTCCAGGGAGGGGCGCACACCTACTCCACAGGGTGGGGGCGACGCAACAGCTAGGCGCCCGCACACGGAATCGGTGGTCCCAGGACGCACACAGGCCAGCCCCCACATGGGATGCGGCACCCCGCGGTGCCACACCAGCGACACCCAGCACCCGCCCCCAGTGGACAGCGCCGTCAGCTGCACAGGGGTGGCAACCGGTTGGTGCTGGACAGCGCCCAGCCACGGCTACAGGGGCTACACCGCATCTGCCACCATGCAAAGCGGCATGGTGACGTCCGCCACCGTGGGGATCTCCCTCTGGGGGACGAAGGTGCCGGGCCCCGTGCGGCGGCAGAGGCCTGAGTTCTGGAACACCCGGGCATCGTGTCTGTGGCCGGCCCAGCCCACGTAGAGGTCAGTGAACTGGCCCCTCATGTCCACGAGGGCCTGAAGCACCACCAAATGGTAGCCCTTCCGGTTGCTGTACTGGCCGGCGCTGTGTGGCAGGGCGCGCACAGGGACGTGTGCGCCATCCAAAGAACCAGTGCAGTTTGGGAAGCCCAGGTCCTGGAAGCTGGCGACGGTGTTGTCCACATCCCCAAGGCGGACGACCCTGTGGAGCAGCATCGCGTTGATGGCCCTGATGACCTGTAGAGGGGGAAGGGGGACACGTGCTCTAGTGTGGGTGTGGCAGCCGTTACCCCCCCCCACCTCAGGCCCATTCTGCCCCTCTCCCATCTGGCCCCTGGCCCATTCAGCCCCTGCCCCCTCATCCAGCCCCTGCCCCATCCGGCCACTTGCAGGGGAGGGTTCCCCTTTCCCCAGCCGCCCTGCCCGCCGGCCCCACCTTACCTCCATAAGTACAGCCCCAATGGTGGCCTTGCCCACCTCAAACTGCTGTCTCACAGAGCGATAGGAGTCCGGGCTGGCCAGCTTCCAGATGGCAATCACGACCCATTTCTCCAGGGTGAGGGCTGGCCGCATGCAGGTGTCCTGGTGTCGGGGTGCGGGGGTGAGCCAGTGGCAGATCTCGTCGAAGGTCTTCCTTGACATGTGGAAGTTCCACAGCCACCTTTCCTTGTCCCACTCCCCCAGCACCATGCGCTCCCACCAGTTAGTGCTGCTGAGGTGGGTCCAGAGGTGTCGGGGCACCCGGTGGGGTGGCCGGTGGTGCCCCCGTGGGGGGAGCCCCATGGCCCCAGGGGGACCACACAGCCACCCAATGAGCTCGGGTGCAGCAGCAGCGAGGGTGCACAGCACTGCCAGCAGGGCGTCCATGAGGAGGGCGTCCTCCTGCAGGAGCTGTCGCTGGGCCTCCATGGTGGGCCCGAGTGGGCTCTGCCAGGCTGGGACAGGCTGGGAGGCACTCAGCTCAGGCAGAGGGGAAGGTGGAGGGAGGGACCTTTTAAAGGCGGTGGCTGGCTGCGGCCCCAGAAGGGCTTGTCGGCCATGGGACCCCATCCTCGCCGGTTCCTGCCTCCCTTCTTTTGAAAGAGGGCTTGGAGCCGTGTGGACGCTCTCTTTCGAAAGACCTCGACGGCACCTCGAAAGGGCAGATTGGAACACCGATCTGAAAAATGGCGGCCGGTGCTCTCTTTCGATGGCCGCTTTTTCGAACACCAAACTTCGATTTTCGCCCTTCCGAAAGGGCGCTTACATGTAGACACAGCTATGGTGATATATAGTCCATGATTCCAAACCATACAGGAGGATAGTTAGGACAACTGCCTGATAAACTGCGACCTTTGTATGAAGTTGAACCCCGTGGTCCTTCCATATGCATTTGGTCAATCTTCCAAAGGCAGCATGTTGCTTTAGCTAGTCATGCTTGTTGGAGGTAACAGTGAAAGTGACAGATGAGCATAGGCAGATGTAGGTCCTGCAACAGGTGACCCTCAATATCAGAGGACGTTGTGAAACTCATAGGACTGGAGGGACTTAGAGAAGTCATCCACTCCAATCATGGCAAGACAAAGTTCTCTGGACCCTCCCAGGCAGGTGTTTATCTAACCTGCTCTTAAAAATCTCCAGTGATGGAAATGTAACCACCCTGTGAGAGACAGTGCAGGCAGGGCTCATCTGTGTTTCAGAAAGTACCAAGTTCTGGGAGATGCAAGAAGAGAAATGATAATTGCAGTGCACAGGAGCTGCTGGTGTGATAATAAAGTGATTTTGCAAGATGACACCCCTGGCCATGACAGATCTTGTATTGAAGAGAACCCAGCATGACAGGGTGCAGGAACTTAACTGTCTCCTCTTTCATGTGAACTTTACTCTTTTTCTCTCATGAATTGATGCTTTCCCATGACATAAAAAGCATTTGTATAGAAAATTTGAGACAACTCTGTCTGTATGGAACCATAAATATCAAAACCTTCACCTTATCTGTCTAAACCTGCACTGCCACTATTATCATAATCATAATCCAAAATGCCACTTTTATATCAATGATTCGATTCAGAAGGGTCAGCTTTACAGAGAATCACCAAATTAACAGTGAAGACCAGAAGGCTGCGTTCTCCTAAACTCCTCTGCTCACCATGTAGTCTCCATCAAGCGTAGGAAACAAACCTGTTTTTCCACCTTTGTGGTGGAACCTAAGAGGGAAGGACATAGCACACCATGCTGCTTGGTGATAGATAGATAGATAGATAGATGTACTCCTACATGTTGTGCAGTTTTTACATTGCAGTATTTGGATCAGGACAATGAGGTTATTTGGAACGACTGAGAAGATATCAGCTCCAGCAACAAAATATTCATAGATTTCAGCACTAACTGTACATCTGATGCCAAACATGTTGCTAAGGCTGGTTGAAATTATTTTCTTGACAGGATTTTTAAGTGAAATTGCATTTGTCATCTAATTTTTCATGAAACTGTCCCTCTGAGCAAATCATCAGCTTTCCATCAAAACTGCAAACTCTACTCTTCTTCAATTCTTGCATGTGGGACTCTCATGATGATCCAGGGCAAGTGTGCAAAAGGACGGGCCATTCGGCATCATGGGGAAGGGATTCCAGCATACACGTGTGGCCCATAGAAGAGAATGTTGGCAGCTGGTATCTTAGGGGCTACATCTACACGTGCCCCAAACTTCGAAATGGCCATGCAAATGACCGTTTCGAAGTTTACTAATGAAGCGCTGAAATGCATATTCAGCGCTTCATTAGCATGCGGGTGGCAGCAGTGCTTCGAAATTGACGCGCCTTGCTGCCGCGCGGCGCATCCAGACAGGGCTCCTTTTCGAAAGGACGCCGCCTACTTCGAAGTCCCCTTATTCCCATGAAGGGGACTTCGAAGTAGGCGGCGTCCTTTCGAAAAGGAGCCCCATCTGGACGCACCAAGCAGCGGCAAGGAGCGTCAATTTCGAAGCGCCGCTGCCGCCCGCATGCTAATGAAGCGCTGAATATGCATTTCAGCGCTTCATTAGTAAACTTCGAAATGGCCATTTGCATGGCCATTTCGAAGTTTGGGGCATGTGTAGACACGGCCAGGGTGCTGTGTGACTTTTTTTTTTTGAGAAGATATATTAAGTTTTCAACCAAAATCTTTTGGTCTCCCCAAACAACAAAACAAAGCCACATTTGTTGATTAGTTTCACTCAGTATAGAAAGAAGAGGATGAAATACCCCTGCTTAGCCTCATACTCCATAACCCTGTATCAAAGGGGTAGCCGTGTTAGTCTGTATCTGCAAAAACAACAAGAAGTCCTGTGGCATCTTAAAGACTAACAGATTTTTTGGGGCATAAGCTTTCATGGCCAAAGACTGGAGGCTTAGCTCAGAGGCTTGAGCATTAGCCTGCTAAATCCAGTATTGTGAGCTCAATCCTTGAGGAGGCTCATTGGGGCAAATAGATGGCCGGGATGGTGCTTGGTCCTGCCAAGGGAGCAGGGGACTGCACTAGATAGCCTCCTGAGGTCACTTTAAGCTGTAGCCAGTGTGCATCTCCAATGTCATTTATTTATATATAAAGACCTGCTTTGTCAGATGCACTGGACATTGACGAAGCAGGTCTTTGCCCACCAAAGGTTATGCTCCAAAAAAGCCGTAGTCTATAAGTTGCCAGAGGACTTCTTCTTCCTGCTATAATTCTGATAGAAATCACATCATTTAATAGCACAGGAGTAAAGAGTGGTCCAAATTAATCCCCACGGTATAAGTTACACCAAGGGTGACTTTGGTCCTCTGAGTGCATTAATTAGGTGTTGTGCCTCTCTCATCTCAGTCATTCCCAGTTGATTCACGAAGCATGTCCCGTAGATAACAAATCTCAGTATAAAAGTACTCGAATGCTCCAAACTGGCAGTTTGTGTCAATGGGGAAACACCTCCACATGTCTCTCCTCAGCAGGTATGTGCCATAGTCCTGGATTACAGTCACACACACATATAGACACCTGGGGGATCAGCAGGTATTGAATTCAAGAATGATAACACTAACAGCACCACGCCCTACTCAATGAGCTAAGGGAATGGCCCTCTCTGTTGTAAAAATTAGGCTATTGCATAGTCACTGAAACCAGCATTTTCCAATGTGTCTCTGGATTTTCATACAGAATAAAGTAAATGTAATTTTCAGATGACAAAAAAGGCTTAATTAGCAGATTGAGCATTTTATCAAACATGTGGAATGGGGAGTTATGAACATGTGGCTCTGTGGACCAAGCCCTTCCCTGATCTGGTGCCGGTGCCCCTGAAATAACTGATCTCCATTTGTCTTCAATTATTTCATTTCCGTTTGCCAGGACTATCCTTCTACCCACATCAGGGTAACTGCCTGATCTCTGCTCAGAGGTGATGGAAAAGGGAAATCGCTCGGTGGTGAAGGAGTTCATTCTCTCAGGACTGACAGATCATCCAGACTTGCAGATCCCTCTGTTTGTGGTGTTCCTTCTGATCTATGTTATGACCCTGGTGGGAAACGGGGGGATGCTCTTGCTAATCATGACTGACCCCCGACTTCACACCCCCATGTACTTTTTTCTTGGTAATTTGTCTTTCTGTGATCTCTGCTATTCCTCGATCATTTCCCTGAAGATGCTATTGGACTTCTTGGCTGAGAGCAAAAGAATATCTTACACTGCCTGCGCTGCACAAATCTATCTCTTCATCGCTTTTTCAGATTTTGAGTGTCTCTTGCTGGCTGTGATGGCCTACGACCGTTATGCAGCCATCTGTAACCCACTGCTCTATACAGTTACCATGTCTAAACAGAGATGCAAACAGCTGGTGGCTGGGATCTCTGCTGTGGGGTTGCTGGATTCATTCATACTGACATATTTTACATTTCAGCTGTCATTTTGCAGCTCCAATGTCATCAATCATTTCTGCTGTGACATCCCCCCAGTGCTGGCGCTCTCCTGTTCTGACATCCGCCTCAGTGAGATTGTGATGTTTGCCTCCATGTGTTACATTGAAGTGACCAGTGTTGTGACTGTCCTCCTCTCCTATGTCTATATCTTCTCCACCATCCTGGGGATCTGTTCCATGGAGGGCCGGCGCAAAGCCTTTTCCACATGCACTTTCCACTTGACTGCAGTGGTCATATTTTATGACACTGTCCTTTTCATGTATTTTCGACCCTCCTCCAGCTATTCCATGGACACCGACAAAATGGCCTCTGTGTTTTACATGCTGGTTATCCCCCTGTTGAACCCTCTCATCTATAGCCTCAGGAATACAGAAGTGAAGGATGCCCTGAGAAAAGCAATGAATAAACTTCTAACCAATTCTTGATCCTGTTTAACTCATTGCTGGTTGAATAATTCCAAGCTCATTGCAATGTAATTTGACATCCCATGCTCGTATTATTACTATATATGTTTTTTACAATTTCTTTTTATATTCCAACAAGCCCGGTTGACCCGCACTGAGATCAGGCTTCTGGGTGTTACTAAGTTATTACCACAGCAATGGGACCTCTCAGATTGTGCCACATCTTTGTGGATTACAGTTCTCCACTGGGAACACTCTTGGCCAAGGTTTTCCGAAGTGTCACACTGATTACATTACAATAGATCAAATCAAAAATTTATATATATTGGAAAGTTGGGTGACTGAACTACTTCATGAGGGAGATGGATTATAGACATCAATGGGCAAGTGCTCTGCTGTTGACTTGGTATGTCTTCAGTAGACCTTCCTTGATTGCAGCAGTGTCAATTTAGCCAGCAATGTAGATATGGCTTCAGTCTCTCCTGTGGAAGCTGTTTCATTCTGGATAAGACAAGGGAAGAATCACAGGGCCAGAAGGAAAGAATGGTTCTACGAACAGGTTATAGAGTCACCCACCTACAGGGTGAGATGCTTAACTTCATGTCTGCTCCAAAGGTTATTTAATTATTTATGCACAGTGGAACAACTTTCCTACAGAGTAAAAGAGATTTGAAAGGCGAGGCTGAGAGCAACCTGGTCTAGAATAGTGCATTAATTGGCTGAGATTCTCCCTGTCCATGAAGGAAACCCAAGTGCAGATTTCTGCCCATCACTGGGGGAACCTGGATGTCCCACATCATAGGTGAACACCCTAACTATTGAGCAAAATATTATAAAGGGCGAACACCACCTCCTAACTTTTGCTCGTTTGGATCCAAAACCTAAACTCTTCACCATCCAGAACATTCACATGGCTTTGGAGATAAAGCCATTTGGAGAATTCATAACATATTTGCCAATAGTTTCAATTGAATCAAAATGAATTATTTTTAACAATAAATATTTAGTCCAGAATTAGTGTACCCATTTCCAGACTCCTTGGTCACTGCACTGAAGATTGACAATAAGAAGAAGGGATTATGGAGCCATTGATTTCAAAGCTCTTCCTCGGTACTAAAGACTAAGCAGACCCTCAGAATTTCTAGACAAGGTGAGCTTAGGCAACATTAATGAATTGATTTGATGGTTCGTATTTAATGATGTTTACAGTAATGGTAGATAGATACTTCCCTTCCCAGCTTCTGTATGATTCCATTCACTATAAATACATAATTTAAAAATGACCGTATGTGTTACCAAATATATTTAAACTTTCTACTTTCTATAAGGAAAAATTAAAACATTTAGTTTAGAATGCAGGGATTGTTTGAAATAAAAATATCTTCCTGTATAATCTGTAACTGCCTCTTCTCACTCCACCTCTTTAGAAGCAGTGTTTTCAAAAGCATTCAGTTCAGAGTACAAATGGACAAATCTGAAAATGTGGATCTTAAATTTTTCCTACCTCCTTTGCCCATCTCTGACTGGCAGTAACCACACTTGTGTGCCTGATAACAAGATCTGTAGCTGTTTTAAAATCCTTTATGGACCTCATGAACACAGTATCTCTGAATATCTCAAAATCTTTATTGTATTTATTGTCATACATTCCATGGTGGGAAGTGCAATATGATTTCCATTTTATGGATGGAGAGCTAAGGCACGCAGAAAATAAATATTCAACGTTAAAGGATGACATGAGATCTACAGTTGAGCCAGGACCTCAGTCCCAAATTACACCGTGCTAAGCTCATGGTCTTCTGATTAGGCAGTCTTTTTGTTCTCATAGCAATAGAGGAACAGTGGTGTAAAACCTCTAGGTAAGAAAATCACAACCCAGTCCCTCTTTCTATACATTTGCGCCAAATTCTTCAGATTCATCACGTATGTCTTACAAATGAGTGGAGGATGTCTCTCATGGTATCCAATACCGACTTTATAACTATTCAAGGCAACTTGGTGGATTCCCATTTTGAAAATACACTGCAAATTACGTGCACTGCTGTCCAATCATCCCGCATTTTCCTGATACGATCTTAGCTGTCAAGCTGTTGCAATGGACTCCTTTACCTTAAACCCAAGTGAAGCTTTCTAATTTAAAGCTTTCGGCCATGGGTTAACAGGATGGAAAAGAAATTATTTACACGTAGTGACAGTCTGTACACTTATGCTCACCTCTTTTGCAAGACTGTGATAAATTTTGTAGAACACATGTCTTGTGAGACATAAATTAAAAGCTCATAATCCACTGTAATCATTGTCCTGGTAAAAAAAAAGCGTGTGACAATGTTGTGTGAAAAGTTAGAAAAGTGTACTGCAGACCTGCTGACTGGTGGGGAAAAAGGGCCAAGTGCCCCAGGGCCCACTGATTCAAAATGGCCTGGTACTCCTGGCCACCTCCGCTGCTATTGTCGCAATGGTAGTGCCCTGAGCTGTGGGCCCATAACTAGCCACTGGAGAGCTGTGTGCCACACTCCAGGCAGTGGTGAGGGCTTGCGGGGGGTGAAGGAAGTGAGAGGGCACACCACGTTTCAGACAGCACTGACACCTGGCTGATCCCAGCCTCGCCCCTTCTGCCCAAGGTTGCATCCTTCCAGAAATGCAGAGATGCTTCCCACATTATCCAGGCCCCTGGAGACTGCCAGCTCTCTGCTTCTCCTGTACAATATTATTAGATGGCCCCCATTTAGAAAAGCAGGCACAGCTGCTCAGAGCCAAAATGCAAATGGATGGCAACACAATCAAACAGGCCATGACCTGTAAAGATGCCATTCTTGGGCCGAAAGAAGGTGATGAGAGAGAAATCAGAGAAGGGGATGAGAGAGAGGGGTGGGTCGCCACTCTCTGACCTAGAGGCTTTGACAAACAAAGAGCTGGGGGATTTTTTTCATCCCCTCAAGCGCTGTCTCCTAAAACTCAGCTGGAGATGATTCTTGCAAAAGAGAAATGAGAAATGAGTTAACTTATCTTTTGTCCCTTGAGGAGTAACCTAGCAAGGAAAGGACACGGTAGTGGAATTTAAACCTGGACTATATGTAAGATTATGCCAGCCTATCTATCTATCTATTTCAATCACTAAGGTATTCTATATCCTTCCCTTGTTAGGTTACTCATAGATAGATAAGTAGATAGATAGATAGATAGATAGATTGCTGTACTCTTACATGTCTTACAGGTTTTACATTCAATGAGGTGATTCTGAAACCCTGAATCACTAAGAAGACATAAGCTACAGCTGTAAACAATTAGCACATTTCTGTTGTATCTAACTTTCCATTCCTTTGAAATGAAATGTGTTGCTAAGGAGGATTGAAATGTTTTCATCAATTTTTATGGGAAATTGGATCTTCAGTTCAATTATTTTTTCATTAACTTGTCTTTTCCATGGAAATTAACAGTTTTCCATAAAAATATCATACTCCCCTCCTCTTCAAACTTTGGCTGAAGGACTCCAGCGACGTTCCTGAGCTTCTTTACAAGAGGAGAGACAAAAAAAAAAACCACATAGGAATATAATCCAATGCTCATGTTTGGCCCATAGAAGGCAATGTTGGTATATTATATCTGAGGCGCCTCTGATTTTTTTTCTGGAATGATATATTAAGTTTTTATCTAGTAGCTTTTGGTCTCCACAAACGACAAAGCAAATCCATCATTTGTTGATCAGGTTTACTCAGTAGAAAAACAAAAGGATGAAATACCCCCTTAGCCTCATATTCCGTAACTCAAATGTCAATTGCATCATTTAACAACACAGGAGGAAATAGTGGTCCAAATTATTCCCTAGTGCATGAGTTACACTGAAAGGGGATTTGTTCTCTGAGTGCATTAATTAGGTGTTATGTCTCTCGGAGTTCAAGAATTCCCCATTGTTTCAGGGAGCATGCCCAATGAATCACAGATCTCAGTATAAAACATCCTGAATGCTCCAAGCTGGAAGTTTCTGTCTGTGGGGAAATGCTACACATGTCTCTGTCTTCTCAGCAGGTATGTGCTATTGTCCTGTTTCACAGTCAGACTCACACATACAGACACCATAGTGGTCAGCAGATACGACGTTCAGTGCCTTCAGCACTAAAGGCCTGAGCACCAACTTCTAGCCTGTGAGCTAAGGGAACAACCTTTCTGGATGGAAAAACAATTGGCAATTACACAGTCACAGAAGACAATGCTCTGGGTTTTCCCACAGACTAATTCAAATCCAATATTCAGGGGCCAAAAAGCTTAATTAGCTCAGTGAGCAAACGTTATCCCAAAATGACATATCAAGCCACAGAACTCCCCTGGCCCAAAGTGGGAAAAGAGATTGGCACACGTTTACCCTCACCCTTTCTTTAGATAAGGAATAAGATCTCCAGTCTCAGATGATTTTTACCCTGATTCACTCACAGCACAGTCATAAGTCATTGTTTCCTCCTCGGCTTCAAGAACTGGAGTGTTTGTGTGTGGGGCATGATTAACCCATGTGTCCATGTATTTGTACTGTGTGTGCAAATGGAATGACCAGCTGTGAACATCTGGCTCTGTGGGCTAAGCCCTGTCCTGAGCTGGTATCAGTGTCCATTAAGAAACTGACCTCTGTTTTTCTTCATTTATTTCATTACAGAAAAGTGATAGGTTGCCTGGTCCTTCCACTGGCCCACATCACTGTAACTTCCTGATCTCTGCTCAGAACAGATGGAAGAGGGAAATCGCACGCAGGCAACTGAGTTCATTTTTTTAGGACTGACAGATCGTCCAGAGCTGCAAGTCCCCCTATTTGTCGTGTTCTTACTGATTTATATTCTCAGCCTGGTGGGGAACGGGGGGATGATCTTGTTAATCAGGACTGAGCCTCGACTTCACACCCCCATGTACTTTTTCCTCAGTAATTTGTCTTTTTGTGATCTCTGCTATTCCACAATAATTTCCCCAAAGATGCTACTGAATTTCCTAGCAGAGAGGAAAAGCATTTCTTACACTGGCTGTGTTTTGCAGATGTATTTCTTTATCTCTTTTTCAGATGTTGAGTTTCTCTTGCTGGCTGTGATGGCGTATGACCGTTATGCAGCCATCTGCAACCCACTGCTCTATACGGTCACTATGTCCAGTCAGCGTTGTAAACAGCTGGTGGCTGGGGTCTATGCAGTGGGGTTTCTGGATTCATTGATACTCACGTATTTTACATTTCAGCTGTCATTCTGCAGCTCCAACATCATCAATCATTTTTTCTGTGACATCCCCCCAGTGCTGGCGCTCTCCTGCTCTGACACCCGCATCAGTGAGATTGTGATGTTTGCCTCCATGTGCTATGTTGAAGTGACCAGTGTTGTGACTGTCCTCCTCTCCTATGTCTATATCTTCTCCACCATCCTAGGGATCCGCTCTGCTGATGGCCGTAGCAAAGCCTTCTCCACCTGCACTTTCCATTTGACTGCAGTGATCATGTTTTATGGCACTGTCCTATTCATGTATTTTCGACCCTCCTCCAGCTATTCCATGGACACAGATAAAGTGGCCTCTGTGTTTTACACAACAGTGATCCCCATGTTGAATCCCCTCATCTATAGCCTGAGGAATATGGAGGTGAAGGATACTCTGAGAAAAGCAATTAATAAATTCCTTAGCAAATCTTGAATCTGTTTAACTCAGTCTGGCTGAGCAATACAGATGAATTTAGTTCCAACTCATTGTATTGCAATTTTGCACAGTGGTGTTGTTTATTATCATATTTTAATGAGTAGTAATGATTCTGCAGTCTAACAAGGTGTGCTGGTATGAAGTGAGATCATGGATTGTTGTCCCAGCAAAGTTTGAGGAGGTATCTCTTTCATGTGTCTGTATATAGATATATTGGATGTGCATTCAAAACATGGAGCAGTGCATGTTGAGAAAGAAGAAGAGGACATCAAATCGATCTTCCTCCTTGTAGCAGGTTGGGTTTTATTACTCATTGCCACATATGGTGTATGTGAATCCTATGGCTGAGCTAAAAGTAGCTTTGCACACTGTCCTGATATTCTATAGTTCTTTACCTGCTCTGTGGTGTTGTAGAGATAGTCACCTGGTTTCTTTCCAGGCACAAGGAGGGGAAAGTCCATTTTCCTCACAATTGCCTTTGTTTTAAATTTAAGGGAACATGTAAACAAGTAGGAACAAAGATAAGCTTTCCAGGAGAAAGAGCTTGGTGTGTGTATCTCTATGACTCTTCACACTACAGTGAGTACAAAATAGTGTGGGAAGTATGTGTTTTCTCTACAGATTTAAATAGAAAGATAAAGCCATATCAGACACTACATACTTATACTGCTTCAGCATGTTCACTATGAATTTTTGTTCTTAATTGTGTTGGACAATGTTATAGACTCATCTGGGAATTGTATGGCTCAGAGGACCAGGAGTGAGAACCACACAGAACTGGGCCACTGGCTGATTTTTGAATTCACAAATGCCTAGAAAATATTCCATTTGACCCAAGCCAAACTTGAACATTCCCTAAATGTTTGGTAAATGGAAAACGTTGACCAAAATTTCCTTTGTTGTTGAAGGAAACATTTGCCACAACTATAAATGAAACATTTCCTCACCTTCTGGGTACTTTTCAGTGTAAAAGCCAAGACAATGAAGGGCCAGACTGAGAAGTTGGACAAGAGTTAAGGGACGATGGGATGGCTTCCCTTGTACACTTTAACCCGGTGTTTAGTGGGACACAGGTCCAACCTGTCAGGTGAGGAAAAACCTGTCAGGTGAGGAAAAGCTATTTAAAGTGGGTCTCCCACACTGAAGGACAGCACCTTGGTGATTGGACCATCATCTGGCCTATATTATTCAAAGAGTTAATCTGGGTGAATGCTGTAATTTGCTCCAAGTTACATTAGTTCATGTGAAAGTCACTTAGAATGACTTATGCCCCCACTGTGCTGTCTATGAGATAGTTGCATAACTGAAGTATTGTAACATAGATCACCAGGAAGTGTTAGTGTAGACCAACCCTGAAAAAGATCAAGGGTGGCTCTAAGTTTCTGAGGTAGATGGAATACAAATGTCGATGAGAGATTACTCTCCCATCCACTTGACATGTCTTCACCCAGCGTGCTAAATCTACACTGCTGTGTTAATTGCAGCATTGCTAATTTGACCACTTGTGATGCTGTGACCTCAGTCACTCCTGTTGAAGCTCTTCCATTCTGGATAAAACCTGGGAAGAATCACAGATCCAGAAAGAGAAAGTGACTATGTAGACTGGTGTTAGCATTGCTCCTCTAGAAGGTGAGATGCTCAAATTCATGTCTGTTCCAATGATTATTGGAGGGTGACATGAAGACATCCTACTTGTTATTGAGTGACTGCCAAGAAGAACTTAAATAGCTATCCACATAGAACAGCTTTTATAGGTGAGGCTGAAAACTACTCAAATTGGACTAGCACGGGAGTCCACAACCTGAAGCTCTGGAGCTGCAAGTGGCTCTTTAAGGACTTCATTGTGACTCCCAACACTATAATGGCAAAGTTAAAAAAAAAAGCCCTTCTGATTATTTTTGACAACGGGTGAACATCTAAAAGCCCCGAAATGAACAGCTCTTATCTAAATAGCAAATAGTATGTGATCTCAAAACATAGGCTTGTGCCTCCTACTATCCCCCAGAGACAGAGAGGATTTGGGGGTGAAAGTCAGGAAGATAGGGGTGCAAACACCCCCCAAAATTGTGAAGAAATAGAATATGTAAAAAATTTGTGAACGTCCTGTAATAATCATGTATTGCATTGCAAATCACCGTGTATGCACTGTTCTTAAAATAAGGGTTGCAAAAAGCATGGCTTGATGTTATTTAATTATATTTATTGTGGTTCTTGACATATGGAGCTTTTTACGGAACTGGAAAAAATGGCTCTTCTTGCAGTTTTGGTTGCTGATCCCTGGAATAGCAGATTGCTCTGTGGCCGACATTCTCTTTGGCCATGCAGGAAACCCATGTGCTTATCTTTGCCCATCACTGGGCAAAAAGAAAATTGAACCTGGATCTCCCATCTCACAGTAGACAACCTTACTCTCGGGCAAGATATTGCCAAGGGAAGGCACTACCACTGTCTCCTAACTTT
The DNA here is from genome assembly GCF_033958435.1 of Carettochelys insculpta. Taxonomy (NCBI): domain Eukaryota; kingdom Metazoa; phylum Chordata; order Testudines; family Carettochelyidae; genus Carettochelys; species Carettochelys insculpta. The sequence continues at coordinate 123,943,183 of NC_134142.1, read as the reverse complement.
GCCTGCTTTGTGACCAGTACTTAAACTCTTCCCCGCCACACAAAGAGATGGGGGCCAAAGCCCTGAAAAGAATTTGTAGCACAATTCTGAATAGTTTCAAGTGAATCAAATTTCATTGTTTCTGACAAAAATATTAATCCAGAATATATCTGTTTACTGTACCAAATGGTAACAAAGAGAAGAATGAGACACGGTCCCTTTGATTTCAAGGCCCAGTCTACATTCGATACTAAAGGTCTGAGGAAGTGAACTCTGTGGGTGATCTTAGCTTCTATCAGCAACATTAATGAACTGATAAGGTGCTTCAGTATTTGCTGTTGTGTGTAGTAAAGGCAGACAGACGTTTTACTCTCCAGCTTCTATATGATTCCATGAACTGTAAATGCAAAATGTCAAAAATGACCATATGGGTTAGAAACTTTATTTTTACATTCCATGTTCAATGATGAAAAACTAAACCATTCCTTTCAGAATGCAAGAATTGTTTCAAATAAAATGTCTTCTTGTCTGTGCAATATATAATTGCTTCTTCTCACCCCAACTATTAGGAAGAAGTATTTCCAAAATTACTAAGTAATTCAGGTTATATATAGAGAAACATGAAAATGTGGATCTTACATTTTCTCTGCTTCCCTTTGCCCATCTCTGACTGGCAGGAACCACACTTACCTGCCTTATAAGTGGGTAGATAAATGTTTGCAACTCCTTATATGGCCCACATCAAAGTAGTAATGCTGAGCGCCTTAAAACATTTCTTATATACGTTGTAAGAACTCCAGTATTAGGAAGTGCTGTGTTATCTCCATATTACATATGAATAGCTGAGACACACAGAAATTAAATGTGCAACACTGAAGGAGACTAGAGGTCTACAGTTGAGCCAGGATCTGAGCCCCAAATTACACAGTAGTAGCTAAGCTCATGCTCTACCTACTAGACAATCTTTGCTTCTCATGGCAATAGAGGAAAACTGATGTATATAAGAGGGTTCTGACCCAGTTCCTCATTCTTTGCAGCAATGCAACCTTCTTCAGATTCACAATGTATATCAAACAAATGAGCTGAGGATGTCTCCCAAAATCTCCAATACTGATTTTTGAATTATTCAAGGACACTTCATGAATTCCCCTTTGATCTTCTGCAAATTACATACAGTGCAATCAGAGTATCCCATATTTTGCAGGCATATAAACACGAGGCCCGTCTTCCTGATATATTCTCAGGTTGTTGCAGTGGAGCTCTTTATCTTCAGGCATTTTGCGGCTCCTTAAATTAACACCAGCCCCACAAGCAAGCAGGATGGATTAAAATTATTTATACGTGGTGACAGTCTGTACATCTTTACTTACCTCTTTTGTAAGACTGATACATTTTGTACAAAGCATGCCTTTTGAGGTATCATTTTAAAGCTCATAATCTGCTAGTCATCAGTGGACTGGTAAAGTGTGTGTGGAACATTGTATGCGATGCTATAAGATTCATCTCTATAACATTTTTGAAGGTGAAACAAAAAAGCAGTCATGTAGCACTTCAAAGACTCACAAAATAACTTATGGGGTGCTGAGCTTTCGTGGGGCAGACCCACTTCAGAGATGTGGGCACAAACAAGCTCTTCAGAGGCAAAATGCAAATTGGTGCCGTAGCTGCGTGTCAACACAACCATTATATTGTGACCTTGTTAAGAGGCTATTCTTGGGCAGGAAGAAGGGTGAGAGTGAGAAATCTGCATTGTTTCCTGAACCTCGCTGAAAGTGAATCCTGCAAAAGAGAGATGAGTATAATAGGAGAAGTCAGCTGCTTCATAGGTACTGTTCCTCCTCGGCCATGTCTACACGTGCCCCAAACTTCGAAATGGCCATTTGCATGGCCATTTCGAAGTTTGGGGCACGTGTAGACGTAGCCCTTTTCTGTCTCCTCTCGACATCAACATCATCAGGGAACATTGGACTGGGGGAGGATTCCGCCTGCCTTAAGGGCACCCAGCTAGTAAGACTGCAAAACAGGTGGTAAGAAAAATCTCTGCCTTGAATTCATTTAGTCTCTTAAATTAGGTATTAATTGCACTTTATCTTTCATGTCTTTATAGCCAGTTCTGACCTTTAAGCCCAATTATTTGTAATCACTTAACGTCATTTTATTTTAGTCAACAAATCTGTTATTATTTTAGCAAAGCCAGTGTGTTTTGATACTGAAACATTCAGGAACCTTTATGTGAGAACATGAATTGTTCATGTTTTCTATTAATAAGATAACAGACTTTGTGGGAGCTTGTATTGTCCAGGATGGTGCTGGACAGTAAAAGATATACACTCCATTCAGCATCTGTAGCCCCTGTGACCTGCAAGTTAGACCTCTGTGCTGTTTGTATTGAAAAACATCACGTGATTCTCTTGCTCCTGAACCTCTCAGAGGTAGTGACAGTAGCCGTAGGTGGAAGTTCTTTGCATAGCCCTGGCATCCCATGACAAGGTGCTAGAAGACTTGTTAGCTGGGAGGAAAGCCATTTCTTCCTCTGTCTGTGTGGCTACACTCTGTTTTTTCTGCCCTTCAATGGCGATGCAATGCCAACTGGTGGTTGTGATAGTCTAAGACAAGTATGTGACCTGCTCTAATATACTACTCTACACAGCAATTGTGTCCCCAGAACTCTGCTTCCAGCTGGTGGCCGTGTCCTTCTTAACCAGATGGGTAAATGCAATGATGTAAACAATCATTATCTTCAGATGATCCTTGTGTGGGCCCAACCTCATTGTTTCTTCTCTGGTAAAATTTTGGTAATAGTTTCACGCTTATCTTTGGATGATGCCATTCTTCACGTTATCCTTATGTTCAAGATTCATAGACTGGAGAAAAATTGTTACAAAGATACTGTGCAATAAATTTGCCTATAGCAGTGGCTGTCTGTAGCTGGGTCTCACATGAAGAATTACAGCCCAGCACAAACTACAGTCTCCAAAATTCAAGACAAAAAGCACATCAATAATTAAAACTTGCAAAACATAAAATGTGAGATGATGACTGTCTCTTAAGCATATGAAAAGGGTAGCCGTATCCATAGACCTGTGTAATCAGTGGCACAATCAAAACAAATTCCATTGAGGTGAACTTCTAAAGTGCACAATAACACCCTTTAATATTTGTGGGAATGTGAAAATGGTCTATCACCATGAAACTCCACAGTCCCATCCTTTCCACCTCCAAAGAAACACACAGCAATGAATCATTGGCTACATCTACACGTGAAGCCAACATCGAAATAGCTAATAGGCTATTTCGATGAGTAACGTCTACACGTCCTCCAGGGCTGGCAACGTCGATGTTCAACTTCGACGTTGCGCGGCACCACATCGAAATAGGCGCTGCGAGGGAATGTCTACATGCAAAAGTAGCACACATCGAAATAAGGGTGCCAGGCACAGCTGCAGACAGGGTCACAGTGTGGACTCAACAGCAAGCCGCTCCCTTAAAGGGCCCCTCCCAGACACACTTGCACTAAACAACACAAGATACACAGAGCCGACAACTGGTTGCAGACCCTGTGCCTGCAGCATGGATCCCCAGCTGCCGCAGCAGCAGCCAGAAGCCCTGGGCTAAGGGCTGCTGCCCACGGTGACCATAGAGCCCCGCAGGGGCTGGAGAGAGAGCATCTCTCAACCCCTCAGCTGATGGCTGCCATGGCGGACCCCGCTATTTCGAAATTGCGGGACGCGCAACGACTACACAGTCCCTACTTCGACGTTGAACGTCGAAGTAGGGCGCTATTCCCATTCCCTCATGGGGTTAGCGACTTCGACGTCTTGCCTCCTAACGTCGAAGTTAACTTCAAAATAGCACCCGGCGCGTGTAGCCGTGACGGGCGCTATTTCGAAGTTAGTGCCGCTACTTCGAAGTAGCGTGCATGTGTAGACACGGCTATTGTGTGTTTAACATGGATTAGAACCTTGTTAAAGTCTGGTCTCATCTCCATAATGTCTGGATGTATATGAAAATCGCACACGGATCATGACAAACGCCTTCCAAGGGGGGCTAGGGCAGAGGTCAAGTTCAACAGAGCCAAGGCTCTTCCATCAATGACACTTTCTAAATTTGACATCTCAGTGCTCTCGCTCTTTAAGAGAAAAATACAGCCCTATCTTTTGGTGGAGATATTTAAACAAGATAAAAATTCCCCCTTAGAACCTTAGTTGTACTTGTTAAGGAATGCGGCAGGCTCAGAGAAGCCCCATCTTGTGTGGCATCACTAGAGGGCAGGGATATTTTCTCTTCCCTAGAATGACCAGGTTGCAAGGCAGGGACAATGCATAGCTATTAGATCAATATCCAAGGAACCTCTTAAATTATTTACAGATCTGGAACAGCACAGCACTCACTTCTCACCAGCACCCCTTGAGGGCGTGTATAGTCTTTAAAGGGTCCCTGTCCTAGTACAGGCCAAACCTGAAGGTTTTCCTTCCTGGAGCAAATGGTTTTGATTTTGAGTCCTTCTGACACTAGCTCTACAGTTTGGCCAATAAGCAGCTCAGATTCCTTGTATTGCTGTTCCACGGCAGGCCACTTCCTCAGCAACCTACCCACTATGCAGTCTCACAGCCCAGGGACCCAATGAATAGCACGTATACATCACTGTATATACTTACCCACATTAAACTGCTTAGTTTGTCTGTGGGGCACCAGACTTCACCAAAGTTTCACCTTTAACTGAGAACAAATATAGGTTCAGGCCCAGCAGTGAGCCAAGAGCACTTCCTTGTTCCCCAAGTCCCTGCCAGCAAGAAGCTGTCCATGGTGCTGCAGTTTACTTTAGCCAGCCATGAGTTCAAAGACTCTGTACTGATTTTCATCAACTAGGGGTCTTCACCATTGACTTTTATGAAGCTATGTCAGTTTATAACACCTGGGTTGGTTCACTCTGTTCATTTAAGTTATTCAGGTTTTTCATTGATTCATGATTTTTAACATGACCTTCTCTTAACATAAGCCATAGAACCTAATCCATTTTTTACAACTTGAACATCTCTTTTGGAAACCTGTTCAGTCCTGACTTAAAAAGTCAGTGACATTAAATATAGCCTATCTCAGGGTCTGCTTTCCCATTCTTAGCGGAAACCATGCTGAGATTCACAGCAGTTGAAGATCTGGCCATTCAAGTGGGGTATCAAACTGACAACTCCAATTGACAGACTTCTATTTTCATAGTATCTATCCATACCCACTTGACCTAGGCACAGTGTAGACAAACCCTGAGCTTCCTCTGTAGACACATGTTGAGGAATGTTGCAGGTCTAAGGAGTCCCTGTCTGTTTGACATCACTGTAAGGTAGGAGAGAAAGCACGCTCTCTTTTCACTAGCTTAATATGACTGATGGGTAAGAATAACTGGCTGACACTGAGAAAATCATCATGTTTGAGATTGTGCAGTATGAGCTTATTTGTATTTGAGGAATTGCCAAGTCCTGGGATATGTAGAAAGAGAATTGATATTGGCAATGCATAGGAGCTGCCAGTGCTATAATTGGGTTATTAGATAAGATGTAATCCATGGCCATGGAGGATCCTATATTGGAAAGGTGCCTGTAAAGAAAGACACAAAAGCTGAATTGTCCCCTCTGTCATGGAATTAACTTTTGCACAGAAATAATCAATTTTTCTCCAAAATAGCAAACTCCTGTCCTCCCTTATCTATGGCTGTTGGACTCTGGTGATGTTACATGGCAGTTCAGCAAGAGGAGAGTCCATCATGCATCACTGGAGACGTTTTCCAGTATGGGAGCATGGTCCATGGCAGGGTATGGTGGGATGGGAAATCTGAGGCACCTCTGTGGTATTTCCAACCTGATGTATTGAGTTTTCAGCCAAACACATTTGGTCTCCACAAACCACAAAAAACCTCCATTTATTCATCGGGTTTGTTCAGAACCAAACCTGAACTGAAAACAATAGGATGAAATACACCCCAAGTTTTTATTATGTAACTCTGAATGAAATTACATCATTTCAGAACACAGGAAAAAGAATGGATCAAGTTACTCCACAGGGTATTAGTTAAACCAAGGGTGACTTTGGTTCACTGAACATGTTAATTAGACATTGTGTCCCACTGACCTCAGGTATGCCCAGAGGCTTCATGGGATCATATCCCATGGAGCATAAAGCTCTATATAAAATCCCCCAAATGCATCAAACTGGCAGTTGCTGTCAATGAGGAAACACAACAATATGTCTCTTTCTTCTCAGCAGGTATGTGCTATTGTCCAGAATCACAGTCACACACATTTACAGACACAATAGTGGTCTGCAGGTATTAAATTCAAGAGCACCAGCACTAAAAGCCTCAGCACCAGCTCCTACCACCTGAGCTAATTGTTTTATTTGGAAAAAAATTTTATTTGGAAAAAATATGGAATTAGCTATTACTGACCATGTGTGTTGCATTATGTCTCTGAGGAGGCATATAAACTAAAGAAAATGCCGTTTTCAGAATACGAGAAGCTTACTGAACACGGTGAGTCAGCCTCACCCCAGAGTGACACACCAAGCCACAGAGCTCACCTTACCTAAGGAGCATATAAAGACTGACACTTTTTTATTACTCACACTCTTCTGTGAGCTAAGGAATAACCTCGCCTGTGTGAGACGGTTTACACCTTGATGACCTCATGCAGAATCACAAGACACGGTTTGCTGCTCAGATTACTGAAGAAGGGTTGGTTTTTAGGGTATGATTAACACTGATGTCCTGGTATTTGTACAGTGTGCGCACTGTATGGAACAAATGGAATGACCAGCTGTGAACATTTGATTCTGTTCTGGTGCCAGTGTCCATTAAGAAGCTGTTCTCAATTTTGTTTTATTTTTCTTCACTTACTTCATTACAGAAAAGTGATAAGTTGCCTGAGCCATCCACTTGCCCACATCACTGTACCTGCCTGATCTCTGCTCAGAGGAGATGGAAGAAAGAAATCACTCAGAGGTGACTGAGTTCATTCTCTCAGGACTGACAGATCATCCAGACTTGCAGATCCCCCTTTTTGGGGTGTTCCTTCTGATTTATGTTATCACCTTGGTGGGGAATGGGGGGATGATCTTGCTAATCAGCACTGAGCCACGACTTCAAACCCCTATGTACTTTTTCATCAAGAATTTGTCTTTTTGTGATCTCTGTTACTCCTCAGTAATTGTCCCTAAGATGTTGTTGAATTTCTTAGTTGAGAGCAATAGCATTTCTTACACTGCCTGTGCTGTCCAATTGTATTTCTGTACCTTTTTTCAAGATATTGAGTGCCTCTTTCTTGCTGTGATGGCATATGACCGTTATGTGGCCATCTGTAACCCACTGCTCTATACTGTCAACATGTCCAGGCTGCATTGTAACCAGCTGGTGTCTGGGGTGTATGCCGTGGGGATGGTGGATGCAGTGATACTCACGTGTTTTACATTTTGGCGGTCATTCTGCCATTCCAATATCATCGATCATTTCTACTGTGACATCCCCCCACTACTGGCGCTCTCCTGTTCTGATACCTTTATCAGCGAGAGTTTGATGTTTGCCTCTCTTTTCTACATTGAAGTGAGCAGCGTTGTGATCATCCTCTTCTCCTATGTCTATATCATCTTGACGATCCTGGGGATCCATTCCACTGAGAGCCGGAGTAAAGCCTTCTCCACCTGCACTTTCCACTTGACCGCAGTGGTCATATTTTATGGTACCGTGCTTTTCATGTATTTTCGACCTACCTCCAGCTATTCCATGGACACAGACAAAATAGCCTCCATCTTTTACACAGTGCTGATTCCCTTGTTGAACCCACTCATCTACAGCCTGAGGAACAGAGAGGTGAAGGAGGCCCTGAGAAAAGCAATGAATAAAATCCTAAGCAACTACTGAATCTGTTTCACTGAGTGCTGTTTGAATTACGGGGATGGAAACAGATAAATTCAATTCAAAGCCCATTGTGTTATAGTTTAAGAGAGTGCATGGTAGTATTGTCTGCTGTTATCTTTTTTTATTATTAATTTGCCTGTATTCTAACAAGCCTGACCGGCACCAGGTGAGGTAAAGCTTTCAAGTTTCATTAGGCTATTACCCCAGCAAAATTCAAGGAGGCCCTTCTTTCACATGTGCAACTGTATATGTATATAGAGATAAATATGCTTACAAAGCGTGGAGTGTTTTTTTTGGGAAAGAAAAGGGGTGATCAAGGCTATACACTTCTGTAGCTGAATTGGTTTCATTATGCATTTGCAAGTATGAACTATGCATTTTCTATGGGTGAATCAATGGAATTTTGAACACCTTCCTGCTACTCTGAAGCCCTTTATGTGCTCCACGGCATTGCTGAGATTGTCATCTGGTTTCTGTCCATGCACGAGGAGGAGAAAGGAAATTTCTGTCACATTGACCTTTATTTTAAGTTATGTGAACAACAAAACAAATAAGCACAAGGGTAACATTTCCAAGAGAGAGACCAGAGTATGTGGCTCTGTGTCCTTCCACGTTAAAGTGAGTACAAAATAGCATGAAAAGTGTGTGGTTTTGCTACAACATAAATTAAGCAAAAAGATAAAGTCATGTTATACACTAGATATTTACACCTCATCAGCTAGTTAGCTACGAGATCTTGATCGTAACTCTGTTGAAAAATATTACAGACTTGAAAGAGTAGGGATTGTGGGAGTTGTATGGCTGAGGGGGGCTGTGAGTGAGAAATGAATAGAGCTGGGCTAACACCTGACTGTTGAGTTGATGGGTGATTAGCAGAAGTTCAGGTCACCTCGTTCCAAATATGAAAATTCCCTAAATGTTTGGCAACTTGAAGAACAAGGAAACTTCTAACAGTACCATAAATGGAAGATTTCCTTTCCTTCCTGGGTAATTTTCATTATAAAGGCACAGACAATGAAGGGTCACTCTGACAAGGTCGATGGGAATGGAAGAGGTGATATTGGTGCTGCTTTCCATATAACCCAGGCCATGGCTATGCTAGCTCCACCCTTCAAAAGGGGGATGCTAATGAGCCACTTTGGCAGATGCTAATGTGGTGCTGCCACGAAGTACCGCTTTCAAAATGCGGCTGCTTGTGTAGACGGGGCCTTTCAAAAGGACCTTCGGACACTGAAAGCCCCTTCTTCCCATTTGGTTTTGGGACAAAGGGGTTTTTGAAATCCCGGGGTTCCTTTCGAAAGGCCGCTGTCTACACGAGCTGTGTGCATTTCAAAAGTGGCACTTTGGAAATGTGTGTGGCTGCCATTATGCTGACGAGGCGCTGTATATTCATGGCAGCGCCTCGTTAAAGTCTGCCAAAGTGGCTCATTAGCACCCCTCTTTCAGAAGGTGGGGGCGTGTGTAGCCATGGCCCCAGTGTCTAGAGCACCTTTGTGGTACATTGAAAATTAAGTCACCCCTCTACCATGGTCTGATGAGGAGAAGCTATTTGAAGCTGGTTTCCCACACTGATGCCCAGGAGTCTGGTGAATAGTCTGTGATATGTTCTGTATCTTTCTCAGGGCTGGTCTGTGCTCATGCTGTAAGTTGATTTGAGTTACACTGGTTCACATCAATGTCACTTATAAAGACTTACAGTGTTCTCCACAACATGCTTAGTCTATGGAAGGTTACATGACTGAAATATTGTAACATAGATCACCAGACTGTGTCAGGGGAGACCAGATCCAAGAAAGACTCATAATGAAACATAGTTCTGGGAGCGGGAGGGTTTGTAATGCGGACATCAGTGGGTAAGTGTCCTTCCATTGATTTGGCATGTCTTCAGCAGACCTCCTAGATAAAAATTACTTCATTTGTGGTAGTAGTGTCTATTTAGCCATTAGTGTAAATATTTCCTCAGGCTCTGCTGTTGAAGCTGACGCATTCCAGATGAAACATGGGAAGAATCAGAAAGCCAGAAAGAGAGAATTATACAATAGATTGGTATTAGGGTCACCAGCTTAGAGGGCGAGATTCTCAACTATATGTCTCTGTTCCAATAGTCACTTAATGAGGTATCCATAGCAGGACAATTTTCAAAAGAGAGAATGAGGGTAACCCACCCTGGCATAGTCCTTTTCAAAGTGGCTAAGATTTTCTCTCCGCATGCAGAAAACTAAAGTACACATCTCTGCCCGTCACTAAAAAAATGTGGAATTGAACCTAAATCTACCACTTCACAGTTGAACCCCCTGAATATTAAGCAACTACTACGTAGGGAGGATAAAGCAGCACCTTCTACCTTTGGATGCTTCCTGACTGCTAAATAATATCTTCCCCATCCACATACACAAGACTTTGGGGACAAAGCCATTAGGAGAATTTGTAACACTTTTGTGAATAGTTTCAAAGTGAATCAAAACCTCATGGTTTTTGAAAATAAATTATCTGTTCAAAAGAAATTCACCCATTTCTAGACAGTTTTATGTCTTGGTCACTGCACCAGATATTGACAATGAGAAGAATGGCTTTGGGGGCCGTTGATTACAAGACTCTTTCTATATTTTGACATTTAATGACAAACGGGATGCACCCTCAGAACTCCCAGCCTGGGAGATCCTAGCTATCAGCAACATGAAAGAACTGATAAGGTGCTCTGGCATTTGCTGATGCTCACAGTGATGGTAAGTAGCTACTTCACTCCCCGGCTTTCATAGAATTCCATTTACAATAAATAAAATAAAAAATGGTCATATGTTATAGCAACTGTATTTTCACTTTTCATATTTAATAATGCAAAATTACAATATTGCCTTTAGAATGACAGAAATTGTCTGAAATAAAAGAAATCTTCTGATCTTTACTATGTGCGTCTCTTCTCATTCCAACTATTTGGAAGGAGCGTTTTAAAAAAGCATTCACTAATTCAGCATATACAGGAAGAAATATGCAACTGCGGATCTTAAATTCTTTCTGCCTTCCTTTGCCCATCTCTGACTACCTACTATATGCAGGTTTCATAAATGTTTGAAATTTTTATGTAGCCCTCATCAGCATAGTACCTCTCAACATCTCAAATCATTCATTGTATTTATTGTCACAAATTCCATAAAACAATGAGGACTCCTGTGGTACCTTAAACATAACTTCATGGATTTGATGAAATGTTTTACCCACTAAAGCTTATGCCAACATATATATCTGTTAGTCTCTAAAGTGCCACAGGAATCCTCAGGACTTATTTTTTCCAGATACAAATAAACATGGCTACCCCTCTGAGGAAAAAATTCTATGCTAGGAATCGCACACCATCTGTGTCGACAGGGGCCTTTCAAAAGGAACCCCTGGACTTTGAAAGCCCCTTCTTCCTAAAAACCAAATTCATGGCAGCACCACATTATCATCATCCCAACTCGCTCATTACCATGCCCCTTCCGAAAGGAAGGGGCTAGTATAGATGTAGTCTATGTGTCTCTCACAAATGAGCTGAGGATTTCTCCCATAGTCTCCAGTACTCTCTTTATAGATATTTTTGAAGATGTACTGCAGATTGCATACACTGCCATCAGATTATCCCACGTTTTACTGGCGCATAAATCAGAAGGCCTGTCTTTCTGTTATAATCTCAGATGTCCGACTATTTCAGAACCACAAGCAAACAGGGTGAAAAGGAAATTAAACATGGTTTGTACCATTATGCTCATCTCTTTTGCTCAGCTATGGTAAGTTTTGTGGAAAGTATGCCAGGCATACAAAGATAATAATTTGCTGATCATCATTGTTCTGGGTACATAGCTCTGGCTATACTGCACATAAAGTTACATGTTTCTACTGTAAAACATTATTTTGATGGTCTGAGTTTAGAAAGGCAGAGAAAAACAGTTCCTCGGAAGCAAAAGGCAAATTGATACCTCACCTAGGTATTAATACAGACAAATGGACTCTCACCTGGTCATTTGTGCATTCTTGGGTGGGAAGAAGGGTATTCATGGGTAATGTACCATTTGACAAACAGGTGAGTTTTTGATGGGTTTTTTTTTTTGTTTTGTTTTGTTTTGTTATGGTGCCCTCAGACTTTGTCTCCTGAACCTTAGCTGGAGATGAGTCTGGCAAAAGAGAAATAACTGTGAGTGTAAAAGAAAAATTGCCCAAAGGTGCTCTTACTCACAGGAAATGGAGCAGTGGACTGGGGAAAGGCTCTGGTTGAAAGTCATAAAGCTGTTAAGACTTCAAAAGCAGGTAGTGAGAGATAACATTGCTTTGAATTCATTTAGTTTGTGAAATTAGGTATTAATTGCCTTTACTTTTTATTTTCTTGTAACCAACTGTGACCTTTAGGCCTCGTTATTTGTAACTTTATGCCTTTCTTTTTGCAGTCAATAAATGTGTTATATTGTTTTACCGAAACCAGTGTGTTTTGGTATTGAAATATTTGGGAACATATACTTGAAAAAAGGATGTGTGTATATCATTTTCCATTAATAACATAACAGACCTGGTATGCACTTGTATCATCCATGATGGCATTGGACAGTAAAAGCACACATTCCATTCAAAATCAATAGACTCTGAGACTGAGAGGTTAATGCTGCATGCTAGCGTATTAAAAGCAGCATATGACTCTCTTGTTCCTGAAGATCCTGAAGATGTAGAGCCTAGAGTTTTAGGTGTGAGTTTTTTACATAGCCCTAATGTCCATCCTAAGGGATCTGGCAGTCTTATTAGCGTAGGGGAGAGCCATTTCTTCCTCTGTCTGTGTGACTGCACTCTGCTTTCTCAGTTCTTTAGTGATGATGCATTGCCACCTGCTGTCTGAGATGGTCTATGATGAGCATGTGGTCCGCAATAACCCTTTTTGCTATACATGGCCCTGTGGCTCTGTGTTCAGCTGGTGGCTGCTTCCTTCTTAGCAGGGTGTATAAATACAGTGGTGCAAACAATTATGGTATGCAGGTTATCCTTGTGGAGAACCAGTCCCGTTGATTTGGTCTCCTGTGACTGTTTCGTAATAGTATCACTGTCCTCTTCTGTGGAAACCATTCTTCATATTATGCTTGTGTTCAAGACTCACAGGTTGGAAAAGAATTGTTAGAGAGTTCCACTGCAGTATTATTGTCAATGGACAATGGCTAGCCACAGGTGGGTCTTAGATCCACAGGCCATCACAAACCTCACTGCAGCCAAAGGACCCACCACACTTCCTCTTTCAGGCTCAAGAAAAGGAGATACCAAGCACTGTGAGGTACAGAAGCTACAGATAATGTAGGACAGTGACAGGGTCTGGGCTCCCAGAAGGGGTCCTCCCCTTCCAGGTCAGTGGATGGTCATTCTCCCCCACTGCCATGTGCCCTGAACAGCTCCCAAGTCACTAGTTCAGGGGAGGGGGGTACCCACCTTGCCTGAGGTGGGAGAAAGGCAGCAGTTCACAGTCCCCTGCCTTACCTCAGGCAGGTGCTGGGGCAAATCAGCTTACACCTTTCCGAAGTGAGCCCAGGCCCAGATCAGGGCAGGGTAGCATGCAACAGTTCAGGAGGCCCAGGTCTTAGCTCAAGGCAGGGCACCAAACATTTCAGGAGGCCCAGGTCCTAGCCAACAAAGACAACAGTTTTGGAGCGGGGACTGCCCCCAGCAAGTGGGTGGCAGAGGGAACACCTGCTCCACTGTTTCCCGGCCTAGAGGCCCTGGTTGCATCAGTATCACCTGCTGCACAGGTCAGAGGGGAATCCAGACCTCAACATGCTCACCCACAGACCTTTAACACAGTCCTCTCTATGCCCTGAGCCAGCTCTGTCCTCCCGCTCCAGGCCTACATGGGTGTCCAGTGGGGCTTTCAAGGGTTTTCAGTGTGTTCCCCAACTGCCAGGCATGCTGGTGGTCCAATCCAGGCCTCCATGGCTTGCACATCCCCTTGCCTCAGCTTTACTCAGGGTGCAGGCTGGGGATGAGGTTGCAGCTGCTCTTTGGGGTCAGGTGGGTCCAGGATGGGACAGTGTCCTGGGGGTCCAATCCACCTTGCTGCTCTCAGAAGGTCCTCAGCCCCTCAAGCTGGGAGCACAGAGCTGATCTCTCACTTCTCTGGAGGCTGGGCCCTGAATGAGGCCTCAGGCTGTGTGGTTTTTATAGGCCTAGTCTTGCCTCCTGACTTCTGGTCAGGTGACTGGGTGGGGCCAAGCTCAATCCAAAAAACATCCTGTGAAGGGGTCGTCCTCTTCCGGATCAGTGGGCAGCCATCCTGCCCCACTGCAAGGACAATCATTTGTGTTACTGGGATATTTTCTAGGTGGGTGGCGCTGATGTATCAGCATGCAACTGGGATTAATTGACACCTGTGTTACCCCTGTCTCCATCCTTGGACATCTCGTAGTACCTTGCTGAAGTGGCTTCCACCTGGGCCACTCCCAAACAGTATTGTAGCATGCACCTTGCAGCCCACCTTTGATACGTAGATCACATTCTGGCGCTCATCACTCCTAATTTTACCTCAGGGTGACCCCAACACACTCCCCCATCTTCAGTTTCTCCTTGTAAATATGCAACCGCTATTTCATAAGGAAATTCACCTTATCCAAATTACGAACAATCTGGATAAGGCTAAAAAGCAATTCTTGAGTAATTCCAGTGCGCAAGAAACCTTCAGGCCTGTATCTTGTATGAACAGCTAAAGCATATTGGCAGAATAAATTAGCATAAATGATCTTTATCCTGAGTAAAATGTTTACTTCTCCTCAATTTTTGGGAGCCAGATAAGGGAACTGAATCTTAAGTTGCATTGACTCTTCCAGTACCAGAATTGGTTGGTAATTGCAAGACAGACATGAGGGCAGAAAAGCTTTTAGAATGGCCAAAGATAATGGTATTGGGATCAGATCATCTTCCTTAACATGTAGTGATAAATGTCATAATCCACTAACCTATAGATTAAGTGCTCCCAAAAATGTATCAAATGAGGGAATAAGATTTGGGCATGGGAGGCTAGGATGGAATCAAGCAATGTCAACATCCTATAAAATATCTAGGCTTTTCAATTAGTTTTAGTTTATTGTTCAGTTCTTCTTATGGGTGCTGCAAGCTTCTCTTCTATCAGCTACTAGCTCTGCTTTATAATATAATTTAATCTCTACTTGCTGAGATGTTCAACTTCATTGGGTTTACCAGGGATGAGGCTGATTCTACATCTCTTAACATCAGGCATTGGAGAAGAGTTGTGAATAGGCTAAACTAAGTATTTTTATCTAATTATTGTTACCAGAGGGAGTCCTAGAATTGTTATGTTCTGATAACCTTACATTTCTAACATTTGGTACTCTTTCATTCATTTTCACAATGACATTAAGGAATTGGTTATGTCCTCAATTTAAGTGCCTTTGCTGCATGCCATGAGGTTTCCCTTCTGAGACAGAACTCTTTGGGTTCTCTCTCCCCTTGTAATCTTAGATGGCACAAGAACATAAATACCTTCTGGCCAGACATAGCCAATGGTGAGCCATAATCCCCAGCCCAATAATTCAGGTCTACAGTCCTGTGCCACCTGGTCCTCTCTTGGACAATGCAATTTACTTTGTTCAGTATTTCATTAATAGCAATATTATACACACAACTTAGATTCCTTCACACTTCAATTTAAAACCACTGTATTCGACAAAACTTTAAAGTGAGCTTATTAATTGCAGAGACAGAGAGATACTGTAAGTGAGAACAAGTGATGAGGAATAGAAGTTAGACAAGCTTAGAAGAAAAATAAAGCTAAAATGCAACATGTGCCTAGCTTACCTATGTCTCAGAGATGTAGCCGTGTTAGTCTGTATCTTCAAAAACAAAGCAAGCTGTCCTGTAGCACCTTAAAAACTATTATTTATTTGGTGATGAGCTTTCATGGGAAAGACCCACTTCTCCTCTGGACTATAATAATATTATTACTCTTCATGGTGCTACAGGACTGTGTTCTCTGTTTTGTTAACAAACTATGTGAAAATCAAGGCAAAAATTTTATCACCGCATGTTACACGCCCCCCGCCCCCCAAGCACAGAACAAAAATTACAACACGATCTGAAATAAATGAAACACAAAATGTGAAAGGACTGCTGTTTCTGAAGCACGTCACAAATATATGATCCCATGCACAGCCCTGTATAATCAACAGCACAACCAGAACAAATTCCATGGGAACAATGTTGTACATCAATACCCTTTATGTTTTGTGGGAACGTATTCTATGACCATGAATCTCTTTACTACCTTCCCTCCTGCCCCCAAAGACACAGAGTAATGGCTCATAGTGCAACTAACTTGGATTGTTTAATGGTCATCTGATCTCTGTGAGATCTGAATCTACATCCACATCCCAAAAAGTTCATGAGAAAGACCTTTCAAGTATGCCAAGGACCAGGGTCAAGTTCAGCAAAGCTGGGCTCCTCCATCAATGACACTTGCTAAACTTGACACCTCTGTGCTCTTAGTCATTAAGGGCAGACTACAGCATTACACTTTGGGGAGATGTCTAAAACAGGAAAAAAATCCCTCTTTGGCAACTCAATGGCATTTGTTAAAAATGAAGGTTTTAGTGAAGTCCTGCTATCCTGTGTCACATCACCAGATGGTTGGTGGATAAAACACATTTTCTATTTCATGGCATGACCATGTTGCAGTGTAGGGAAAATTGGTTGACGCTAGGACTCCTTCAGTTATTCACAGGTCTGTAACAGCCGGGCATCCACCTATCCTAAATACCCCCTTATGGATGGGTGTGTACATAGTCTTCAAATAGTCTCTGCCCTGGTATTGGGCCATAACCCCGGGGATTCCTCCATGAAGGCAGTGGTTCTGCCTTCTCTGGATCCTTCTGGACATAGCTCCACAGTTCAGTCACCAAATAGTTCAGATCCATTTTAGTGCTGTCCAAGTGTAAGCCACTTCCTGAGTGGCCTATCCACTATACCAGGTCACAGTCCTGGGGCCTTAAGAAGCCTCACTTCACTGTATCCCTTTAACTAATGTGCTTTCATTTCCCTGGGCTACTATCCCATAGGCCTCAACCTTCACTCACAATTCACCTTCACCTCAGGGCAAATGTGAGTTCAGCCCCGCAGCTGGCCAAGATCTCTTTCCCACTCTTCCAGTCCCTGCCAGCACTGACCTGTTCATGGTGCTGTGGTTTCCCTTTAACCAGGGAGGCACTCAAAGGTGCTGTGCTGATTTACACTAGCTAGGAACTTGGAGCACATCATTCTCTTCATTTAATTTGTGCAGACTTTCCACAGACCCGTGCTTTCTAGTATGACCTTCTCGTTCCACATGGCATACAGCCACGCCCATTAATTACAACCACAACAACTCTTTTAGAATCATATCAAGTCTTGACTTAAAGAGGTAAGCGAGATTATATCCACCACATTTCTGTGTCTGCATTCCCACACAGGTGGAAAACGTGCTCAGATTTACAGCAGTTGAAGCCCTGGCCCTTTGGCTTCAATGGGCTTTGTTAATTTGTAGTAGCTGGGTATCAGACCAAGGTTTCAAATGGAGAGGTCCGTTTAAACAGGGAGGGGTTGTGGTCTAATGGCAGTGTCTATGTTATGGTGACCTCTTTTAACATGTCTATCCATGCCTACCTGTCCTAGGCATGGTGCAGACAAGCCCTGAGTGTCCTCATTGAACACAAGCTGAGGACTTTAGCAGCACTTACAATATCCTGTGTGCCTGTGCGACATCAGTAGAAGGCAGGGGAGAATCCACACTCTCATTTCACTAGCTCACCGTGGCTGATGGGCAAGAATAATTGGCTGACATTGAGAAAATCATCATGTGAGAGATTGTGCAGGGTGAACTTATTTGTATTTGAGAAACTGCCAAGTCCTGGGATATGTAGAAAGAAAGTTGATATTTGCAATGCACAGGAGCTGCTGGTGTTATAAGTGGGTTATTGGACAAGATGATATCCAGGACCACGAAGGATCCTACATACCTGTATGGAAAGTCACAGGAACTGAAGCGTCCCCTCTGTCATGGAATTATCTTTTTCATGGAAATTATCAGTTTGGGACTCGGGTGATGTTCAGCAAAAGGAGAGACCATCATGCACCATGGGGGATGCAGTGCAGCCTGAGAACTGGCCCATGGCAGAGAACATTGAGAAGTGACATCTGAGGCATTCCTGTGGTACTTCTGAGCTGAAATATGAAATGTTTAGCCAAAAACAGTTTTTGCATCTGCAAAACACTAACTAAACCCTCTATTTGTAGACCAGAATTAACTTGGTATGAGGTTAGGTGTGTTTCATCCTATTGTTTTCATTTTGAGCTGGGTACCAGGTAACTGTGAGTGATATTGCTTCATTCAGTAGAATAGGAGAAAATAGTGTACCAAATTAATCCCCAGGGCATGAGAACACGAAGGGTGGGGCTTTGGTTCACTGAGCACCTTAATTAAGTGTTATTCCTCTGAGGTCAGGTATTCTCAGTTGCTTCAGAAAGCATGTCACATAGATCACAAATTTCTGTATAAAACCTGCTGAATACTCCAAACTGGCTGCTTCTATCAATGGCAAAACACCACTGCATCTCTCCCCTGTCAGCAGGTATGTCTGATTGTCCTTCATCATTGTCACACATTCACAAACACAGACACTATGGTGTTCAGCAGCTATTGAATTCAAGAATGCAAGCACTAAAAGCCTCAGCTCCAGCTCTTACCACATGAGCTAAAGGAAAACCTCTTTGGCTGGAAGAAATAGGAAATCACATAGTTATTGAAGCTTGTGCGTTCTCTGTGTTTTCATATGGACTAACAAAAATGTCTTTTTCAGATGGCAAAAAGCCACAGTGAGAAAGTTTTACCTCAGACTGGCATATTAAGCCACACCCTTCCCAAAGAAAGTAGAAAGATTAACAATTGCCTTCAGGCAATGAACATAAGAACAGCCATACAGGGTCAGACCAAAGATCCATCTAGCCAACTATATTGTTGTCCAACAGTGGCCAGTGTCAGATGCCCGGAGGGAGTGAACAGGACAAGGAATCACCAAAGCGACCCCTCTGCTATCATCCATTT
Organism: Carettochelys insculpta; assembly: GCF_033958435.1. Taxonomy (NCBI): domain Eukaryota; kingdom Metazoa; phylum Chordata; order Testudines; family Carettochelyidae; genus Carettochelys; species Carettochelys insculpta. The sequence continues at coordinate 123,924,212 of NC_134142.1, read as the reverse complement.
CCAGCCTCTGACAAAGATTAGGGAAACCATTCCTAACCATCCTGTCTAATAGTCATTGATGGATTTAACCTTCATGAATTTATCGGGTTTTTTTTTAAGCTTGTTAAAGTTCTGGTCTTCACAACATCCTCTGGAAAGAAGTTCCACAGGCCCACTAAATGCCGCATGGAGAAGAACTTCCTTGTTTGTTTTAAACCTACTTCCATTAATTTCATTGGGTGACCCCTAGTTCTAGTGGGAAGGAGATTTTGTGCTAGGGGAACAAGTAGGTAACCTTTATTTATTTACTTTCTCCACACCAGTCATGATTTTATTGACATCTGTCATATCCCCCCTTAGTCTTCTCTTTTGTAAGCTGAAAGCCCCAGTCTTTTGAATCTTTCTTCATATGGCATCTGTTCAGACTCCCTCACCAAATTCAGAGGTTTTCACCCTGACTCTCTCACAGCAGAGATGCAAGTCACCGTTTGCTGCTAAGATTCAAAAAAGAACAGGAGTGCTGGTGTGTGGGGCGTGATTAACCTGCGTGTTCTTGCATTTGTACAGTGTGTGACTTGTATGGAATATTTGGAATGACCAGCCGTGAACATCTGGCTCTAAGGAGTAAGCCATTCCCTCAGCTCCTACTGGTGCCTAGTAAGAACCTTCTCTCCATTTTTCTTCACTCACTTCATCACAGAGAAGGGATGGGTTGCCTGAGCCATCCACCTTCTCACTTCACTGCAGCTGCCTGATTTCTGCTCAGAGGAGATGGAAGAGGGAAATCACTCGGTGGTGACTGAATTCATTCTCTCGGGACTGACAGATCGTCCGGAGCTGCAGGCTCCCTTGTTTGGGGTATTTCTGCTGATTTATATTATCACCCTGCTGGGCAATGGGGGGATGGTCTTGTTAATCACTATTGACCCCCGACTCCACACCCCCATGTATTTTTTCCTCAGGCATTTGTCTTTCTGTGATCTCTGCTATTCCACATTGATAGCTCCTAAAATGCTGGTGAATTTCTTAGCTGAGAGGAAAAGCATTTCTTACGCAGCCTGCACTGTGCAAATGTATTTCTGTATCTTTTTACAAGATATTGAGTGCCTCTTGCTGGCTGTGATGGCGTATGATCGTTATGCAGCCATCTGTAACCCACTGCTGTACACTGTAACCATGTCCAGGCAGCTTTGTAACCATCTTGTGGTTGGGGTGTATGGTGTGGGGCTGGTGGATGCATCGATAAATGCATATTTTACATTTCGGATATCATTTTGCAACTCAAACATCATTAATCATTTCTTCTGTGATATTCCCCCTCTGCTGGCTCTCTCCTGCTCTGACACACACACCAATGAGATTGTATTGTTTGCCTTTGCATGTTTCGTTATAGTGAGCAGTGTTGTGACTGTTGTCCTGTCCTACATCTGTATCATTTCCACCATCCTGAAGATCCGCTCCTCCAAAGGTCGGCAGAAAGCCTTCTCCACCTGCACTTGTCACTTGACCGCGGTGGTCATGTTTCATGGCACTCTCCTTTTTATGTATTTGCGACCCACATCCAGCTATTCCATGGAGACGGACAAAATAGTATCAGTATTTTACACACTGGTGATCCCCATGTTGAACCCCCTCGTCTACAGCCTGAGGAATAGGGAGGTGAAGGATGCCCTGAAGAAAACAATTAATAAACTCCTAACCAACTCTTGAAGCTTTTTAACACTATGCTGGTTGAGCGATGGAGAGTAGAAGAGTAGAAAGAGGTGAATTCACATCCCAGCCCTTGCAATGTATTTTCATATAGCCTGTCGTAGTATGTTTCAGTATTACATTATTATTATTATTATTATTATTATTATTATTATTATTATATATTTTGTATTCCAATAAGTCTCGTAGGCCCCAACTGAGATCTGGGATTCATTAAGATGTTACCACAGGCAAATGAAGGAGGTACTTTTTTCACACGTGATCATTTGTACGTCATTGAAAACATGCAGCTGCTTTCACTGGGAAGGAAGTGGGGGCTTGAAATCTAGCTCCCTGTTATTTGTAGCAGGGTTGGTTTCATTGTTGAGTTGCAGCTGTGAAGTATGGGATAGGTATGGCTGAACCAAATAGAATTTTGCATATCTTCCTGAAACACGTCAGCCTTTTATGTGTTCTGTGCGGTTGTTATAAAGATTGTCATCTGGTTTGTGTCCTGACAAAAGGTAACTTTTTCAAGAGACAGCACATTGTGTATGCAGCCTCCGTGACCATCTGCACTGAACAGAATACAAAATAGCATGGCAAGAGCGAGTTTTCCCCACAACATAAAACAGAAAGACAGATAAATCATATAAGATACTATATATTTATACCACATCAGTGGGTTAGCTGGACGTTCTTACTCTTTCATAGAATCATAGGACTACAAAAAGTCATTCGGTCTGGCCTTCTGCTCTCATTGCTGGACCAAGCACCATCTCGACCCCCCTTGACACCTGTTTTTTCTCACCAGCACTTAAAACTCTCCAGCGATGGATATTTCCCAACTTCCCTAGGCCATTCCTTAAACACCCTGGCTACGTCTACACGTGCACCCAACTTCGAAATAGCTTATTTCGATGTTGCGACATCGAAATAGGCTATTTCGATGAATAACGTCTACACGTCCTCCAGGGCCGGCAACGTCGATGTTCAACTTCGACGTTGCTCAGCCCAACATCGAAATAGGCACAGCGAGGGAACGTCTACACGGCAAAGTAGCACACATCGAAATAAGGGAGCCAGGCACAGCTGCAGACAGGGTCACGGGGCGGACTCAACAGCAAGTCGCTCCCTTAAAGGGCCCCTCCCAGACACACTTTCATTAAACAGTGCAAGATACACAGAGCCAACAACTAGTTGCAGACCCTGTATATGCAGCACGGACCCCCAGCTGCAGCAGCAGCAGCCAGAAGCCCTGGGCTAAGGGCTGCTGCACACGGTGACCACAGAGCCCCGCAAGGGCTGGAGAGAGAGTATCTCTCAACCCCCCAGCTGATGGCCGCCATGGAGGACCCCGCTATTTCGATGTTGCGGGACGCGGATTGTCTACACGTCCCTACTTCGATGTTGAACGTCGAAGTAGGGCGCTATTCCCATCCGCTCATGGGGTTAGCGACTTCGACGTCTCGCCGCCTAACGTCGATTTCAACTTCGAAATAGCGCCCAACACGTGTAGACGTGACGGGCGCTATTTCGAAGTTACTGCCGCTACTTCGAAGTAGCGTGCACGTGTAGACGCAGCCCCTGAGAATTAGGAAGCTTTTCCTAATGTCTAAGCTGAACCTCGCTTGCTCCAATTTAACCCCATTGCTTCTTCTCCTAGCATCAGGGGTTACATAGAATAACATTTCTCCCTCCTCCATGTAACTACCTTTTAGGTACTAGAAAAACATTTCCATGTCTGCTCTGAGCCTTCACGTCTCCAGACTACACAAACCAACTTCTTTCAATCTTGCCTCATATGTTATGTTTTCTAGACCATGAATCATTCTTGTTACATCTTTCCTGAACTGTGGCACCCTCCATTTGAGGTCTAATGAGCATTGAGTAGAGTGGAAGAATTACTTTTAATGCCTTGTTTTCAAGGGGACATGAGAACAGTTTCCAAGTACTTTGGTCCAAAACGCTTGATAATGCATCCTAGAATAGTATTTGCTTTTTTGCAACAGTGTTGCACTGTTGACTCGTATTTACCTGTAGACCACTATGACACTTAGATACCTCTTCTCAGTGCTCCTTCCTAAGTAGTGATTTCCCATTTTGTACACGTTCAGCTGATTATTCCTCTCTAAGTGGATAACATTGTATTTGATCTTATTGAATTTCAGCCTATTTACCTCAAAGCATTTCTCCAGCTTCTCCAGATCATTTTGAATTATAATCCTGTCCCCAAAACCTCTTGCAACTCTTACCAACTCAGCAACACCCACAAATTTCATAAGGGTATTTTCTATGCCATTTTCTGAAACACCGATGAAGACATTGAACAGAACCAATGCAGAACTCATCCCAATTGTACATCAGTCATTATGCCTTTCCCATATGACTGAAAGACATTGTCAACTAATCTCTGGGAACTGTTATTCAATAAAGTATGCACCCACCTTATAGTAACTCCATCTAGATTATATTTCCCCAGTATGAGGAGGTATATTGAGACTGTTTCAAAAGCCTCACTAAAAGCTCTTTGTTGTGTTGGAAAGCATTATAGACTCTGAAAAGGAATGTTTCTGGGAACTGTATGACACAGGTGGCTGAGAGTGAAAAAAGATAGAGTTGGGGCAATAGGTGATTATTTGAGTTCATGGGTACTTAGAAAAAATTCATCTTAGTGTGATCCAAATCTGAAAATTCCCTAAATGTTCATAGAATCATAGGGCTGGAAGGGACCTTTGGAGGTCATTGAGTCCACCTCCCTGCTTCGAGCAGGATCAACCCCCACTAAGTCATCCCAGCCAGGACCTTGTCAAGCCAGGACTTAAAAATCTCTAGGGATGGAGAGTCCACCACCTCTCTAGGCAAATGGAAACTTTAACAAGAGTTCCCTTTGGGGAGGATCTACATGACCTAAGTGATTTTACATGACCAGAAATGTAGCATTTTTCCTTCCTTCTTATGCGTCAGTGAAAAAGAAAAGACAATGAAGGGCTAGACTGAGAAAATGGGTAGGAGTAGAAGAAACAGTGAGGCTTCTGCTTCCCTTGTAAGCTTTAACCCTGGGATTAGAGCACTCACACGGAATGTGGGAGAAACAGGTCAATTCCCCTCTGCCTAATCTGTTGAAGCAATTGGAAGAAGAACTCCCACATTGATGGAGAGTGCCCTAGTGATGGGACTATGCTCTGTCCTATATTTTTTTTTCTCAGTTCCGGTTAATGCTAATGCTGCACGGGAAAAGAATTAAGAACTTGAGGTTCGCGGATGATATAGTTATGATTGAGGAAGATGAGGAGAAGCTAGTGAAAATGGTGTGGATGTTAAATGAAGAAGGGAAGCAGTATGGACTGATTAGGAACATCAATAAAACAAAAACAATGGTACTTGGAGATAGGGAAATAGGAAGGTAGATCAGTGTGGATGGTATTGGACTAGAAAATGTAGAGAAGTTCAAATATCTGGGGAGCAACATAATGTATGATCTAGACTGTAAGAAGGAAATAGTGACTAGAATAGCGAAAGCAAGAGTGAGTTTGAAGGTGATGGATAAGATCTGGAAAAGCAAAGTAAGTAGCTTCAGAATGAAGCTGGGCCTCTTGAAAATGTGTGTATTCAGCAGCGTGTTGTACGAATGTGAGACATGGATGATAACAAAAGATATGAAAAGAAGAATATTGGCATTCAAAAGGAGTTGTAGAAAGATTCTGAGAATAGAATGGATGCAGAAGGTCACCAATGAGGAAGATGCAGCCGAAAGAGAACCTGCTACAGCAGGTCATAAAATGGAAGCTACAACTATTTGGACATGTTTGCAGAACGAACGACGAACGAAAAATCAAAACCCTAGTATTCGGCATAATAGATGGTTCGAATAGGAGAGGCAGACCCCACAGTGAATGGATAGATGATGTAGTAGATTGGTGTGGAGCTAGTCTACAGAAACCAAGCCACTCTGCACTGGATGGGGAAAGATGGAAGGAAATATGAGAGAGGAATCAGACACCAACGGGCGCTTAGCCCACTGTTATTGATGATGATGATGATGATGATGTAAGCTTACCTAAGTTATGTTACTTCAGATAGATGTAGCATAGTTTGATTGACAGTGGCAATGGCAGTGGGAGAATTACGTAACAGAAGTACTGTAACATCAATCACCCGACAGCATCAGTGTAGACAAGCCCTAATAAGGATCTAGGATGGAACATAATCTCTGAGGGAGGTGAAGTACAGAGGTCAATGGGCAAGAACTCTCTCATTGACCTAGCACTGTATTTCTCAACCAAGGTACGTCTATTCTTTGGGGTACACCAAGGTCTTCCAGGGGACACATTCACCCATCTCGCTATTTGCCCAGTTTTACAACAGGCTACATAGATACACTAGTAAAGTCAGTACGATCTGAAAGTTCATTCAGACAATGGCTTGTGTCTAGTGCTCACATGTCTTACACTAAAATGTAAGTACCATATTTCTATTCCATTTCATTTCTTTGATAATAAGATGGGAGAAAGTCAGCCAGGTTTCCGTAGTAGTCTGCTGTCACATTTTTGCCTGTTTTTGTAAGTAAGTAGTTTTTAAGTGAGGTGTAACCTGGTGGAACACAAAACAAATCTGACTCCTGAAATAGGTTCAGTGATCTGGAAAGGCTGAATGGCCCTTGTTTCAAGCTCTCAGATTACCTTGGGGCCAAGTTTCTCAACCCTTAGCATGCATACCCTTACGGGTACATGAGAGAAGTCTGGGGGTACCTTTAATTTTTAAAGGGTTACTTTATAAAAAAACACCAACCTAGCATATGTCCACCAGATCATCTAAATAAACACTGTTTCATTTATTACAGCATTGTTGATTTACCCATTAGTGTTGCTGTGGCCTCAATCTCTCCTGTTGAAGCTGTTGCATACTGGATAAACCTCAGGGAGAATCTCAGGACGAGAAAGAGAGAATGTTTCCACAGACTGGTTTCTAGGGGCACACACCTAGAAGGTGAGATGCTCAACTTCATAACACTATTGCAATGGCTATTTAATTAGTAATCCAGAGTAGAACTACTTTGAAAGGAGAAGTTGAAAACAACCAAACCCTGAATAGCAGATTACTCAGTGGTTTAGGTTCTTTCAGGAAATACAAGACATCCCAATGCACATCTTTGTCCAGCACTGGACAGAAGCAGGAACTCAACCTTGGTCTTCCACCTCAGCACTGAACACACCAACTCTTGGGCAAAGCTTGCAAATGGAGGGTGCAGCCAGCGCCTCCTGGATTTGGCTGTTTTCTGAGCAGCAAAGTGCTTCCCCCACAAACACATGGTTTTGGGAGAAAGCTATGAAGAGAATATGTAATATAGTTGGGATTAGTTGCATGTGAACCAAAAGTGCATTCCTTTTGACAGTACATTATGAGTCAGAAGAAATTCACCCATTTGTAGATACCTCTTAGTATTAGTCATGGCACCAAATGTTGAAAAGGCAAAGAATGGATTATGGAGCTGTTGATTGAAAAGCTCTTTCTATATCTGGGTTTTGAAAAGTTAAGGGACATGACCCTCCCATGCTGGGAGATCATAGCTTATATAGGCAACATTAATGTGTTGACAAGGTGCTCTGCTATGCTTACAGTAAAGGTAGATAAGCACTTTACTACTCAGCTTCCATATAATTCTGTTCAATATTAATGCAGAATAGAAAAGATGACCATATGTGTTACCCACTATATTTTTATCTTTTTACTTTCAGCATTCAACAATGAAAAATTATAATATTCCTCTTAGAATGCAGAAATCATTTGAAATAAAAAGTTCTCTGCTTTATACAGTATGTAGTTGCCTCTTTTCATTCCAACTACTTGAAAGCAGCATTTTTAAAAGCATTCCCTAATTCAGGGTACATATGGGCAAATAGGAAAATGTGGATCTGAAATTCATTCTTCCTCCATTTGTCCTTCTCTGAATGTGAGTATCCTTACTTGCCTGCCTTATAATAAGTTTCATAGCTCTTTGTAGGTCCTTATTTGGTCCTTGTCAACATTTTGCTGGAGAAACTTATCTGTATTTGAGAAATTTCCAAAACCTGGGACCTGTGGAAAGATAACTGATATTTGCAATGCACAGGAACTACCAGTGTTGTTACTGACTTGTTTTGCAAGATGAAATCTCTGCCTGCATGGGATCCTGTACAGGAGAGGTCACAGAACTGAAGGACACGGAAATTGAATTGTCCCTTTTTTATACCATTACCTTTTCCATGGAAAATTACCAGGTTTTTGTCAAAATATTAAAGTTGACTCATCCCCACTCTTTGGCTGTGAAACTCTGGTGATGTTCCAGAGTAGTTCAGAAAGAGGACACACCATCATGTCGTACAAGTTACTACTGCAGCCTGGGAGCCTGGCCCATGGTAAAGGATCTGGGGATGTGGTATCTAAGGAAGCTGTATTGTACTTTGCAGCTGAAATTTTAAGGTTTTAGCAAAAAGCATTTGATCTCCACAAAGCAGAAAACAAGACCTCCATTTGCTGATCAGCTTTACACTAGGGTTAAATATACCCTTAACTTTGTTCTGGGTAACTCTGATTGAAATTGTATCATTTAATAACATAGGAGGAAAGAGTGGGTCAAGTTAATCTCCAGAGCATGATCTATAACCAGAATTTGTTTGGTTCACAAAGCAGATTAATTAGGTGTTATGTCCTTCTGAGCACAGGTATTCCCCAGTGCTTCACTGAGCATGTTCGTTAGATCACAGATCTCAGTATAAAACTTCCCGAAAGGCTCAAAAGTGGTGATTTCTATCAATGGGGAAATGCCACCATATATCACTCTTTTCTCAGCAGGTACATGCTATTCTCCTCAATCAAAGTGACACAGATACATGCAGACACCATGATCATCACCAGGTATGGGATTCAAGAATGCCAGTGCTAAATACCTTAGCCCACATGAGATAAAGGAAAATGTTCTTCTGTTGGAAAATAGGCAATTACATAATCACTGAAGCCAGAGCTTTCACTGGGTCATCATAGAGATGAAGGAAAATATCATTTTCAGATGCTGAAAAGTGAAATTAGCAAGCTTTATCCCAAGCCGACATTCCAAGCCGCAGAGCTCCCCTCAGCCAAAGAGGATAAGGAGAATGATAATTGTTTACTCTCACCCTTCTTGAGACCGTTTTCACCCAGATTCTCTCACAGCAGATTCACAAGTCACTGTCTGTCAGTTGCCCTAGTGAACAGCTGTGTTATCTGAAGCATTATAGTTGTACTTGGTGTGCATTGCATGGGAAACCTGGCGTGAAAAGCTGTGACCACCTGGCTCTGTGGACAAAGTCTTTCCCTGAGCTCTTAGAGGGGGCTAATAGGAAGCTGAGCTCCATTTTTCTTCCCTTACTTTGTTACACAGAAGGGATAGGATCTGCGAGTCATCCACCAGCCCACATTACTGTAGCTGCCTGATCTCTGCACAGAGGAGATGGAAGAGGGCAATCACTCCGTGGTGACTGAGTTCATTCTCTCAGGACTGACAGATCGTTCAGAGCTGCAGGTCCCCTTGTTTGGGTTGTTCCTGCTTATCTATGTTATCACCCTGGTGGGGAATGGGGGGATGGTCTTGTTAATAATTATTGACCCCCGACTCCACACCCCCATGTACTTTTTCCTCGGTAATTTGTCTTTCTGTGATTTTTGCTATTCCTTTGTAATTGCCCCTAGGATGCTGCTGAATTTCTTAACCAAGAGGAAAAGCATTTCTTATATTGCCTGTGCTCTGCAAACATATTTCGATATCACTTTTCAAGACATTGAGTGTCTCTTGCTGGCTGTGATGGCCTACGACCGTTATGTGGCCATCTGCAACCCACTGCTCTACAGTGTCAACATGTCCAGGCAGCGCTGTAACCTGCTGGTGGTGGGAGTGTATGTTGTAGGGATAGTGGATGCAGTGATCAACACATATTTTACGTTTCAGTTGTCTTTCTGCAGCTCCAACACCATCAATCATTTCTACTGTGACATCCCCCCACTGCTGGCGCTGTCTTGTTCTGACACCCGTTTCACTGAGATTGTGCTGTTTGCTTCCATGTGCTACATTGTAGTGATCAGTGTTGTGACTGTCCTTCTCTCCTATGTCTGTATTGTCTCCAATATTCTGCAGATCCGCTCTGCCGAGGGCCGGCGCAAAGCCTTCTCCACCTGCACTTGTCACTTGACCACAGTGGTCATGTTTCATGGCACTCTCCTTTTCATGTATTTACGGCCCACCTCCAGCTATTCCATGGACACAGACAAAATAGCCTCCGTATTTTACACACTGGTGATCCCCATGTTGAACCCCCTCGTCTACAGCCTGAGAAATAGGGAGGTGAAGGATGCCGTGAGAAAAGCACGGAATAAACTCCTAAGCAATTCTTGAATCTTTTAAGATCAAAACTGCCTTAGTGATGAAAAGCTGAAACAGGCATTTTCAGTTCCCTGTCTAGTGCAATGTATTTTCACAGAATCTGTGGTAATATTCTTCATTATATATGCAATTATTGTTATTGCTGTTGTTATGATAATGATGATGATGATGATTTTTCTATTTCAATGAGGTCTTCAAACCCCAACCGAGATCAGGTCTTTATTTAAGGTACTACCATAGCCAAATTTAATGAGGCACTTGTTTCACATGTGTGTGCATGTGTACATAAAGATGTATATATTACTTTGAAAACATTATCTTCTATACATTTTAGAGCACCTGTGCATCTGTCTGTCTGTGCATCCTAACCTTTGGTGAATCTGTATGTTCAAAACTCCTAAACAATAAGAACTAGTACCACCAAATTTGATACCCTGCTTACTACTATCATATTTAAAAGCAAGGTAACACTTTGGTTGATCCAGCACAGTGGGATGTATCTTGTATACTATTGTTTTGCATCAAAATGTAAGGAAAAGCTCTGTAGCAGGCATAGTTACACCAGACAAGAAGCAATGGGCTTAAATTGCAGTATGAGAGGTTTACTTCGGATATTAGGGAAAACTTCCTCACTGTCAAGGTGGTTAACCACTTTAATTAATTGCCAAAAGATGTTGCGACATGTCCATCACTGGAGATTTTTAAGGGCAGGTTAGACAAATGCCTATCAGATTGGTCTAGATGATGCTTGATCCTGCCATGTGGACCTAGATGGGCATGGACTAGATGGTATCTTGAGGTCCTTTCCAGCTCTAGCAGGCTATGATTCTTGTGAAAGAGAAGTGACTATACGAGGAGAAGACAGAAGCTGCAAAGGTAATCTTCCTCCCTATTGCTCTGTTCTTCACATCAACACCATCTGGAGGAAATAGAAAGGAGCATTGGACTGGACTGGGGAGTATTCTGGCTGAAGGGCATTCAGCTGGTAAGAAAAGAAGATGGTATGAGAAATCTTTGCTTTGAATTCATTTAACCTCTTAAATTAGGAATTAGTAGAAATGTATCTTTTACTTCTTTATGTCCAATTCTTACCTTTCTGCCTCATTATTTGTTATCATTTAAAATCTTTCTTTTTTGGTAAATAAATGGCTTATATTTTTACATAAAGTCAGTGAGTTTTTGTATTGAGCTATTTGGGAACCTGCATGGGAGAACAGGATTTGCATATAGCATTTTGTAGGAGTGTGTACAGGTTTAACCTTTCTAGTACAGCATCCTTGGAACATGGCCGGTGCTGAACAAGGGAATTTGTTGGCCCACAGGAGGTCTAGCAGCATTACCAACACTTTTGCTGATGACTGGGCAACTAGAAGACATGTAGTAGTAAATTAGAGCGAAATAACATCACAGAACACTGAAAGCCAGGGTGGGTAGCTATAAACAAAGTTTATGGAACCACTAGAAACTTAGCCACACCCATGATAAGGTGGTCATCTGGCTAACTAAAATACGCCAGATTAAGGATACTGCCAGATGAGACTGTGCTGAACTAAAGAAGTTCAACCCATACGTTACATGTGGATGCTGCACAGTACAAGACACACATTCCATTCAGCATCACTATAACCTGTGACCTGGAGGTTAGTGCTAAAGGTTAGTGATGCTGTTGAGTTCAAAAGCAGGACGTAACTCTCTCATTCCTTAAACTGCCAGAGGTGAAGACCAGACACTTCGGCTTCAGTTCTTTGCACAGCCATGATGTACACACAAAGCTCTGAGAGACTTGTTAGTGGAGAGAAAATCCTTTCCTTCCTTCCTCTGTCTGTGACTCCACCCTTTTTCCTCAGTACTTTGATGATGATGCATTGCCTCCTCCTGGCTGGGATCGTCTGTGACAGGTATGTGGCCTGAAATAAACCACTGCTGTACACAGCCAACAGATTATGTGTCAAGCTGGTGGTTGCATCTGTCTTAGCCTGATATGGAAACAAAATGGTGCAAATGATCATTGTTTGCAGCTGATCTTTTTCTGGCCTAATCTTGTTGATTTCTTCTCTTGTAACGTTTCTGTAATACTACCACTCTCCTCTTTGGGTGACACCGTTCTCCACATTATCTCTGTGTTCAACACACACAGACAGGAGAAGAATACAAAGTTCCAAACAACCAGTGACAATCTCTGTCCACAGGGTGGGGGTCTTAGATCTACAGGGAAGCACAGAATTCATGACAGCCAGTGGACATACCAACCATCATCTTTCTGGTGCAACAAAAGAAGATGTTTGATGCACTACAGCTACAGACAATTTGCCCAATCGATGTGGCCAAGCCAGAGCCTGCTCTTTAGTGTTACTGGGATATCATCTAGAAGGTTAGCTGTGATATAGCTGTTTAATCAGAGCAGTCAGCAGCTGTGTCACCCCTGTCTGCAACTTTGAGCATCTTGCAATGCCTTGCTGAAGTGGCTTCCACTTAGCCAATCTAAAGATCTCTCTAGCATGTACCCTGAGTGTGTGGGTGTTTGTAACAACAGCCTGTAAATCGTTCATGGGTTACACTCAGGATCTCACTGTCGTTGGTTGTACATCAGGGCGACAGCAACACACTGCCCAGTCTCTGATTTCCCTTTGGAAATGTGTATTCTGTGCTGTATGGTCCTCTCCTGAACAATATAATTATATAACAATATAGCTGTGTCTACACGTGCACGCTACTTCAAAGTAGCGGCACTAACTTCGAAATAGCACCCGTCGCGGCTACACACGTCGTGCGCTATTTCGAAGTTAACTTCGACGTTAGGTGGTGAGACGTCGAAGTCGCTAACCTCATGAGGGGATCGGAATAGTGCCCTACTTCGACGTTCAACGTCGAAGTAGAGACCGTGTAGACGATCCGCGTCCCGCAACGTCGAAATTGTGGGGTTCTCCATGGCAGCCATCAGCTGGGGGGTTGAGAGACGCTGTCTCTCCAGCCCATGCAGGGCTCTATGGTCACCGTGTGCAGCAGCCCTTAGCCCAGGGCTTCTGGCTGCTGCTGCTGCAGCGGGGGATTCATGCTGCATGCACAGGGTCTGCAACTCGTTGTCGGCTCTGTGTATCTTGTGCTGTTTAGTGCAAGTGTGTCTGGGAGGGGCCCTTTAAGTGGGCGGCTGGCTGTTGAGTCCGCCCTGTGACCCTGTCTGCAGCTGTGCCTGGCACCCTTATTTCGATGTGTGCTACTGTGGCGTGTAGACGTTCCCTCGCTGCGCCTATTTCGATGTGGTGCTGCGCAACGTCGATGTTGAACATCGACGTTGCCAGCCCTGGAGGACGTGTAGACGTTATTCATCGAAATAGGCTACTTCGATGTAGGCTTCACGTGTAGACGTAGCCTATAATTTACATTGTCCTTTATTCTTCTGTAGCAATGCAATGCATGCAACTTAGTTTCCCAGACACTTCCATTTAAACCTACTGGATTAGGCAAAACAATAAAATAAGTTTGTTAACTACAGAGAGAGGGGAGAGAGATTTTAAGTGGAAACACATAATGAGGTATAGAAGACAGGCATAGCTGCAAGCTAAAATGCAATATGTATCTAATTAAATAAGCCATGTGAAATTCAAGGCAAAGGTTTTTTTATCATATGCTTTCAGCAGCCTCTCTGAGCAAATTTCTTAGGTCAGAGTTCCTCCCCAAGGCCAATGGTTGGTTTCCTTGCCCTTTCAAAGGCAGAGAAGGGGGTGGGGGTGGGATGGTGCCTGTGGATGCCTGGACTTTTTGTATGGTCCTGTGCCCCTCCAAGAAAAAATTCCACCTAGTTACCAGAAGACAAAATGTCTACGTGGAAGCAAATACCTCTCTCCTTTTTCCTCAACTTTCAAGCTACGTCTACACGTGAAGCCTACTTCGAAGTAGCCTATTTCGATGTGGCAACATCGAAATAGGCTATTTCGATGAATAACGTCTACACGTCCTCCAGAGCTGGCACTGTCGATGTTCAACATCGACGTTGCGCAGCACCGCATCGAAATAGGCGCAGCGAGGGAACGTCTACACGCCAAAGTAGCACACATCGAAATAGGGATGCCAGGCACAGCTGCAGACAGGGTCACAGGGCGGACTAGCGCTTCCGGGGCAACAGCTAGCCGCTCCCTTAAAGGGCCCCTCCCAGACACACGCAGCCTGCACAGCACGCGGTCTGAGGAGCCACAGGCACACAGACCCCGGGCAACACAGTCATGGACCCCCAGCAGCAGCAGCAGCAGCAGCAGCCAGAGATCCACCCAGCTCTCCCTGCAGGAGCAGTACTCGCCCTGATCCATGCCATGCGGCAGGCAACTGAGCACCTCCTTGCTACACCGGAGGAGGAGCTGCCCCCAGGGGAGCAGGGCTCAACCCCCAACCCAGCAGCACCCCGACCCCCCCCGCCTCACACGCCGCTGCCTGTGGAGCTACCCCACCAGCACCGACTGGTGGGAGCGGCTGGTGCTTGAGGAGTGGGACGACGACCGCTGGCTCAGGAACTTCAGGATGAGCCGGCAGACATTTATGGAGCTGTGCCAGTGGCTCACCCCCGCACTCAGGCACCAGGACACTGCCATGCGACGTGCCCTCCCAGTGGAGAAACGGGTCAGCATCACTGTCTGGAAGCTGGCCACTCCCGACAGCTACCGATCCATGGGACAGCAGTTTGATGTCGGCAAGGCCACCGTCGGGGCTGTCCTTATGGAGGTAAGAGGACCCACGGGGCGGGGGGGGCAGGGGGCCCTGGCAGGGCAGGGGAGGGCAGGGCAGGGCAGGGCCACGCACACCCTGCACACCCCTCATTGGTGCTCTCCCTTGTGCTTTCCCTGCAGGTCGTGCGTGCCATCTACACCATGCTCCTGCACAGGTTCGTGAGGATGGGAGACCCAGATGCCACCATCGCGGGCTTTGCCACGCTGGGCTTCCCCAATTGCTTCGGGGCTCTGGATGGGACTCACATCCCCATCCGCGCCCCGCAACACAGTGGAGGACGGTACATCAACCACAAGGGCTACCACTCAGTGGTCCTCCAGGCCTTGGTGGACAGCCGGGGCTGTTTCCAGGACGTTTATGTGGGCTGGCCTGGCAGCACCCACGACACCCGGGTTTTCCGGAACTCGGGCCTGTGCCGCTGGCTGGAGGCGGGGACCTACATCCCCCAGAGGGAGAGCCCTGTGGGGGACACCACCATGCCCCTCTGCGTCGTTGCAGATGCAGCATACCCCCTCCGGCCCTGGCTCATGCACCTGTACACGGGGCATCTCTCTGCCAGCCAGGAACGCTTCAACCAGCGCCTGAACCACGCGCGCCAGGTGGTGGAGTGCTCATTTGGCCGCCTCAAAGGGCGCTCGAGATGTCTCCTGACCCGCCTGGATGCAGGCCCCAACAACATCCCCCAGATTGTGGGTGCCTGCTGCGCCCTGCACAATTTGGTGGAGAGCAAGGGGGAGGCCTTTTTTCAGGGCTGGGCTGTGGAAGCCGGCAGGGGCGACGTGCAGCCACCCGCTGCCCCCAGTCGCCAGGTGGACCCCGAAGGGACCCGGGTCCGGGAGGCCCTGAGGGCCCACTTTGAGGAGGCCGCGGGGTGAACCCTGCCAGGCCCCCCACTGCGCCCCCCCTTCCTCCACAACACTCCCTGCCCCTACGCCCACACCCCGGAGCACCCAACAGCACACACACCCCCACTTCTCCTGGACAAATAAAAGCACGCACTCGTTGGTAAAATGAAACTGGTTTTCTTTTTTCAACTGGTTTTTGAAGAATAATGACAAAACTATGTACAAGACCTACTAACTAAAGCATAACGTAAGTGAATAATAAAAAAGTTTCCATATATTTACATGTAACAAAAAACAGAAAACCAGGGATTGCAAGGACGGGGAGAACTATTTACATGGGGGCGGGGACTGGGCAAACGGGGGGCACAAAAACATAAGTCCAACTATATACAAGGGGGGGGCCATGTCCTGGGCCCCATGCCCCTATAGTCCAGCACTGGGGGTGGGCGGCCGGGAGCCCCGCCTCGGCCGCAGCCCTGTCCGGGGCTGGCTGGGGGCCGGGCGGACTGGAAGATACGTCCGGTGAGTCTCAGCTGGCCCCAGGTGTCCCTCGGCAGTCTGGCCCTCAGTGGCGGGTGGCGGGGAGACAGCGGATGGCGCGGTGACGAGCG
Source organism: Carettochelys insculpta (assembly GCF_033958435.1). Classification (NCBI taxonomy): domain Eukaryota; kingdom Metazoa; phylum Chordata; order Testudines; family Carettochelyidae; genus Carettochelys; species Carettochelys insculpta. Next base: position 123,907,974 of record NC_134142.1, on the reverse strand, counting down.
GAGCAGCGGGTGGCGCGGCGGGTGGAGCAGGCAGGGCAGGCACTGCAGCGGCCGGCGCGGCACGGGGGTCCAGGTAGTCCACAAGACGGTTGAATGTCTCCATGTAGGCCCCCCATGCCTCTTGGCGCCAGGCCAGCGCCCGCTCCTGCAGGTGGAGGCGGCGTTGCTCCACCCGCAGACACTGCTCTGCGACCTCCAGCTGCCGACGATGGATGGCCAGCAGCTGGGGGTCCGTCACCGCCGTGTGGTGTTGCGGGGTCCGCCGTCTTGCCCGCCGTGGGGCCAGTCGGTCCTCTGCAGAGCGGCTGGCCTGAAGCGATGGCCCCGGCGGGGATTCCAGGACCACTGAAGCCTTGCTGGCGCTCTCCGGTCCTTCCGATGGTGCAGCTGCAGAACACAGGAGGGGGGGAAGAAGAGTGGAGACAGGCGTTAGTGCGGGCCCCGAGCCGTGGCCCTTGTCCCCCCACCCCTGTGCTGCGGGTTCCCCATCCCCGTCCCCAGGAGATGCTGCTGTGACGGGGTTCAGGGGTCCCCCTGCACTGCACCCCGTCCCCTGGTGGGAGTGACTCTCACTTCACTCAGCAGGGTCTGACAGGAGAGGTTTCTTAGGCCACAGATGCCCAGTTTCTCCCAGGAGTGACAGTACAGCTGTCAGAGACAGCCCTTCCAACCCGTCCTGGGGAGAAGACCCCAAGGGGTGCCCCTCTGGGGTGTAGCTTTCCCCCTCCTCAGGCTGGCTGCCTTCCAGCTCTCCCTTCCCCTAGCCTCTACCTGCGGCCCCCCCTCAATTCAAAGCCAGCTCGGCTCCTCCCCCTCTTTGTTCAGGGCAGGGGTGTCACCTGCCAATTGTAGCCCCAGGATCATCCTTTGCCCCTGGGAAATATTTAGCTTGCTGCTCATATCTAGCCTGAGTCTCGCATTCGCACTCCCCCCACTCCATCACATGCTGCTGCGGCTGCTGCTGCTGCGGGGTGTCCCACCCCCTCCTCCTGGGGGACCCTAGAGGTTCTGCTCCCCCCTGCCCTGGGGATGGGGCATGGCACTGTCATGCTGGGGCGGGGGAAGGGGCTGATGCCCTCCCGTGAGGGACATTGCACTGCTGTCCTTGGGGCCATGGCCATATGGGCATGTGGAGGGCCCTGGCCACATATCTGTTACTCCCGCCCCTCAACCCCGGGGGTGTACACCAGGGGGGTACATACCTGTAGGTCCACTCCCACGGTCCGGGGACACCCGGGGGGCGGACGCCTGGCTGCTGCTCCGGGAGGGGAGGATGATGTGCAGCCCCATCTCAGCAGAGGAGGAGTCCCCCTCCTCCTCCTCCTCCTCCTGCTGCTGTGATGCCCCGGGGGTGGGCTCCCGGGGTGGGCTCCAGGGGGGGCCCCCGGAGTGCGGGGCTTACCTCCGGGGCGGACTCCAGCTCTGGGGCCTGCTGGGGCTCCTCAGCCGAGGTGCCAAGAGTGGCCGGACGGGAGGAGGTGTGCCGGGGGCCCAGGATGTCCCTGAGCTCCCTGTAAAAGGGGCAAGTGACGGGGGTGGCCCCAGATCGGCCAGCTGCATCCCGGGCCCGGGCGTAACCCTGCCGCAGCTCTTTCACTTTACTCCGGACATGGTCCAGAGTGCGGGCAGGGTGACCCCGGGCGGCCAGGCCCTTGGCCAGCTGAGCGAATGCATCCGCGTTCCACCTCTTGCTCCCCATTACCTGGAGCACCCCCTCCTCACTCCAGATCCCCAGCAGGTCCCGCAGCTCGGCCTCTGTCCAGGAGGGGCCCCGCTGCCACTTGCTGCCCTGGCTGCCCTGGCTCCCCTTGGACGGGGTCCCCTGGGGGCGCTGGGGGTCTGCCATGCGGCCATGAGGTCGGTTGGGGGTTCTTGGGGCTGCTCAAGAGCGTGCAGGCTGGTCGCATGTCTGGGCTGCCGCCTGCACGCTCTCTCAGCTTCCTGCACAGAAAGGGAGGGGGAGGGGACCTTTAAGGGGCCACTCCACGCGGCCACCATTGAGCTGAGGGGCTGGAGAGAGTGTCTCTCAACCCCCCAGCTGATGGCCGCCATGGAAGACCCCGCAATTTCGATGTTGGGGGACGCGCAACGACTACACGGTCCCTACTTCGACGCTGAACGTCGAAGTAGGGTGCTATTCCCATCCCCTCATGGGGTTAGCGGCTTCGACGTCTCGCCACCTAACGTCGAAGTTAACTTCGAAATAGCGCCCGACGCGTGTAGCCGTGAAGGGCGCTATTTCGAAGTTAATGCCACTACTTCGAAGTAGCGTGCACGTGTAGACATGGCTTCAGAGTGTCCTTTATTTCCAATTCCTACTGAACAACACAGGTTACTGTTTAAATACAGAATTTGGCATCGTACACATTCTCTTGTTTAAATCAAACTGTTTGCTCACTTCAGTTTTGAATATGGGCAAATAATAGCATATGGTATCATCTTATATCTTCACATGCACTATTGCAACTTGTGAGTTATAAGGATTGGACAGATCAGCAAATTATGAGTTCTAAATGATATATTACTATGTACATGTGAAAAAGACACACAAATAAAAAAGAAACCCCAAAAGATCTTCCACGAAGAATTCCAGCTCCTCCACAAACCATCCTGTCCCAAATACCAGACAAAAACCACATCAGCTATGGAAATATACGAAACATAAAATATAAGGGGACTGCTGTCTGTGAAGTGTACCAAAAAGGTATAGCTATACCATTGGCCCTGGAGAATCAGCGGCATACTCAGAATAAATTCTGTGGGAACAACCACTAAATTGCACAGAAACACCCTTGACATTCTGTGGGAAAGTGAAAGTATTTTATCACCATGAAACTCTTCAGTCCCATCCCTCTCCCACTATCCAGAAAAAACCAAATAAACAAAACTTCACACAGCATCTGCTCATAGCTCGTTTAACATGGATAAGAACATTGTTAAATTGTGGTCAGATCTCTGGGAGGTCTGGATGCACCTCCAAATGCTAGACAGTTCATGATAATGGCTTTCCCAGAGTTCCTGGGACAGGGGTCAAATTCAGCACAGCCAGGGCTTCCCCATCAATGACACCAGCTAAATTTGAAATACCTCTCCTCTAATTCTCTACACAAAGAATGTAGCATACATTTTGGAGAAATGTTCAAACAAGAGGAAAATTCCCCTCTCAGAACCCTCAGTGCTTTTTTAAGAAATGAAGAAGCTTTTGATGAAGTCCCACTTTTGTGTGTTACATCACTAGCGGACACAGGGGTAAAGCACATTTTCCCTTCCCCAGCACCACCAGGTTTCTGGGCAGAGAAAAGGGGTTGCTTCTTGCATAATATCCAAGGGTACCTTTTAATGACTTCTGAGGTCTGTAAGAGCAGGGCCTGCACCTCTCGCAAACACCCCTTTGAGTTGTGTGTGCCCATAGTATTTAAACAGTTGCTGACCTGGTATTGGGCCATACCCCCAGGGCTTCCTCCCTGAACAGAATGGTTTTGCCTTCTCTGGGTCTTGCTGGCCCTTCCGTTGAAGCTGGGCCACTAAGGAGATCTGATTTCTTTTACTGCTGCCCCGTAGTAGGTCGCTACTAGCTCTCAGCCCTCAGCTGTCCATGGTGCTGCAGTTTCCTTTGCCCGGTACAGAGTTTAAAGGAGGTATGCTGATTTACACCCGCTGGGGATCTGTAGCACTGACTTCTGTGAAAACATGTCAGTTTACACCACCTTGGTTGGTTGACTCATTTCCTTTAAGTTGTGCAGAATCTCAATTATTCATAATTCCTGGAATGACCTTTTCATGAAAAATTGTGTGCAACCTCTCCCATTCATTACAACTAGAACCTCTCATAGAGAAACTATCCAGTGTTGATTTAAAGAGACGAGTGACATTAAATCCATCATATTTCAAGGTTCGCTTTCCCACACATGGTACAAATCATGCTCAGATTCACAACAGTTGAAGATCTGTCCCTTTGGCTTCTATGGAGCTATGTTGATTTATACCAGCTGGATATCTGCCCAGTAACTCCAGTGGAGAGACATCCATTTATTCCATCAGGGGATCTGGTCTTATGGGTAGTGTCTATGTTATGATGACCTCTTTTAACATATCAATCAATAGTCTCCAGACATAAGCACTGTGGCAATATGCCCTGAGCAACCTAAGTGGGCAAAACTGAGGAATATAGAAGAACTAATGAGGACCTCTCTGCCTAGTAGGCAGGGGAGAGTGCACACTCTCTTTTTGCTTAATCAACAGGCTGATGGGCAAGAACAATAGTTTGCCACCTGGAAAATGTCCATGTGAGGGAATGAGCAGGATGGCCTTATTTGTATTTCAGAAATTGCAAAGGTCTGTGACCTGTAGAAAGAGAATTAATATTTGCAATGCATGGTGTTATAACTGTTTATGGGGACAAGATTAAATCCATGGCCATGAAGAATCCTGTAATGGAGAGATCTATGCAAGAAGTGGCACAGGAATTTAATAATCCCATCTTGGAATGAATTATCTTTCCCATGCAAATTATCAGCTTTCCATCAACATATATTCCACTCCTCTCTAGTCCATGGGTGGTTTGGAACATGGCTGATGTTCCAGGGAAGTTCAAAAAGAGGAGAAACTGTCATTCATCATGGGGCCTAGAGTCCAGGGAGAGACCTGGCCCATAGCAGAGAATGGTGAGATGTTGTACCTGGGGGACCCATACAGTATTTCTGAACTGAAATATTACGGTTTTGGCCAAAAGCTTTCTGTGTCCACAAATCAAAAACAAACTGTCCATGTGTTGATCAGGTTTACTTAGTACTCAGTTTGAATTAAAAACAAGATAAGGAAATACACACCAGCTTCTTGCTATGTAACTGTGACTGAAATTGCATCATTTAAAAAATAGGAGAAAAGAGAGAACCAAACTAATCCCCAAGATAGGAGTTACACCAGGAGTGGCTTTGGTTTATTGAACATATTAAGTGTTGTGACCTTTCGAGCATAGGTATTCCCAGTTGCTTCAGGCAGCATATCCCATAGATCATGTGTGTCAGTATAAAGCTTTCTGAATTCTTCAAACAGTTTCTGTCAAAGAGAAGTCATTACCACCTTTCTCTCCTGTCGGCAGGTACGTGCTGTTGTACTGCATCAGGGTCACACACATGTACGTGCCCATGATCAGGAGCTACGGAATTCAAGAACCCCAGAATTAGAAGCCTGTGCCCAGCTCCTGCCACTAAAGTTGAAGGAGAAACCTCTTTGGTTGGAAACTATAGGCAATGAAGTGGTCACTGAGGCCAAAGTGTTTTCTGTGTATTTATACAAACTAAAGAAAATACTGTGTTGAGATGCCGAAAAGCTTAATTACCCCAGAATAATCTTCCAACCCATGGAACTCAGTTCATGCAAAAATGGTAGAAAAATTTTGGGAATGATCTCCCCTTCCTGAATTAAGGAGCATTCTTGTCAGACTGAGGCGGACTTAATCCTGATTCTCTCACAACAGAGTCACTATTTGCTGCATGGATTAGATAACCGGAGTGCTCATGTGTGGGCCATGATTAGCATGTGTGTCCTTGTACTAAAAAAATTTGTGCACTGTGTAGACCACTGGAATGAATATGTGTGAAAATCTGGCTCTGTGGACTACACCTTTGCCTGAGCATGTACAGATGTTCATTCAGAAACTGGTGTCCATTTTTCTTCTCTTCATTTATTAGAGAGAATGGTTAAGTTGCCTTAAAAGTCCATCTTCCTTCTTTGCCATAGCTGCCTAATCTCTGCTCAGATGAGATGAGAGAGGGAAATCATTCAGTGGTAACTGAGTTCATTCTCTCTGGACTGACAGATCATACAGGGCTGCAAGTTCCCTTGTTTGGATTGTTCTTACTGATCTATTCAATCACCTTGGTAGGAAACGGGGTAATGATCTTTTTAATCAGAGTTAACCCAAGACTCCACACCCCCATGTACTTTTTCCTTGGTAATTTGTCCTTCTGTGATCTGTGCTGTTCCACACTGGTAGCTCCTAAGATGCTGCTGAATTTCTTAGCTGAGAGGAAAAGCATTTCTTTCAGTGCCTGTGCTATGCAAACGCATTTTTCTGCCTTTTTTCAAGATGCTGCATGCCTCTTGCTGGCTGTGATGGCTTATGACCGCTATGTGGCCATCTGTAACCCACTGCTTTATCTGGTGATCATGTCCAGGCAACTTTGTAAACAGTTGGTAGTTGGATTGTATGCTGTGGGGTTGCTGGATGCCGTGATAAGCACATGTTTGATATCGCGACTCTCATTCTGCAGCTCCAACATCATCAATCACTTCTTCTGTGACCTCCCCCCACTGCTGGTGCTCTCCTGCTCTGACACCCACATCAATGAGATTGTGATGTTTGTTTTCTCATTCTTCATCATAGCAAGTGGTGTTGCAACTGTCATCCTCTCCTATGTCTATATCACCTCCACCATCCTGCAGATCCAATCCACCGAAGGTCGGCACAAAGCCTTCTCCACCTGCACTTGTCACTTGACCACAATGGTCATATTTTATGGCACTGTGCTTTTTATGTATTTGCGACCCACCTCCAGTTATTCCACGGGCACAGATAAAATAGCCTCAGTGTTTTATGTACTGCTGATCCCCATGTTGAACCCCTTCATCTACAGTTTGAGGAACACAGAGGTAAAGAGTGCCTTGAGGAAAATAATGAATAAACTCCCAAGTAACACTTGAATTTTTTTAATTCCGTATTAGTGAAGTGATGGGGAGGGCAGAGTGGTGATTTCAAATCCCAGTCTATTGCAATATATTTTCTGAGAGCTCTGGGTATATTATAATAATAATAATCATCATAATAATCATAATAATAATAATAATAATAATAATAATATTTTGTATGAAAACCCTGGCTGGCCCTGACTAACACCTTGAATTCATTGAGATATTGCCCAAGCCAAACCCAAGGAGAAACTTGTTTTGTATGTGCGAGTTTGTATATACTTATGTACTTCGAAATGATGGAGCTGTTTTTACTGGGAAAGAAGAGGAAGGGCATTAAATTTATCCACCTGTAACAGGGTTGATTTCATTGTGTTGTTGCAGTGATTTTAATGGGTGAATGGATGGGAGTTTTGCATTCTCAAATGACACTCTGTGACGTTTCTGTACTTTGTACTGTTCTTATAGAGATTATCACCAGGTTTATATCCATGCATGAGGAGGGAAAATTGTCTTTCAATGGGGTTTATTTCAAGTCAAAGGAACAAGAACAACAGGAAGAGGAAGGATAAGATTTCCAAGAGTGAGCACTTTGTGGGTGCTTCATCGATGACAGTATGCACAGAACTCAATTCAAACTAGCAGAGAAAGGGTGAGATTTTTCCCAAAATATTTTAATATGGAAAATAGTTCATATGACCTGTAACATATTTCTATCTCATTGCCAGGGTAGCCATGAGTTCTTGCTGTTTCCAAAGAATCATAGAATATTAGAACTGTAATGGACCTCAAGAGATCATCAAGTCCAGCCTCCTGCCCTCATAGCAGAACCAAGAACCATCTAGGTTATCCTAATGTGTTCCTCTAACCTGTTCTTAATAATCTCCAAAGATGGAGATTTCACAACCTCTCACTGTTATTTATCCCAGCTTTTAACCACCTGTTAGCCGGTGGCTGGGTAATGTGCGGTGAGGTACCAACTATGCCCTTGTTACCATCTGAGTCTTTAACTGCTAGAGCGCAGGGCTCCGTCACAGCGGGCAGTCTGGGCCGGACTGATGGATGCCCCAGAGTCCTAAACACTCAAGTCTTTTACTGCTAGAGCAGGGAGCTCCTTTGCAGAGGGCAACCAAGATTGGTTGACGGGTGCCCCAATGGTAGCAGTAAGAGCCTTTCCACACCCGAGACTTTAACTACTAGGACGCACTGTCCCGTCGCAGCAGGCAACCAGGGTTGGTTGACAGGCGCCCCAGAAGTCTGCCCTGTGGACGTGGCACAACTCTACGCTAGGCTCTTAGCACTCTCACCTACGGCCAGGGTGTGGTAACCAAACGGTTAAAGTTCTTTTATTGTGCCGGCTGTGTTGGAGTGACATAGAGTACAGCAGTCAGGCTTAGATCTTAACTAGCTACAAGTTTATTAAGCTACAGTTATAAGCGTGTGGTTACAAAAGGCTATTGTCTACTTCTTTATGCTAGCAGAGTACAGGTGTTAACAGGTTACGTTACAATTCAATACCACGACGTCTTAATGCAACAGCATCTATCTATAGAGCTCTAATTCTTTAACTGTGCGCACCAAAAGGAGACCTTAATATGGGTACATCTTACCCTCCTTAATATGGGTATATCTTACCCTCCTTGTGTCTCTCGATACCAGCGTAGCCAAGCCAGGATCGGTCACTCAATTCCGCGGAAAGATGAATATGAGGTTGGGCGTCCCCAGCTGCGGACCTTGGGAGACAATCACCTGACCCGACCAGCAGGTAGTTGGTGAAGATGCACTCAGAGTCAGAGTGCTGCTGGGCCCGTCTTTATACCCCTTGAGTCACGTATCCTCTTTCTTATCAGTGGTGCCAGATCGTACTGGTCTGTCTTTTGTGACGGCAGTTTTTACAAGTGCAATTCTTACTTCATTTGCACTTGTAAGACAGGAGATAAGCAATTTTGGGAGTACAGGACATTCTTTTACAAGGGCGGAGATTCCTTTTCTGGGGTGGCTGTGTGGGTGCATCAAATCCATCAATGCCAGCTGGGGTAATTTCCTGAGGCCCCCTTATTGACAGTTGGCTTGTTAGCCTTTTATCTGTGTTTTCAGTCTCTCAGGGTCACGATGAGCCAGCACATCTGGGCACCTTTAGGAAGGCATCAAAGACTGTGCTGTTCAGTGCCCTGTGTGCTCTGAGGCACCTTAGAGGGGAGGCAAAAGCTGGTCTGTAGTGGGGAGATTTTGTCTGGCTACACCACTCTGTCAGTTAAGAGAGATTTTTTCAAATCTCCAACTCAAACCTGACTTCCTGTAATTACAGCCCAGTGTTTCTTGTCCTATCTTTTGGGGTTAAGGAAACCATTGTTTCTCCCTCCTCTTTATCACAACCATCCTGTTTGACATCACTACAGGTCAGTGGGATAAAGTACATTTTTCCTTCCCCTAGCATGACCAGGTGGTTGGGCAGTGGAAGGGGTTTGCAGCTAGCACAATCTGCAAGGGACACCTTTAATGATTTAAGCGGTCAGTCAAAGCATGATGGACACCTCTCACAAATACGCATTCTGGTTGTGTATATCCATAGATTTTAAACAGTGACTGTGCTCTTGTAAGTTGATTGTTCCTAGATGGAATAGTTTTTCATTCTCTTGGCCCTTTTTGGCCTCCCTCTACATTAGGGCCACTTTATTAAGATTCCTTTTACTGCTATCTGATTTTAGGCCATTGAAGAAGTGGCCCATCCTCTACTCCAGATCACAGCCCAGTAATCCTAAGAATTGCAGCCACACAACACAGAGTCCCATTTCCTAAACGGCTTCAGATTCCCTGGGCTACTGCCATACAGCACCAGCTTTCACCATCGCTTCACCCTTATGTCAGAGCATATGTACGTTTAGGCCCAGCAGCCAGTCAGGAGTGTTTCCTCTCTCCACCAGACCCTACATAAACTGCGCTGTCCGTGGTGCTGCAATGTCCTTTCACCAGTCTGAAGATCAATGTCACTTTGTGATTTACACCCACTCGGGACCTGGAGCACTGAGTTCTCTGAAGCTATTTCAGTTTACACCATGTGGACTGGTCCACTGATGTCATGTAAAGTATGCAGATTTTCCATAGATTCATGATTTTTAATCTGACGTTCTCATAACACATGGCATGGAACCTTGCCCATGAATTACCACTAGAACAGCTCTTTCAGAAAACATTTCATCTTCATTTAAAAAGTTAAGTGACATCAAATCCACCATGTCACTAGGTCTGCTTTCCCATTCATGATCGAAAATGTGCTCAGATTCACAGCAATTGAAGATCTGGCCCTTTCACATTACTGGATCTTTTACTGATAGTTACCAGCTGAGTATCTGGCCAGTGATTCCAATGGATGGATACATGTTTACACAGGTAGAGAATGTCTCTTTTGTGGTCATCCCATTAAGCATGTGAATGCATGTCTACAGACCTAGGCACAGTGAAAACAAGCCCCCAGCATTCTCATTGTTCAGACAGTGAGCAATGGCACTGGTTTAAAAGGCCATAATTGCCCCTGTAACATCACTACACGGTAAGAGGGAGTGAGTCTGTATGTTCAAGAACTCCTTTCTTTACCACTTAAATACAGAATTCAGCATAGCACTCGTTCCTTTCTTTAAGAAAGACCTGTGTCCTAACTTAAGTTGGGAACATGTGTTAGCAATATTATACAGAATTATAATTCTCTATAATAATAATTTCACATACAATTTATAATTTATAATTGATAGTTTCACATGCAATATTGACACGTGATTTATAAGGATTACACTGATCAGCAGATTTTGGGTTCTCAAACAATATATTACAAGTTATGCTTTAAAAGCCATACAAATAAAAGAGAAAACAAAAAGACCTCCCACAAAGAATTATAGCTCCTCTGCAAGCCATGCTGTCTCAAATAGCAGAAAAAAAACACATCAGCCATTGATAGAAAGGAAGTATAAAGTGTGTTGGGACTACTTTCTCTGAAGCATACCGGAAAAGTGTAGCTATGGCCTTAGCCCATAATAATTGGCAACAGACTTAAAACAAAGTTTGTGGGAACAACCCCTAAATTAAACAGAAACATCCTTTGTGATCTGTGGGAATGTGAAAGTATTCTATTGACATGAAGCCTTTTACTCCCATCATTCTCACTGCCAAAAAAAACCCCCACTGTATGTGTTCATAGCATGTTTAATAAGGATAAGGACATTCTTAAATTGTGGTCATCTCTGGGTATATCCACATCCAAATCCCAAAGAGTTCATCACAAAGGTACAAGGGTGCCTCGGGCAGGGGTCAAATTCAGCAGAGCCAGGGTTCCTTCATCAAAGATACCAGCTAAATGAGATCCCTCTGTTCTTGTTCTCTGTGAGAAGAATGTCACCTCTGAGCTGTTCATAGCGTTGTAGTTTCCTTTAGCCAATAAGGAGTTTAAAGGCAGTATGTTGATTTATAACAGCTATGGTCCTGGAGCATTTACTTCAATGAAGTTGTGAAAATTTGCACCAACTTGGTTGGTTCAAAGACTTCATTTAAGTTTTGCAGATTTTTAAATTATACATAAATTCTAGTATGACTTTTTGGTAACACATGGCCTGGTACCTCTCCCATTCATTAGAACTAGAAACCGTATAGAAACCTAACCAGACTTGATTGAAAGAGGAAAGTGACATTAAATCCACTGTATCTCAGTGTCTGCTTTTCCTCTCATGGTCAAAAAACTTGCTCAGACTCATAGCACTTTGAAGATCTCGCCCTTTGGCTTCAATGGAGCTATGCTGATTTATACCAGCTGAGTATATGGCCAGTAACTCCAATGGAAAAAGAGCTATATATTCCATCAGAGGATCTGGTCTAATGGGTAGTTTGTATGTTAAGGTAACCTCTATTAACATGTCTATCAATAGCCACCAGACCTAGGCACAGTGCCTATAAGCCCTGAGCACCCTTACTCATAAAAATTTAAGGAACAGAAAAGATCTAATTAGAGGACTAGTGAAGATCTATGTCAAAATATCTTACTCTGCTCTTCTCCAATGCTTGATTTGGGATGCAGGTGATATTCCAGGGCAGTTCATCAAGAGGAGAGACCATCATACATCAGAGGGAATGGAGTCCAGGCTTGGACTCGGACCACAGTGGAGAATGGTGGATGTGGTATCTGAGGGGCCCAGTGATAATTCTGAGATGGAGTATTGTGTTTTTGGAGAAAATTTTCTGTGTCCAAAAATCACAAACAAACCCTGCATTTGTCAATCAGGTTTAGTTAGTACCCACCTTGAACTGAAAACAATATCATGAAATACACCCCAACCTCATACTATGCAACTGTGACTGAAATGGCATCATCTAATAAAATAGGGGAAAAGAGCACACCAAATTAATCCCCAAGATATGAGTTGCACTGAGAATGGCTTTATTTCACTGAGAACATTAATTAAGCACAGATATTCCCAGTTGTTTCAGGCGGCATATTCCATAGATCACGTGTCTCAGTATAAAGCTTTCTGAATACTCCAAAGAGTTTCTGCCAAAGGGGAAACTTTACTGCATCAATCTCCTGTCATATGTCATTGCCTTGCACCACAATCACACACAAATACGTGTATGATCAGCAGCTATTGAATTCAGGAACGCCAGCATTAGACGCCTCCATCACAGCTCCTGCCACCCGAGCTGTATGAGAAACCTCTTTGGTTGGAAATTATTGGCAATTATGTGGTCCCTCAAGCCAACATGTTCTCTGCGTTTTCATACTGACTAAAGAAAATGCCATGTTGAGATGCTGAAAAGTTTAATTAGCACAACAACCAAGATTTACTCCTGAATAATATGTTAACCCATGGACTTGCTGTCTCTTGCTGGCTGTGATGGCCTATGACCATTACTTAGCCATCCATAACCCACTGCTCTGTAGCATCACCATGTAACCAGGTGGTGGTGGGGATGCATACTGTGGGACTGGTGGATGCAGTGATAAACACAGATTTTACGTTTCACCTGTTATTCCGCTATGCCAACATCATCGGTCATTTCTACTGGGACATCTGCCCCACTGCTAGCATTGTCTTCTTCTGACACCCCTGTCGCTGAGATTATGTTGTTTGCTTCCATGTATTACACTGTAGTGAGCAGTTTTTGTGACCACCCTCCTCTCTTACATCTACATAAACTTCAACCTCCTGCAGATCCACTCTGACAAGTTTACTGCTCAAATATAAAATTCAGCATAGCACACCTTCCCTTGTTTAAGAGAGACCTATTTGCTAGCTTCAGTTTGGAATATATGTTAGTAATAGCATACAGTTCTCATTTTATAACTGCCCATACAGTACTGCCACATGTGATTTATAAGGATCGTACTGATTGGCAAATGATGAGTTCTCTTTAAAAAGCCATACAAAATAAAAAAGAAAACAAAAATATCCACAAAGAATTCCAGCTCCTCAATAAGCCATGCTCCCCCAAATATGAGACAAAAACTACATAAACTACAGAAATATATGAAAACAACAAGAAGTCCTGTGGCACCTTATAGACTGCCAGATGCCACAGGACTTCTTGTTCTCGAAGATACAGACTAACATGGCTACCTCTTTGATATAGAAATATATGAAACTTAAAATGCGAGAGGTTTACTGTCTGTGAAGCATACCAATAGCACAACCAGAATAAATTCCATGGGAACAACCCTGGAAATGCACAGAGACACCCTTTACATTCTCTGGGAATGTGGAAGTGTTCTATCACCATGCAACTCTTTACTTCCATCCCTCCCACTGCCAAAAAACCCACACAGCATTTGTTCTTAGCGTGTTTTACATGGATAAGAACATTGTTAAATTGTGGCCAGATCTCTGGGTTGGCTGGATCTACCTCCAAATCTGAGACAGTTCATGACAAAGGCTTTCCAAGGGTGTCTAGGACAAGGCTCAAATTCAGCAAAGCCAGGGCTCCTCCATAAAGGATATTAGCTAAATTTGAGATCCATCTGCTCCTGTTCTCCAAGGAAAGAATATAGTCTACATTTTGGGAAAATGTTCAAACAGGGGAAGAATTCCCCTCTCCAAACCCTCAGAGCCTTTTTCACGCAATTAATAATGTTTTAATGAAGCCTCACCCCTCTCTGATACATCACTAGAGTGCAATGGTCAGCCACTACCGCAGCAGCCTATCCACAACTTTTGTCAGCACTGAGCTGTCCATGGTGATGGTGACGCTGGAGTAGATATGTGGGCAGAGCTGGCGTCAAGGTTTACTGCGAGGATTTGTTCCTGAGTTAGAGTTACTGTGGTGTGGTGTATAACTCATGAGAATTTGTTTCAGGTTGGTGCTCTGTAGGCGAGGACTGGCCTGCCTCCCAAGGTCTGTGACAGTGAGGAATCATTGTCCAGAATAGGTTGTAGATCACTGATGATGCTCTGGAGAGGTTTTAGCTGGGCACTGTAGGTGATAATCAGTGGTGTTCTGTTATTTTCCTTGCTGGGCCTGTCTTGCAGCAGGTGGCTTCTGGGCACACATCTGGCTCTGTCAAACTGTTTCGTCACCATCAAAGGACTAACCACATCAGCCGCACCATCAGCAGCTCATTCACCTGTACGGCTACTAATGTGATATACGCCATCATGTGCCAGCAATGCCCCACTACCATATACATTGGCCAAACTGGACAGTATCTGCATAAAAGAGCAAATGGACCCAAATCAGATATCAGGAATGGCAACATACAAAAACCTGTAGGAAAACACTTCAACCTCCCTGGACACTCAGTAACCAGATTTAAAATTAGCCATCCTGCAACAAACACACTTCAAAAACAGACTTCAAAGAGAAACTGCAGTTCTACAATTCATTTGTAAATTTGACACCATCGGTTTAGGATTGAATAAAGACTGGGAATGGCTGGACAATTACAGAAGCAGTTTCTCCTCTCAACAGGCTGCCACTTGAAAAATCTCAGTGTGAGAGAATGCACAGAATGGGCTTATCTGTGTTTCAGAAACTGCCAACTTCTGGGACCTGAAGAAATAAAATTAATATTTGCAGTGCATAAGAGTTCTTGGTGTTATAACTGGATTATTGGATAAGATGAAATCTATGGCCATGAAGGATCCTGAACTACAGAGAATACGGCATGAAGGGCACAAGAATTGAATTACCATCAATTATCTTTTCCATGCAGATTATTAGCTTTCCTTCAACATATCATACTCAACTTCTCTCCAGTCCATGGCTTCAGGAGGTGGGTGATGTTCCAGGGAAGACCTGCAAAAACGTTGCCCATCATGCATCACAGGGAATAAAGTCCAGCCTGGGACCTTGCCTATGGCAGTTAATGATGGGATATAGTTAGTACCTGTGAGGCAACTGTGGTATTTCTGAGCTGAAGTACTATGCTTATGGCCAAAAGCGTTCTGTTCCCAAAAATCACAAAACAATACCCTCCATTTGTTGGTCAAGCTTAATTAATACCCAGCTTGAACTGAAAATAATGTAAGGAACTACACACCACCCTGATATTATGTAACTGTGTCTCAAATTGCATGATTTAATAAAATAGGAGGAAAGCACAGACCAAATTAATCCCCAAGACATGAGTTATGCTGAGGGTGACTTTTTCACTGAACACATTAATTAAGTGGTGTGTCCTTCTGAGCACAGGTATTCTCAGTGGTTCAGGCAACATATCCCACAGACCACACACCTCTGTATAAAGCTTTCTGAATGCTCCGAGCAATTTCTGTTGACGCGGAAACATCACCACATCTCTCTCCTGGCAGCAGGTATGTGCGATTGTCCTGCATCACAGTCACACACACACATATGCACATAATCAGCAACTATTGAATTCAAGAACATCAGCATTAGAAGCCTCTGCCGCAGCACCTACCACATGAGCAGAAGGAGAAACTTCTTTGACTCAAAAATATAGGCAACTATGTAGTCACTGAGACCAACACGTTCCCAGTTTTTTAATACAGACTAAAGAAAATGCCATTTTCAGATGCTGAAAGGCTTCATCAGCACAACAAAAAATAATATGCCAAACCATGGAGCTCACCTCGCCTGACGATGGTAGAAAGATTGACTCTCCCCTTCTTGAGCAAAGGAGCAATCTTTTCAGACAGAGGTGGTTTAAACCCTGATTCTCTAAGAACAGAGTCACAAGTCACCATTTGCTGCTTGAATTAGGGAACTGGAGTGGATCATGATTAACCTTCACACCTTTTTACTATTACAGTGTGTGGACTGTGCAGCACAACTGGAATGAACAAGTGTGAATATGGCTCTGGGGACTACACCCTTCTCTAAGCATGTACTGGTGTCCATTAAGAAACTGGTCTCTGTATTTCTTCATTTACTTTGTTACAGAGAAGTGATAAGTTCCCTGAAAAATCCATCTGCCCATGTCACTGTAGCTGCCTGATCTCTGATCAGCGGAGATGGGTGAGGGAAATCATTCGGAAGTGACTGAATTCATTTTCTTTGGACTCACAGATCGTCCGGAGCTGCAGGACCCCCTGTTTGGATTGTTCCTACTGATTTATGTTATCACCCTGGTGGGGAATGGAGGGATGATCTTATTAATCACAATTAACCCAAGGTTCCACATCCCTATGTACTTTTTCCTTGGTAATTTGTCTTTCTGTGATCTCTGCTATTCCACAATAATTGCTCCTAAAATGTTGCTGAATTTCTTAGCTGAGAGGAAAAGCATTTCTTACACAGCCTGTGCTGTGCAAATGTATTTCTTGATCTTTTTTCAGGATATTGAGTGCCTCTTGCTGGCTGTGATGGCCTATGACCGTTATGTGGCCATCTGTAACCCACTGCTTTATCTGGTCATCATGCCCAAGCAGCGTTGTAAACAGTTGGTGGCTGGAGTGTATACTATGGGTCTGGTGGATGCCATGATAAGCACGTCTTTGACATTTCGCCTCTCATTCTGCAGCTCCAACATCATCAATCATTTCTTCTGTGATCTCCCCCCACTGCTGGCACTCTCCTGCTCTGACACCCACATCAATGAGATTGTGATGTTTGCTTTTGCTTCCTTCATTATAGTGAGCAGCATTGTAACTGTTATCCTATCCTACATCTATATCATCTCCACCATCCTGCAGATCCGCTCCACTGAGGGTCGACACAAAGCCTTCTCCACCTGCTCGTGTCACTTGACCACAGTAGTCATGTTCCACGGCACTCTCCTTTTTATGTATTTGCGTCCCACGTCCAGCTATTCCATGGACACAGATAAAATAGCCTCAGTGTTTTACACATTGGTCATTCCCATGTTGAATCCCCTCATCTATAGCCTGAGGAACACAGAGGTGAAGGAAGCTCTGAGGAAAGCAATGAATAAACTCCTAACCATTTCTTGAATTTTTCTATCTCAGTACTGGTTGAGTGACAGGGAGTGTAGATGTGATTTGAAATCCCAGCTTCTTGCAATATATTTTCATGGAGCTCCTTGTATTATTATTATTATTATTATTACTATTATTATTATCACAATGCCTGCAGGCTCCAACAACACCTGATGTTCATTAGGACGTTGCCAGAGCCAAATTCAAGGAGGCACTTGTTTTATTTGTGTG
This sequence comes from Carettochelys insculpta, assembly GCF_033958435.1. Classification (NCBI taxonomy): domain Eukaryota; kingdom Metazoa; phylum Chordata; order Testudines; family Carettochelyidae; genus Carettochelys; species Carettochelys insculpta. The sequence continues at coordinate 123,890,680 of NC_134142.1, read as the reverse complement.
TGGGTGAAGACTTGTATACTTTGAAATCATGGAGTTGTTTTTACTGGGGAAGAAGAGGGGGCATTGAATCTCTTTTTTCTTTGTCGAAGAACAGCTTTCATTATGTAGATGCCAGTGTGAAGTATGTGATTTCTGTGATTGAATCAAGGGGAGTTTTGCAGACCCTCCTAAAACTCTGCAGCCCTTTATGTGCTCATTGTGGTTGTTGTAGAGTTTGTCACCTAGTTGATGTCGATGAATGAGGAGAAAGTTTCTTTCCGTGGCATTTATTTTAAATTAATGGAACAAGAATACAAAGTAGAGCATGGGTAAACTTTCCAAGAGAGAGTGCAGTGTGGGTGCCTTCACTGTGGCTATCTGCACGGAACCCGATACAAAAGAGCACAGAAAGTGTGAGTTTTCTCTGAACATAAATTAAAGAGAAATATAGGTCATATCAGATATTACATAGTTAAATCTCATCATCAGGTTAGCTATGAGTTACTGCTGTTCAATAGAATCATTGTACATGAAAGGACCATAAAATTTCATCTAGTTCATTCCCCTTCAGTCATAACAGGAGGAAGCATCTTCTAGCCCATCCCTGACAAGTGTTTGTCTAACCTGTTCTTAAAAATCTTCAGTGATGGAGATTCTGCTACCTCCCGAGGCAATATATTCAGCTCTTAACCACTCTGACAGTTACAAAGTGTTTTTTCAGCCAGAAGTTCGTATTCTGCAATTGAAGCCCATTGTTTCTTGTAAGGGTTAATGAGAATATTTTTTCTCTCTCCTCCTTTAACAACCCCCTCTCCTGTGTGACACCACTGGAAGACAGGCTGATAAAGCACATTTTCTGTTCCCTAGCATGACCAGGTGGCTGGGCAGGGGTTTCTGCGAGGAAAATCTCCAACTGTCCCATTTTAATATGTAGAGGCCTTTACCAGCACAGCATCTTTCTCTCACAAACATTCCTTCTCTTTCTGAATGTGCACATTCTTCAAATAGTTCCTGACCTGTTATCAGGTCAGACCCCAGGGCTCCCTCCCTGGAGGCAACAATTTTGATTTTTTCTGGGTCTTCCTGGGCCAAACTATCCAGTTGGCCCATTAACTTGTTCAGAACCCTTTCATTGATGCCCAGTTGAAGGCTACTTCCTCAGTGGCCTCTCCACCACTCCACGTGACAGCCAAGGGACCCTAAAAATAGCAGGAACACATCACCATGTCCCATTCACTAAAATGTTTTCAGTTCCCTGGGCAAATGGAGGTTCAGGCCCAGAATAAAGCTAGAACTCTTCCTCACTGCCCTAGTCCCTACTTGCACTGATCTGTTACTTGTGCTGCTGTTTCCTTAAGCTAAATTGGAGTTTGGCTGCCGTGTGCTGATTTACACCATCTCAGGATCTGGACCATTATCTTCTATGTAGCTACATCAATTAGCAAAATGGGGGTTGGCTGATTGTCTTCATTTACATTATGTAGCCTCCAGTCTTGATTTAAAGAGGTAAGGGATATTTAATCCACCTCGTATCTTGGTATGCTGTCCCGCTCATAGTTGAAAACATGATCCGACTCAAGTCAATTCAAGTTCTGTCCCATTCTTTTCAATGGGGCTGTGCTGATTTACACCACCTGGGTTCCCATCAATTGGATCGGGTCTAATGGGTGGTGTCCATGTTTTGGTTACCCTTTTAAACATGTTGCCATATCCGTGAGACCTGGGCACAGTGCAGACCAATCAGGAACATCCTCAGTGGGCACAAGATGAGAAAGGTAGCAGGTCTAGTAAGGCCATGTCTGACTGTTTGACATCTCTGCAAGGGAGGAGAGAATGCACATTCTCTGTAACCTAGCTCAAAAAGACTGATGGAAATGAACAAGATGCTGCTGCTGGGTAAGTCTCCCTGTGAGAGATTGTGCAGAAAGACTTTCTCTCTTTCTCCCTGTCTCAGAAAATGACAAATCTTAGGACCTATAGGAAGAGAATTCATGTTTGCAATGCACAGCAGCTGCTGGTATTATAACTGGGTTATTGGACAAGATAAAATCCCTGTCCATGAAGGATCCTATACTGGAGAGATCCCAGAACTGAAGGGCAGAGAAATAGAATTGTCCCATCTTTCATGCAATTATCTTTTCCATGCAAGTTATCAGTTCTGTGTGAAAATATCACATTCACCTCTTCTTCAGATCCATGGTTGTGGGAGTCTGGTGATGTCACATGGCAATTTATCAAGACAAGAGACCATCACAAAACTTACAGGATGGAGTGCAGCTTAGAATGTTTTCAGCCATAAACATTTGGGCTCCACATGAATAAATAAATAAATAATGAAACCAAAAAAAACCCCACAAATACTCCAGTTCTTGATCATGTTTACTCAGTAAAAACTAAAATAAAAACCAGGATGAAATATACCCCAACCTCTTACTTGGTAACTTTGGTAGAAATTTCATCATATAATAACTGATCAAATTAATCCCCAAGGCAAGGATTTCCCCAAAGGTGGATTTGGTTCTGTGAACACATTAATTAGCTGGTTTATTCTTCTGAGCATAGGTATTCTCTTGGGCGTCAGGAGGCTTGTCCCATACATCACCAATCTCAGTATAAAACTTCTGAAATGCTCCAAACTGACTGTTTCAGTCAATGGAGCAACTCAGCTACATCTCTCTTCTCAACAGGTACATCCTTTTGTCCTGTATCTCACTCACACACATATGGACACCATGAAACGTCAGCCCCAGATCCGACTACATGAACTAAGAGAAGAACCTCTTCATTTGGCAAAAATAGGCAATTATGGCTTCAGTGAAGCTGCGGCTTTCCCTGGGTTTTCATAAAAATTGAAGAAAATGCCATTTTCAGACGCCTGAAGAGCATAGGAAGCACAGTGAGAAATCTTTACCTCAAACTAACTTGCCCAAAGATGGTAGAACAACTGACTCTAATTTACTCTCCCCACCACTTGAGCTAAAGAAGGATCTCATCAGACAGACATGATTTTCAGAGTCACAAGTCAGGGCCTGCTGCCTGAATTAGTGGTCAGGAAAGTGCATGCGTGTGGCATGATGAACCTGTGTATCATGGTAATGGTTCCATATGTGACTTGTATAGCACACCTGGAATGAACACGTGAACATCTGGCTCTGAAGACTAAGCCCTTCCCTGAGCTGGTACGGGTGTCCATTAAGAAACTGATCTCCGATTTTCTTCCCTTAACTTCATCACAGAGCAGGGATAGGTGGCCTGAGAAACTCACCTGCCCACATCACCATAGCTGCCTGATCTGCTTGGAGGAGATGGAAGAGGGAAATCACTCGGTGGTGGCCGAGTTCATTCTCTCAGGACTGACTGATCGTCCAGAGCTGCAGGTCCCCCTGTTTGGGTTGTTCCTACTGATTTATGTTATCACCATGATGGGAAATGGAGGGATGGTCTTGTTGATAATTATTGAACCCCGACTCCACACCCCTATGTATTTTTTCCTCTGTAATTTGTCTTTCTGTGATTTCTGCTATTCCTTTGTGATTGCCCCTAGGATGCTGCTGAATTTCTTAGCTGAGAGGAAAAGCATTTCTCACACTGCCTGTGCACTACAAATGTACTTCGATATCACATTTCAAGACTTTGAGTGTCTCTTGCTGGCTGTGATGGCCTATGACCGATACGTGGCCATCTGCAACCCTCTGCTCTACACAGTCACCATGTCCAGGCAGCTTTGCATCCTGCTGGTGGCTGGGGTCTGTATTGTGGGGCTGGTGGATGCAGCAATACACACACATTTTATATTTCAGCTGTCATTCTGCCACTCAAATGTCATCAATCATTTCTACTGTGACATCCCACCCCTGTTGGAGCTCTCCTGCTCTGACACAGGCATCAGTGAGATTACCTTGTTTGCCTTCTCATGCTTTGTCATAGTGAGCAGTGTTGTGATTCTCATCATTTCCTACATCTTTATCATTTTCACCATCCTGCAGATCCGCTCCACTGAGGGTCGGCGCAAAGCCTTCTCCACCTGCACTTGTCACTTGATCACAACGGTCATCTTTCATGGCACTCTCCTTTTTATGTATTTACGACCCTCCTCCAGCTATTCCATGGACACGGACAAAATAGCCTCAGTGTTTTACACCCTGGTGATCCCCATGTTGAACCCCTTCATCTACAGCCTGAGGAACAGTGAGGTGAAGGGTGCTGCGAGAAAAGCAGTGATTGAACTGCGAAGGAATTTTTGAACCTTTTTCACTCAGTAACGTCGTGGAGCAGAAACAGGTGAATTCAATTCCCAGTATATGGCAATGGTGTTTTCACAGAACCTGTAGTAGTATTCTACATTATATTGTTATTATTTTAATAATAATAATACTAATAAAAGTTTTATTCCAACAATTCTGCAGGCCCCAGTAGAGATCAAGGCTACCTTAGGAAGTTGTCAGAGCCAAATTCAAGGAAGCACTTGTTTCATATAAGTTACATTGTGTCATATATAGGTAACATGCTTTGAAAGCATGGAGCTGTTTTCATCAGGAAAGGAGAGAGGGGTATTAAGTCTACCTCTCCTGACTCTGTAGGGGAGTTGATTTCATTCTGTAATTACAAGTGTGACGTGTGTGATTTCCATTGTTGAATGAAAGGGTGTTTTACACACCCTCCTGATCCTCCACAGTCCTTTGTGTGTTCTTCGAGGTTGATGTAGAGATTGTCATAAGGAAAAGAAAGATTGTTTCCATCACAGTAGGGTTTACTTTAAGCTACGAGAACAGGAAAAGGCAAGGGTAACATTTCCAAGAGACAGCATGGCGTGGTTAGCTACTCTGTGATATTCTGTGCAGAACTAAATACAAAATAGTACAAAAAGGCTTTTTTCTCACCAACAGAAATTCTTTCATAGAATCATAGGACTGGAAGAAAGCTCAAGATGGTCTACTTCCTTCCTTCTTTCTCTGTCCATTGCGGAGTGGCTTGGTTTCTGTAAACTAGCTCCACACCAATCTTCTATATTATCCACCCATTCTCTCTGGGGTCTGCCTCTCCTATTTGAACCATGCATTATGCCAAATACCAGGGTCTTCACTTTTTGCTCATTGTTCGTTCTGCAGATGTGCCCAAATAGCTTTACCTTTCATTGTATAACCTTCCACAGTAGGTTCTCTTTCAGCTGTATCTTGCAATGTAACTCCTCATTGGTGATCTTCTGCATCCATCCTATTCTCAGGATCATTCTATAACAACTCTTCTTGCACGCCAATATCCTTCTCTTCAAATCTTTCTTTATCTCCCATGTCTAACCTCCATACAATAAGCTGCTGAATACACACGTTTGCAAGATGTTCGTCTTTGTTCCTAAGGCAATCGCTTTGCTTTTCCAGATCTTATCCATCACCTCCAAACTCACTCTTGCTTTCACTATTCTACTCGCTATTTCCTTCATACAATCTAGATCATACATCATGTTCCTCCCCAGATACGTGAACTTCTATATGTTCTCTAGTTCAATCCCACCCACACTGATCTTCCTTCCTATTTTCTTACCTCCAAACACCTTTGTCATTGTTTTAGCTATGCTCATAATCAGTCCGTACCACTTCTTTTCCTCATTTAACACCTGCATTTTTCTTGCTAGCTTCTCTTTATCTTCTTCAATGATAACCATGTCATCCACAAACCTCAGGTTGTTAATTCTCATCCATTACACTGATATCCCTTCTACCTCTTCCTTGATCTTATCCATCATTCTCTCAAGGTGCATGACGAAGATACTCTGCAATATCAGATCAACTTGTCTCGTACTTCTACTCCTTCTAAACCACCTTCCCAATTACCCACATGCTCTCACCACTGTCTCCACATTGTCTTGATATACTTGAATAACTATATCAGTCTGACATCCACACTGTAAGACTCCAGCACCACGCAAGTCAGTTTTGAGCTGTACTGTTAAATTGACAAAGCAATTGTAGATGTTTTTGTACTTTCATCGAGCTTTCTCTGTTATCGATCTTAGTACCAATATCTGCTATATGGTACTTCTATCTTTCCTGAATCCTGCTTGTTCATCTGCTAGATGTTCTTCTATCTGTCATCTCAGTATCCCCACCAGCTTCAGCAGCAGCACCTTGCCTAGATGACTTGTTAGGGCAATCGTTTGTATTTCTTGCACTTTCTTCTGCTTCCTTTCTTGTGTATTGTCACTAGCAGAGTTCTTGTCCTTTTCTTGGGTGACTTCCTTTGGGAATTGGATGACAAAGGAAAATGTAATTGAGATGTGAGAGAGCTAGGGTAATAGCTGACTTTTGTTTTCATGGAAAGTTAAGGAAAAACTCAGCTCAATTCAATCCCAATCTGAAAATTCCTTAAATGTTTGGTTAACTGAAAACACTGCCCAAAATTTCTTTTGAAGTCAACTAAAACATTCAACATGACTCGAATGGAGCATTAACTCTCCATCTTGATTTTTTTTCAATATGAAAGCAAAGACAAGGGGGAGAGTGATAAAATGAGTGGGAGTGGAAGAGGTGGCGATGGTGCTGCTTCCCTTGTCAACTAACAGGTCAATTTCCTCTTTCACTAATCTGTTGAAGGAATTATAGAGTGACACTTCCACATTGCTATATGCAGCCCTGGTGACTGGATTATGTCCTGCCCTGGGTCTTTCTCAGTGCTGGTTAATGCTGGTCTGTACAATATGTAATTATCTCTACTCATTCCAAATATTGGGAAGCATCATTTTAACAAATTTACTAATTCAGGGTATATTAGGACAAATATGAAAACATGGATCCTAAATTCTTTTTGTCTGTCTTTGTCCAAATCTGACTGAGAGTAAGTGTAATTTCCTGCTTCATAATAGGCTTTATAAATGTTTGTAGGTCTTAATATGACCATCCTGAATGCAGTACCTCTGAGCACCTCAAAAAGCTTTATTGTACTTATTGTCACAAATTCCATCTTAGGAACTGCTGTTTTAACTCCATTTTACAGATCAAAGACTGAGGCATAGAGAAAGTATATATTTAATCTTGAAGGAAGACAGCTCTGCAGCTGAGCCAGGAGCTCAGCCACAATTTACACAGTGCTAGGCCACTGTTCTACTTACTAGATAATCTTTCCTTCTGATGGCCCTAGGGGGATGGTGATGTAAAGTCCATCAGTAAGAGGGTGGCAATCATGCTCCTCATTCCATATAGTCATGTCACATTCTTCAAATTCACCATATATGTTTCACAAATGATTGAAAGATGCCTCCCTTAGTCTCCAATATTGACTTTATAACTATTCAAGGGAACTTCGTGCACTCCATTTTTGAAGATATTCTCCAAATTATATACACTGCCATCAGATTATCCCATACTTTAGTGACACGTAGCACCTGATGCCTAGCTTCCTTATGCAGTCTCAGATGTGAGATCAATGCAATGGAATCCTTTACCTTAAATCCACTTGAGGGTTCTTAAATGAAATCCAGCAAGCCAAAGTAAACAAGATGAAAAAGTATCCGAGGGGTAGCTGTGTTAGTCTGTGTCTTCAAAAGCAACAAGAAGTCCTGTGGCACCTTATAGATTAACAGGTATTATGGAGCATAAGCTTTCGTGGGCAAAGGCCCACTTCATCAGGATTGAAAAGAAATCATTTAAGCATTGTGGCAGTCAGTACCTTTGTATTAATCTCTTTTGCAAGGTTATGGAAAATTTCATAAAATACATGTCTGGTGAGTATTATGTCAAAGCTCATAATCCTCAAATCATAATTGTCCTCGTAAAATGCATGTGCCATTGTATGTAAAGTTATAAGATTCTACTGCCTAATTTTATTTAGATGAAAAGCAGTCAAGTAGCACTTTAAAGACTAGCAAAATAATTTATTAGGTGAGCTTTCGTGGGACAGACCCACTTCTTCAGACCATAGCCAGACCAGAACAGACTCAATATTTAAGGCACAGAGAACCAAAAACAGTGAGCAAGGAGGATAAATCAGAAAAAGATAATCAAGGTGAGCAAATCAGAGAGTGGAGGGGTGGAGAGGGGGGAAGGTCAAGAATTAGATTAAGCCAAGTATGCAGACGAGCCCCTGTAGTGACTCAGAAAGTTTCCGTCCCGGTTTAAACCACGTGTTAATGCGCCGAATTTGAATATAAAAGCCAGGTCGGCTGTTTCTCTTTGAAGAATGGTGCAAAAGTTCTTTTTCAGTAACACACATACCTTTAGGTCATTAATAGAATGCCCCATGCCATTAAATTAATTCTGTTAATGACCTAAAGGTATCTGTGTTACTGAAAAAGAACTTTTGCACAGTTCTTCAAAGAGAAACAGCCGACCTGGCTGTTATATTCAAATTCGGCACATTAACACGTGGTTTAAACCGGGACGGAAACTTTCTGATTCACTACAGGGGTCGTCTGCATACTTGGCTCAATCTAATTCTTGACCTTCCCCCCCACCCTTCCACTCTCTGATTTGCTCACCTTGATTATCTTTTTCTGATTTGTCCTCCTTGCTCACTGTTTTTGGTTCTCTGTGCCTTAAATATTGAGTCTGTTCTGGTCTGGCTATGGTCTGAAGAAGTGGGTCTGTCCCACGAAAGCTCACCTAATAAACTATTTTGCTAGTCTTTAAAGTGCAACTTGACTGCTTTGTGTTTTGATAGTGTATAGACTAGCATGGCTTCCTCTCTGTTTTTATTTAGATGGTCTGAGTTTACCTAATCAGGCTCAAACCTGTTTCTAAGTTGCAAAAAACAAATAGATGCCTCAATTAGGAGTCAGTGCAATCGTACTATTGTCTGGTTCAGAGACCACTTTTGAACAGAAAGAAGGGCGTGAGTAAGAATTCTATATTTTGTCAGAGAGCTGGAGTTTTCTGTCTCCTAAGACTTTACCTTCTGTACCTCAGCCAGAGATGATTCTTGTGAAACAGAAATGTCCATAAGAGAAGAAAAAGGCTCCAAAGGCCTCTTCCTTTCTGTTCACAGCATCAATGCCATTTGAAGGAGATGGAAACACATATCTGACTACAAGAGCCAGTAAGATGGCAAAAGCAGGAGGTGAGAGAAATCTTTGCTTTGAAGTGTTGTAGTCTCTTAAATGAGGTAGTAGTTGCATCTTACTTTTTTTCCCCTGTAACCAATTCTGACCATTATGCCTCATTATTTGTAATCATGTAAAATCTTTCTTTCTGAAGTTAATAAATGTGCTATATTGTTCTAAGTCAGTGTGGTTTTTGTTTCAAAATATTCTGGAGCTTCTACTTGAGAATGGGGTTGGTGCATATGATTTTCCACTTATAAAAAGACAGATTTTAGACGAGCCTATATTGTCCAGGAGAGTTTTGGACAGTGCAAGACATACATTCCATTCAGTATTATTAGACACGGTGACCTAGATGTCAGTGCTCTGTGCTGTCGTATTGAAAAGCAACATAAAATTATTTTCTTCCTGAACCTGACAAAGGTCAATCTCAGACAGTTAAGTATAAGTTTTTACATAGCCCTGGTGCCTAGACCAAAGCCCAAAACTGTGACCAATGCCTCCCTGGCTAGAGAGGGAAAAACTGTGGAGAAAAGTTTCCAGAAGTGCTGCAGAACTAAGGGTGAAGTATTTATTTTCTATAGGTCTTGGAGCATGTCATAGTGACATGTTGATTTCATAGAATCTATATTCAAATAGAGCTCCTGAGATAAAAAAGTATCTAAAGGATTGACCCAAAATTGCCAGTTGGGGATGAGTGGTGCTGACTGCAGAACACAAATCTTATGGAAAAGATTCTGGAACACATTACACTGGCTCCATTGTGGGTTGGTCTGATTCCAAGTTATGCTACAGTAATTTGGTGGATTAAGTCTTCTACAAGTTGATACTCTCTAATCAGGAACTCTCTCACCCAGAAAACTCTGTAATCTGTCATAATTTTAGTCAGCTGGGTGACCACTGATCATGGGTGTGGCCAAGTTTCCTGTGGTTCCAGAAAGTTTGTTTCCAGCCACCCGTCCTGGCTCTCACGGTTCTCTGCTGTTATTTAGCTGTAATCTTCCAATAAATGTCTTCTAAGAGCCCTGTAAGCAGTGGAAGTGTTAGTAACAGGCTGAAACATGTTGGCCTGTTGTGGGCCAGAAAATGCTCTTGTCTGGCACCTGTCATGTCATGAGGGTGCCAGATGAGAGCGGTTAAACTTATATTATTGTTGTCATTTTTCCTGGAGTTATACCCGTGTAACTGAGAGAAATGGTTGTCCCAGGGTGTCTGGACCAATGCTGGAATATTATTGAGGAGAGGTGATCAATCAGTGCAGTGGAATATATTCATCTCATCTAGTGTCACATAAAAACATATGAACAGCCATACTGGGTCAGCCCAAAGGTCTATCTAGCCCAGTATGCTGTCTGCCGACAGTAGCCAATGCCAGGTGCCCCAGAGGAGGTGAACCGAAGACAATGATCAAGCAATTTGTCTCCTGCCATCCATCTCATGCCTTCGACAAAAGGCTAGGCACCATACCTTACCCCTTGCTAATAGCCATCTATGGATCTAACCTCCAAATATTTATCGAGCTCTTTTTTAAACTCTGTTAGAGTCCTGGCCTTTGCAGCGTCCTTCAGCAAGGAGTTCCACAGGTTGACTGTGCGCTGTGTGAAATAAAACGTTCTTTTATTAGTTTTGAACCTGCTACCCATTAATTTCATTTGGTGTGCTCTAGTTCTTATATTATGGGAACAAGTAAATAACCTTAAAAAGAACCCTCGTGTGAAATGCAGAGTTACAAATCTGGTGATGCTCTGGCCATCAGTGTACTAGTTCCACAAGGAAAGATGTGGCAACAGCATTAATTGCATGTGTGTGCACATCTATTGTCCTGGGAGCAAAGATGTGCCAGGAAGCACACTGGAAACCCATCAAAGCCAAATTTGACCTCTGGTGTCCCAGGAAGTACCACCAAATCCTGGGCCCTGGATGATTTTGTTTGTTGTTTAAAAAAAGCCTCATCCACCTCCTCCACCTGGGTAGGTGGCCTGTCGTAGACTCCTAGCAGGATATCACCCTTGTTTTTCACCCCTTTTTCACCTAACCCAGAGACTCTCAACACATCCATTTCCTAGGTCCGCCTCCACTTCAGTCCAAGTGTGTACATTTTTAATATATAATGCAACACCTCCTCCCTTTTTCCCCATCTAGCCTTCCTGAGCAAGCTGTACCTTTCCATACCAACATACCAATCATGTGTATTATCCCACCAAGTTTCTGTGATGCCAACCATGTCATAGTTGTATTTATTTATTAGCACTTCCACTTCTTCCTGCACTATGGGAAACTTGGCTACACCCATGATAAGTGGTTGCCTGGCTAATTAAAATCATGCCGGATTCCAAACGTTGCTGGATGAGAGAGTTCTGGATTAGAGGGGCTCAATCTCTAGGGCTCACACATGCTGGCAGTAGTATTTCTATACCCTCATGATAGCTGTTAGCTCATGTACTTGGGATATGGTTATCTCGTGTATCTTAGCATGGGTATGGTTGCTGAAAGCAGTGACTTTGAGGGGTGCCTGGACTCCTAAATGCCCTAGGTGATTTTGAAAATCCCACTTACTGTTGGTAGATAGGTACACAGTGTAGCCTATAGGACTGACCTTCTTTGCCTGCCTATAGATACATCTATTTCCTTAGGGTTTAATTACTTGATTTACCATATGGTAGGTTCATAGGGTTATAGTCAAATAACATGATTGCAAAGAAAGGAACCTACAGGCCTGTATGTTAAGCTAAGATAAAGTTTGTATTTTTGTCTGTGACCTTTCACACAGGCTACGTCTACACGTGCAGCCAACATCGAAATAGCTTATTTCGATGTTGCGACATCGAAATAGGCTATTTCGATGAATAACGTCTACACATCCTCCAGGGCCAGCAAAGTCGATGTTCAACTTCGACGTTGCTCAGCCCAACATCGAAATAGGCGCAGCGAGGGAACGTCTACACGTCAAAGTAGCACACATCGAAATAGGGATGCCAGGCACAGCTGCAGACAGGGTCACAGGGCGGACTCAACAGCAAGCCGCTCCCTTAAAGGGCCCCTCCCAGACACAGTTGCACTAAACAACACAAGATCCACAGAGCTGACAACTGGTTGCAGACCCTGTGCCTGCAGCATGGATCCCCAGCTGCCGCAGAAGCAGCCAGAAGCCCTGGGCTAAGGGCTGCTGCCCACGGTGACCATAGAGCCCCGCAGGGGCTGGAGAGAGAGCATCTCTCAACCCCTCAGCTGATGGCCGCCATGGAAGACCCAGCAATTTCGATGTTGCGGGACGCGGATCGTCTACACGGTCCCTACTTCGACGTTCAACGTCGAAGTAGGGCGCTATTCCGATCCCCTCATGAGGTTAGCGACTTCGACGTCTCGCCGCGACGGGCGCTATTTCGAAGTTGGTGCCGCTACTTCGAAGTAGCGTGCACGTGTAGACGCAGCTACAGATAGCACAGTTAGCTTACATATTTCTGAGACTTTTCACCCAGGTAGCAAAAGACAAACTGTATATATTTGTGACCTTTCACCCGGATAGATGGAGATAAGATAAAACTACTTTAATGGCATAGGTGTCTTCCAAGAATACCCTCACACTTAACAAGTACACCACAAGAATAACAGAAATAACATAGGTTAGAATAACGAAGGGTCCTGTGGCACCTTATAGACTAACAGAAAAGTTTAGAGCATGAGCTTTCGTGAGTTAACTCACTTCTTCAGATGCTGGTCCTGGAAATCTGCAAGGCCAGGTATAAATAGGCCAGAGCAAGGCTAGGGATAACGAGGTTAGCTCAGTCAGGCAGGCTGAGTTGTATTGTCATCAGTAGATCTGGAGGTGTGAACTCCAAGAGAGGGGAAGCTGCTTTTGTATTTAGCCAGCCATTCACAGTCTTTGTTTAATCCTGAGCTGAGGGTATTGAATTTGCAGATGAATTGTAGCTCAGCAATTTCTCTTTGGAGTCTGTTCTTGAAATTTCTTTGCTGCAGGATAGCTACTTTTAAATCTGCTACTGTGTGTCCTGGGAGATTGAAGTGCTCTCCTATGGGTTTTTGTATATTCCCATTTCTGATGTCTGATTTGTGTGCATTTATTCTTTTACGTAGGGACTGTCCAGTTTGTCCGATGTATATGGCAGAGGGGCATTGCTGGCACATGATGGCATAAATTACATTGGTAGATGTGCAGCTGAATGAGCCCACAATGGTGTGGCTGATCCGGTTAGGTCCTGTAATGATGTTGCTGGTGTGTATATGTGGGCAGAGCTGGCAACGAGGTTTGTTGCATGGATGGGTCCCTGAGATAGAGTGACTGTGGTGCGGTGTATAGTTGCTTGTTAGGATTTGTTTTAGGTTGGCAGGTTGTCTGTGAGCAAGGACTGGTCTGCCTCCCAAGGCCTGTGAAAGTGGGGGATCATTGTCCAGGATGGGTTGCAGATCCCTGATGATGCGCTGTAGAGGTTTTAGCTGAGGACTGTAGGTGATTGGTTGGTTAAAAGTAGCTATCCTGCAGCAAAGAAATTTCAAGAACAGACTCCAAAGAGAAATTGCTGAGCTACAATTCATCTGCAAATTCAATACCCTCAGCTCAGGATTAAACAAAGACTGTGAATGGCTGGCTAAATACAAAAGCAGCTTCCCCTCTCTTGGAGTTCACACCTCCAGATCTACTGATGACAATACAACTCAGCCTGCCTGACTGAGCTAACCTCGTTATCCCCAGCCTTGCTCTGGCCTATTTATACCTGGCCTTGCAGATTTCCAGGACCAGCATCTGAAGAAGTGAGTTAACTCACGAAAGCTCATGCTCTAAACTTTTCTGTTAGTCTATAAGGTGCCACAGGACCCTTCGTTGCTCTACAGATCCAGACTAACACGGCTACCCCTCTGATAGGTTAGAATAGTCTAATATGTACATTCATCTCATTGGTACGTACAAATATGTCATATGTATTCAGTCGATAAGTGTACTGTAATAGCTTGGGAGGTGAGGAAGTTAAATTTGGGTGTCAGAGGGCCTTAGCATAAAAAGCAGGGTGTTGGCTGGCCTGGCGGCACACACGACGCCCAGGTGTTCAGGAATTCAGGCCTGTGTCGCTGTCTGGAGGCTGGGACCTACATCCCCCAGCGGGAGATCCCTGTGGGGGACACCACCATGCCCTTCTGCGTCATCGCAGATGCAGCGTACCCCCTCCGGCCCTGGCTCATGCACCCTTACACGGGCCATCTCTCAGACAGCCAGGAGCGCTTCAACCATGCGCGCCAGGTGGTTGAGCGCCCTTTTGGCCGCCTCAAAGGGCGCTGGAGGTGTCTCCTCACCCGCCTTGATGAGGGCCCCACCAACATCCCCCAGATTGTGGGCGCATGCAGCGCACTCCACAACCTGGTCGAGAGCAAGGGGGAGGCCTTCTTTCAGGGCTGGGCTGTGGAGGCCAGCAGGGCTGACATTCAGCCACCCGCTGCCCCCAGTCGCCAGGTGGACCCCGAGGGGATCCGGGTCCGGGAGGCCCTGCGGGCCCATTTCAACCAGGCCGCAGGGTGAACACTGGCAGGCCCCCCCACTGCACCCCCCCATCCTCCACAACACTCCCTGCCCCCACACCCACACCACAGATCACCCAAGAGCACACCCCCCCCTACTTTTCTTGCAAATAAAAATAGACCTGTTGTTTTTGAAACCAAAACCGGTGATTTTTCTTATTATTAATAGTACAAATAAATATATATATATAGAGAGAGAGAGAGCTGAACAAAAGGGGGGGACTATTTACATGGGCGGGCAGGTACCATATAACAGAACAGAACACAAACTATATACAAATATATTATATATGGGGGGATATGTACACGGGGAGGGCGCGTCCTGGGCCCCGCACCCCTTTACTGTCCGGCGCCCAGGGTTGGAGGGCACGACCCTGGCTGAGGCTGGCTGGGGGCCGGGTGAACCGGCAGGTATGGCCGGCAGGTGTCAGCAGGCCCCAGGTCCCCCTCGGCGGAAGGCCTCTCGGTGGTGGACGGCGGTGGGACGGCGGTCGGAGCAGCGGGTGGAGCCGCGGGTGGAGCGGTGGGCAGGGCGAGCAAAGCGGTGGGCGGCGTGGCATGGGGGGCCAGGTATTCCACTATGCACTCGAAAGTGCACATAAAGGCCCCCCATGCCTCCTGGCGCCAGGCCAGCGCCCACTCTTGTAGTTCCAGCCGCCGTTCGTCCACCCGCAGGCGCCGCTCCGACACCTCCAGCTGACGCCGGAGGGTCACGAGCAGCTGGGGGTCCGTGGCCGTCCTCTGGTGGTGGTGGCTCCGCTGTCGGCCCTGCCCTGGGGCTGGTTGGTGCTCCGCCGAGGGGCTGGCCTGCTGGGATGGCCCCGGTGGGCTCTCCGGGACCACGGGCACCTCACCAGCACTCTCTGGGCCCTCCGATGGTGCAGCTGCAGAACACAGGGGGGAAGAAGAGTGGAGACAGCCGTTAGTGTGACCCCCGAGCCATGGCCCTTGTCCCCCCACCCCTCTGCTGCTGGTTCCCCATCCCCGTCCCCGGGAGATGATGATGATGATGATGGGTGTCCCATCCCCTCCCCCCCCCGGGGGACCCTAGGTTCTGCTCCCCCCATCCCCAGGGATGGGGCATGGCACTGTCGTGCTTGGGGGGCAGGGGCTGATGCACTCCTGTGAGGGACATGCCACTGCTGTCCTTGGGGCCATGGTGATCTGGGCATGTGGAGGGCCCTGGTCATGCCTGTTGTCCCCACCCCTCAACCCCAGGGGTGTGCACCGGGGGGGTGTATACCTGACAGTCCGCTCCCACGGTCGGGGGACACCCTTTGGGCGGACGCCCTGCTGGAGCTCCGGGACAGCAGGATGATCCGCAGCCCCCCGTCGCTGGAGGAGGATTCCCCCTCCTCCTTCTCCGGTGTCCCAGGGGTGGGCTCCTGGGGGGCGCCCCTGCAGTGCGGGGCTTGCCTCCGGGGCGGACTCCGCCTCCGGGGCCTGCTGGGGCTCGTCTGCCGAGGTGTCAAGAGTGGCTGGCAGGGAGGAGGTGTACCGGGGGCACAGGATGGCCCTGAGCTCCCTCTAAAAGGGGCAAGTGACGGGGGGTGGCTCCAGATCAGCTGGCCGGATCCAGGGCCCGGGCGTAACCCTGCTGCAGCTCCTTGACCTTACTCCTGACGTGGTCAGGAGTGCGGGCAGGGTAACCCGGGGAGGCCAGGCCCTCGGCCAGCCGAGCGAACGCATCTGCGTTCCACCTTTTGCTCCCCATTACCTGGAGCACCTCCTCCTCATTCCAGAGCCCCAGCAGGTCCCGAAGCTCAGCCTCCATCCAGGAGGGGCCCCGCTGCCTTTTCCCAGGCTGGCTGGATGCCTAGGAGCCCTGGATCCTCTTGGGTGGGTGCCCTGGGGACGCTTGGGGGGCTGGCTGGTGGCCATCCCGGGGGGGCGTGGCTTGGGGCTGCAGGGAGGCGTGCAGGCAGGCCACGTGTCAGTGCTGCCGCCTGCACGCTCTCTCAGCTTCCTGCACAGGAAGGCAGGGGGCAGGGAGCTTTAAGGGGCCACTGCACGTGGCGACCATAGAGCTCAGGGGCTGGAGAGATCGTCTCTCAACCCCTCAGCTGATGGCCGCCATGGCGGACCCCGCTCTTTCGATGTTGCGGGACGCAGATCGGCTACACGTGCCCTACTTCGATGTTCAATGTCGAAGTAGGGCGCTATTCCCATCTCCTGACGGGGATAGCGACTTCGATGTCTCGCCGCCTTACGTCGATTTCGTGTAGATGTGGCAGGTGCTATTTCGAAGTTGGCACGGCTACTTCGAAGTAGCCGGAACATGTAGATGCGGCTCTTATGTCCCCTCTCTGCCTTCTCTTCTCCAGACTAAATAAACCCACTCCTTTCAATCTTCCCTCATATGTTTTCTAAACATTTAATCATTTTATTAACCTTTGATGGACTCTTTCCACATCTTCTCTGAAATGCAGTATCCAGAAATGGATACAATACTCCGGGTGAGGCATAATCAGCAGAAAGTAGAGTGGAAGAATTGCTTCTCTCTTGCTTACAGCAGTCATGCTAATACATTCCAGAATAATGTTCAGTTTTTGCAAGCATGTTACACCGTTGACTCATATTTAGCCTGTGGGCCACTGTGATCCATAGATCCCTTTCTGTGATGCTCCTTCATAGGTAGTCATTTGCAATTTTGTATGAGCTCATCTACACAAACCCCCTCCTTCAAAGGGGGCATGAAAATGAGCCAGATCAGAGAACAACAATGAGGTTCCACGCTGCATATGCCGGATCTCGTTAGAGTAATTCTCACCGCATAAACGTCGAAGTTGCTAACTTCAAAGTGGCAGCAAGCAGCGTAGCCATGGGCACTCTGATGTTCCCTAACTCCCAAAATGTGGTGCCTCATTGCTATTCTCCAATCAGGTTGATTAGCATGCCCCCTTCGAAGGAGAAGGCTGGTGTAGACAAGCCCTATATTTGTGAACGATTGCTCCCGCACAAGTGTGTACTTTGCATTTTCCCTTATCAGTGTTATCTGAAAACTTTATAAGGTTCTCACGATGCCATTATCTACATTACTGATGGTGTTATTAAATAGAACCAGATTCATAACCGATCCTGTGAGACTCCACTTGGTAGGCCCTTTCAGCATGACTGTGAGCCATGGATAACTATTCTCTGGGAATGGTTATTCAACCAGTGATCCATGCACCTCTAAGTAGCTCCATCCAGGTTGCATTTCCCTAGTTTGTTAATGAGAAGGTCATCTGAGACTGTATCAAAAGCCTCACTAAAGGTCCTTTGTTCTGTTGGAAAGTATTATAGACTCTGAAGAGCATGGATTCTGGGAATGTACCATCACCATCAACAACAACCATGGGCTCAGTACATGTGGGTGTCTGATGCCTCCCTCCCAATTTCCTTTCATCTTTCCCTGTCCAGTGCACAGTGGCTTAGTTTCTATAGACACGCTCTGCACCAGTTGACTATGGCCGTGTCTACACTAGCCCCACACTGTGAAATGGTCATGTAAATGGCCATTTCGAAGTTTACTAATGAAGCGCTGAAATACATATTCAGTGCCTCATTAGCATGCGGGCAGCCATGGCACTTTGAAATTGACACGGCTCACCGCCGCGCAGCTCGTCCTGACAGGGCTCCTTTTCGAAAGGACCCCGCCTCCTTCGAAGTCCCCTTATTCCTTTGAGCAGATGGGAATAAGGGGACTTCGAAGTAGGCAGGGTCCTTTCGAAAAGGAGCCCCGTCGGGATGAGCCGGGCGGCGGCGAGCTGAGTCAATTTTGAAGTGCCGCGGCCGCCCGCATGCTAATGAAGCACTGAGTATGTATTTCAGCGCTTCATTAGTAAACTTCGAAATGGCCATTTGCATGGCCATTTTGAAGTTTTGGGCTAGTGTAGACACAGCCTATATGAATTACCCATTCTCTGTAGGGTCTACCTCTCCTATCTGAAACATTCATTATACTGAATACCAGGGTCTTGACTTATTGCTCATTATTCATTCTGCAACTGTGCCTGAATAGCTGTAACTTCTGTGGTATAACCTTCTGTAGGTTCTCTTTCAGCTTTATCTTCCTACATAATTCCTCACTGTTGACCTTCTGCATTCATCCTACCTATTCTCAGGGTCTTTCTATCACAACCCCTCTTGAATGCCAATATCTTTCTTTTTTGAATTTTTCATTATCACTCATGTATCATATCCATACAACATGCTGCTGAATATACACATTCTCAAGATGCTCAGCTTTGCTTCTAAGCTAATCGTTTTGCTTTTCCCAATCTTATCTATCACCTTCAAACATGCTCTTTCTTTCACTATTCTAGTCTCTATTTCCTTCTTCTAATCTTGATCATACATCAATTGCTCTCCAGATCCATAAACTTCTCTATGTTCTCTAGTTCAATCCTGTCTGCACTGACCTTCCTTCCTATTTTTTATCTCCAAATACCACTGTCTTTATTTTATCTATGTTCATAGTCGGTCCATACCACTTCCCTTCCTCATTTAACACCTGCATTGTTCTCACTAGCTTCTCTTCATCTTCCTCAATGATGACTGTCATCCTTGAATCTCAAGTTATTAATTCTCATCCAGTACACTGATATCCCTTCTACCTCTTCCTTGATCTTATCTATTGCACTCTTGAGGTGCTTGATGAAGATACTCAGAGATATTGAATCTCCTTGTCTCATACAACTACTCATTCTAAATTAACTTTCCAAATTTCTTCGTGTTCTCACCTTTGTGTTTGCATTATTGTTGATATCCTTCAACAACCATATCATTCATCCTGTGGACATGGCCAAGCCAGCGGAGCCGACGCTGCCTGAGGAGGGTGTGCATGGTTGGGATTCCAGCTTGCTTGAGGACGGTGGTGTTGGTCACTCTGTCCTTCCATGATACTCCAAGGATGTGCCTGAGGCAGTGCAAGTGGAAGACGTTCAGCCTCTTTTCCTGGCGGGCATACAGGGTCCAAGTCTCGCTGCCATAAAGGAGGGTGCTGAGGATGCAGGCTCTGTAGACTTGCATTTTGGTGTGAGTGTACAGCTTGTTGTTATTCCACACTGTCTTGCTGAGTCTGGACAGAGTTGTGGCCACTTTTCTGATCCTCCTATTCAGCTCAGTGTCCAACGACAGGGTGTCAAGTGATGGTGGACCCGAGGTAAACGAACTCGTGGACGACCTCTAATGTATAGTTGTCAATGCTGATTGATGGGGATTCAGCAACATTCTGACCAAGTACGTTTGTCTTCTTTAGGCTGATGGTAAGCCCAAAGTCCTTGCACGCTTTGGAGAACTGATCCAGCAGTTTTTGAAGCTGGTCTTCTGTGTGAGACACTACAGCAGCATCGTCTGCGAACAGCATGCCTCTGATGAGGACTTCCCGCACCTTAGACTTAGCTTTCAGCCTTGCAAGGTTAAACAGTTTCCCATCAGATCTTGTGTGCAGCAAGATGCCCTCTGTTGAAGTTCCAAAGGCATGCTTCAGGGGGAGTGCGAAGAAGATCCTGAACAATGTCAGAGCAAGCACGCATCCTTGTTTGACGCCGCTCCTGATTCTGAAAGCATCCGATAATGCGCCGTCATATTGGATGGTTCCTCTCATGTCTTTGTGGAACGACTGGATCATCTTGAGTAACCGTGGAGGACAGCCTATCTTGTGGAGCAGTTTGAACAGACCATCCCTGCTGACCAAGTCAAAGGCCTTGGTCAAGTTGATGAAGGCTGTGTAGAGTGGCTTCCTCTGCTCCCTGCACTTCTCCTGCAGCTGCCTTAGAGAGGAGGTCAACTATAAATAATTATATACAGGGTGGGGACAACTATGTACAGGGGGGAGACGTGGGCAGGCTACACATCGGCCCATCATTCTGGGGTGGGGGTGGAAGGGCTCGAGCCCCGCCGTGTTCAGCTGGCCGGTTCCCCTCTCAGCCAGGGTCCCCAGTGAGGCCAGCTGGGGGCCGGGAGCACGGGCAGGTATGGCCTAGGTGGGTCCTTGGCCCCAGGTGGCTTCTGCTCTGAGGAGCTGGGGGGTGGGGCAGCAGGCAGGACAGCAGGTGGGACAGCAGGCAGGACACCATCAGACAGGGCAGCAGGCGGGACATCAGCAGGCGGGGCGGCGGGGAGGGCAGCATGGAGGACATCGGGGGGAGGCAGATGGGCCACCAGTTCCTCAAAGGTGTTGGCCACCCGGTTGAAGGTGGCCATAAACTCTCGCCAGGCCTCCCGGCGCCAGGCAGCCTCCCGCTCCTCGAATTGGAGCCTCCGCTCCATGAGGTCCGCCTGGCGCCGGAGGGCTGCAGCCACCTTGGGGTCACTTGCAGTGCGGCGGTGTCCTTGGCGGGGATGGGCCCATCCTGGGGCAGGCAGTGACCCCAGGAGTTGGTGCTCCAGTGGTCTTGGAGGGCTGTCTGGGACCACGGATGGTGCAGCTGCAGAAATAGGGGGAAAGGGGAAGGGAGGCCGTGAGTACCCAGCCTTGACCCATGGCCCACCCCTCATCCCCCCAAGGGCCTGTGTCCCCACCCCGCATCCATCCACCATTGGTGTGTGCAGTCATCCTGTGGGTGGCCCCCTCCAGTGGTCCGCCCCCTCCCTTCCCCAGGGGTGGGGCATGGCACTGTCCATGGGTGGAGGTGCTGGTGGGCACTGGTGGCTGTGGCACCATCCCTGTCCTGTGGATTGCCCGGGCCATGTCAGGCTGGGGTGTTGTGGGGATGTGGGGGGCCTCCAGTCAAGTGGTGCCCCCGCCCCATGCTCAGGGGGTCTGTGCCCTGTGGGGTACGTACCTGACGGTGCACTGCCAGGCTCAGGAGATGCCCATGCAGTGGACACCTGGCTGGACCTGTGGGATGGGATGTCCAGCACGGGCTCCCCCTCCTCGCTGGACCACTTGGTGGCTGGAGTGGAGGGTCCCAGCTCTAGCTGTGCGGGGGGGGGCAGGGCTGGCCTCTGGACCTGACCCTGTCTCTAAGGCCGGCTGGGGCTCATTGGCTGTGGTGTCAAGGGTGGCTGGTGGGAGCAGATGCCCCGGGGGCCCAGGATAGCCCTGAGGTCCCGATAATAGGGGCCGGCGGCGGGGGCAGCCCCAGGCTGGCTGGCCGAGTCCCAGGCCCAGGCGTAACCCTGCTGCAACTCCTTGGCTGCGTCTACACGTGCACGCTACTTCGAAGTAGCGGCAGTAACTTCGAAATAGCGCCCGTCACGTCTACACGTGTTGGGTGCTATTTCGAAGTTGAAATCGACGTTAGGCGGCGAGACGTCGAAGTCGCTAACCCCATGAGGGGATGGGAATAGCGCCCTACTTCGACGTTCAACATCGAAGTAGGGACGTGTAGACGATCCGCGTCCCGCAACATCGAAATAGCGGGGTCCTCCATGGCGGCCATCAGCTGGGGGGTTGAGAGATACTCTCTCTCCAGCCCTTGCGGGGCTCTGTGGTCACCGTGGGCAGCAGCCCTTAGCCCAGGGCTTCTGGCTGCTGCTGCTGCAGCTGGGGGTCCGTGCTGCATATACAGGGTCTGCAACTAGTTGTTGGCTCTGTGTATCTTGCACAGTTTAATGAAAGTGTGTCTGGGAGGGGCCCTTTAAGGGAGCGACTTGCTTTTGAGTCCGCCCCGTGACCCTGTCTGCAGCTGTGCCTGGCTCCCTTATTTCGATGTGTGCTACTTTGGCGTGTAGACGTTCCCTCGCTGTGCCTATTTCGATGTTGGGCTGAGCAACGTCGAAGTTGAACATCGACGTTGCCAGCCCTGGAGGACGTGTAGACGTTATTCATCGAAATAGACTATTTCGATGTCGCAACATCGAAATAAGCTATTTCGAAGTTGGGTGCACGTGTAGACGTAGCCCTTGACTTTACTCCTGACATGGTCAGGAGTGCAGGCAGGGTGACCCCAGGCAGCCAGGCCCTCGGCCAGCTGGGCGAATGCCTCCATGTTCCGCCGCTTGCTCCCCATGATGTGCAGCACCTCCTCCTCCCCCCAGAGCCCCAGCAGGTCACGGAGCGCAGGGTCAGTCCAGGAGGGGCCCCACTTCCTACCCCGCCAGCTGGAGGCCTGGGAGCCCTGAGATGGCCCAGAGGGAAAGCTGTGGGGGTGCTCGGGAGGCTGGCTGGCTGCCATGGTGTTCCTCTGGCTGTGCAGGGACGCCTTGTGGCAGGGCTGCTTCACGTACGCTGCCAGCTTCCCGCTACGGGGTTTCCAGGTCCCTGCAGCTTTAAGAACTGCTGGGTGCAGAGATCATAGAGCCCCGCAGGGGCTGGACAGAGCGTCTCAACCCCTCAGCTGATTGCCGCCATGGAGGACCCTGCTATTTCGAAGTAGCAGGACGCAGATTGTTTACACACACCCTACTTCGACGTTCAACGTCAAAGTAGGGCGCTATTCCCATCTTCTGATGGGAATAGCGATTTCGACGTCTCACCACTTAAAGTCAATTTGAACATCGAAATAGCACACAGCGCGTGTAGACGTGACGCGTGCTATTTCGACATTGTGCTGGCTACTTTGAAGTAGCCAGCTAGTGTAGACGTAGCCTCTTAGTTTCTAATACTGACTTTGTAAATATTAAACAGATCTTGGTGGACTCCTCTATTGAAGACGAAATGCATATTATATACACTGCCATCAGATTAACCCATGTTTTACTAAATTATAGTATGTGGTGGCTGCCTTCCTAATGTACTCTCAGATGTGATCTGTTGCAATAGACTTCTTTACCTTAAATCCATTTGCAGATTATTAAATTAAAACCACAATTAGACAGGATGGAAAAGAAATCATTTACACATTGTGACTGTCTGTATTTTTGCGCTCTTTTGCAAGGCTATGACCAATTTCACACAAAGCATGCCTGGTGAGGTATTACGTCCAAGCTCATAATCCGCTGATCACAAGTGTCCTGGTAAAATGCATGTGGCGTACGTAAAGTTATAAAATTCTACTATATGACATTATTTAGATGGTCCAAGTGTAGAGAATCAGGCACAAACCACTGCTTAAGATTCAAAATACAAATTGATGCTTTAGTTGGGTGTTAATACAATCAATGGGACTATTATCTGGTTCAGAGACCAATTTTGGAAGAAGGGTATAAGCAAGAAATCCATGTTTTCACAGACAGCTGGCGCTTTCTGTCTCCTAAGACTTTATCTCCTGTACCTCTACTGGAGACAATTCTTGTGAAAGAGAAACGTCTATGAGAGAAGAAGAATGGCCCAAAGGTTCCCTTCATGTCTGCTCATGGCATCAACACCATCTGAAGGAAACGGAAAGGAGTATTTGACTAGAACAGCCAGTAAGATGGCAAAAGCAGGGAGTAAGAGAAAATTTTACTTTGAATTCATGTAGCCTCTTAAATTAGGTAGCAGTTGTATTTTACCTTTTTGTTCTCTGTAACCAGTTCTGACTATTATGTCTCGTTATTTGTAATCATGTAAAATCTTTCCTTCTGTGGTTACTAAATTTGCTTTATTTTTCTAAGTCAGTGTGACTTTTTTGTTCAAAATATTCAGGAATGTGTACTTGAGAGTGGGGTTGGTGGATATGATTTTCTACTAATAAAACGAAAGACTTCGTATGAGCCTGTATTGTCCAGGAGGGTGTTGGACAGTATAAGTCACACATTCTGTCCACATGTAAGTGCTCTGTGCTGTCATATTGAAAAGCAGCATATATTTCTCTTCTTCCTGGACCTGGCAGAGGTAAATCTCAGAGAGTTAGGTATTAGATTTTAGCATATCCCTGATGCTGAGACCAAAGCCCTAATTTGGGACCAAAGCCTACCTGGCTGAAGAGGACAAAAATCTGTGGAGAAGATTTTACAGAATTGCTGAAGAACTGAATAGGAAATAGTAACAGTAGCCTACGGCATTTATTATCTACAGGTCTTGAAGCACGTTGTAGAGCCATGTTAATTTCTTATAATCCGTTTACAAAATAGAGTTCCTGAGTGTCTAAAAGATTTTCCCAGAATTGTCCAGTTGGGGATGAGTGGTGCTGACTGCACAACACAAATCTTATATACCCAAACAAAAAGCAGTCAAGTAGCACTTTAAAGACTAGCAAAATGGTTTATTAGGTGAGCTTTCGTGGGACAGACCCACTTCTTCAGACCATAGCCAGCCCAGAACAGACTCAATATTTAAGGCACAGAGAACCAAAAACAGTAAGCAAGGAGGACAAATCAGAAAAAGATAATCAAGGTGAGCAAATCAGAGAGTGGAGGGGTGGCGGGGAAGGTCAAGAATTAGATTGAGCCAAGTATGCAGACGAGCCCCTGTAGTGACTCAGAAAGTTCTCATCGCGATTTAAACCATGTGTTAATGTGCCGAATTCAAATTATTCAAATTATTCAAATTCAGCACATTAACACATGGTTTAAATCATGATGGAAACTTTCTGAGTCACTATAGGGGCTCGTCTGCATACTTGGCTCAGTCTAATTCTTGACCTTCCCCCCCACCCCTCCACTCTCTGATTTGCTCACCTTGATTATCTTTTTCTGATTTGTTCTCCTTGCTTACTGTTTTTGGTTCTCTGTGCCTTAAATATTGAGTCTGTTCTGGTCTGGCTGTGGTCTGAAGAAGTGGGTCTGTCCCACGAAAGCTCACCTAAACTATTTTGCTAGTCTTTAAAGTGCTATTTGACTGCTTTTTGTTTTGATAGTGTATAGACTGGCACAGCTTACTCTCTGTTTCTAGGTCTGCCAGTGTTACACTTGGGTAGAGCAGGAACCCTAGCAGGGCAGCATTTGGGGGCTGGATAGCTTGGTGGGTAGAACAGTAACAGAGAGGAAGCTGTGCTAGTCTATATGCTATCAAAACAAAAAGTGGTCAAGTAGCACTTTAAAGACTAGCAAAATAGTTTGTTGAGTCTGCTCTGGTCTGGCTATGGTCTGAAGAAGTGGGTCTGTCCCATGAAAGCTCACCTAATAAATTATTTTGCTAGTCTTTAAAGTGCTACTTGACTGCCTTTTGTTTTGATAGTGTATAGACCAGCACGGCTTCCTCTCTGTTACTTATATACCCACTACATCAACAGCCGGTGGATGAATCTCTGCAGTGTCAGTCCAAAAGAACCTGTGATGTTGTGACCCTTAACATTTAAATAAATGCACATTGTCACATTTAACACCCCAAACCAAAACACATGCATGTCCCATCATCCCCTGTACATGGTGTCTACCCTTATCAGTTACTACAGAACACTATAGCCCATTGGCTGAACCAGTCCCCTTCTTGTGCTGCACTTTCTCACTGGTGACTCTTTACCCTGTTCCTCAAGAGCATCAATGAGCAAAGACTTTGGTGTCAATGGCTCTCCTCAGAGCATCTTTCACATCCTTGTTCCTCAGGCTGTAGATCACAGGGTTGAGCACAGGGATCACTATGGTGTAGAAGACAGAGATATATTTGTCGGAGGTGGGTGAGTACCAGGAGCTGGGGCGGGAGTAGATGAACAGCAGCGTCCCCTCGTAGATGATGACAGAGGTCAGGTGGGAGGCACAGGTGGAGAAGGTTTTGCACCTGGCTGCTGCTGAGCGCATCCTCAGGATGGAGACGACAATGAAAAGGTAGGAGACGAGAATGATGATGGCAGACATGATTTCGACAGAGCTGCCATAGGTGTAGAGCAGGAGCTCATTGAGGGAGGTGTCAGAGCATGAGAGTTTGAGAAGCAGAGGGAGATCACAGAAGAAGTGGTTGATGACATTGGGTCCACAGAAGGATAGTTGGAAGGCAAAACAGGTGTGCACCAGTGCACTGAGTGTGCCTCCTATGTAAGACAAAGCCACCAGTATGATACAGACCCGACGGGACATGATGACCTTGTAGAGCAGTGGGTTACAGATGGCCACGTACCTGTCATAGGCCATGGTGGCTAGGATGAACGACTCTGTATCAGCAAAGGTGCAGAAGAAGTAAAACTGCAGCCCACAGCCAGCATATGAAATGGCCTGGCTCTCCGAGAGGAAGTTCGCCAGCATTTTCGGGACAATCACGGAGGAATAGCAGAGATCAACAAAGGACAAATTACTGAGGAAGAAGTACATGGGGGTGTGAAGGCGGGCATTTGACCAGATCAGAACCATCAGCCCAATGTTCCCAAGCAGAATCAGACCATACAACACCAAGAATACAAGGAAGAGGACAACCTGCATTGCTGGGCGGCTGGGGAATCCCAGGAGGATGAATTCTGTCACGGTGGTGCCATTGGTGGCTGGCATCTCCTAGCGATGGCACCTCCAGTCTAAGTAGTAGAGGGAAGCAGGGCTGTGAGAGCTGAGCAGACTTGGAATGCTGGGTAAACGCACTGAAGACCCTCCAGTGTCAGGGAGAGCAGACAATAATGCCCAAGAAGACTGTATCGCATTTCCAGTTAATTATTTCCATCGAAACCAGGGGTCTCTAACCTGTGGTTCCAGAGCCTCATGGAGTTCTTTAAGGACGTATTTGTCGCTCCTAATGCTATAATAGCAAAGTTAAAAAAAAAAATTCTGAACATCTAAAAGCCCAAAAATGAACAACTCATCTCTAAATAGCAAATGATACGTGATCTCAGAAAATTAGATAAATCCCCCTTTATTACGTGTAATGTGCTGTGGGATATGATGCTGTATCTGTGTTTTGATCGCATTGCTAATTAAGTCTTGATTTGAAAAGGAAAAGGGAACTTGTGGCATTTCTGCGTGAAGAGCAAAATGCATTTTAAGAAAGGAAACTGAATTAAACATGAAATAAAATTCACCTAATGAGAGTGGGTTTGGAATGGTTCCAAAAGGAGGAAACCCAAAGATGAGAACAGAGAACTTCCAACTGAATGGACCCAATCCTTTACATCTATAGTGTGTTGGTCTGAGCTACCTTTATATCTAATTTGCAATTAGAAATTTGCCAACAAAAGTGCAACCTCAAGAGACAATGTAAAAAGTTTGTGAACGTCCTGCTGTAAGCATGTACCGCATTACAAATCATTGTGTGTGTTGTTCTTAAAATAGGGTAACAAACCGTATGGTTTGGTGTTATTTATTAAGGGCCATCTCATATTCAGCCGCATTGCGGCTCTTGGATTATTGGAGTTTTTTTAACAATTTTGAAAAAAGTGGCTCTCGCTGCTATTTTGGTTGCCAACCCCGATCTAAACAAAGCTCACTTTTCCAGATCTTCTGCAGGTACAACTCAGTGTGGCTCCACTGAAGACAATGTGGCTACATCAGTTGGTGCCAGCTGAGCCTCTAGTCCTAGGTTTCTTTCTTTCCTCTTAGAAAGGGCTGGGACAATCCATTAGTGCCATCTCCCTAACCACACTGAAGTCAACAGAGCCTGCTAACTTACACTGACCAAGGAGCTGTTCCTAGGTTAATATTTTTTATTATATTGCTACAACCATCGCAGTAACACCGATACATGGCTCATCTCTTAAACCCATTTTGCAACCTGTCTCAAGCCTAACAAACATTATAGTAACCACAGTGCAAGTTGGCTTCACTCTAACGCCATTTGCCCCAGGATTAGGGTTAGTCCTGCTTTGGGCAGAGGCTGGAATTAATGACCTTCTGAGGTCTCTTCCAGCCGTAAGATTCTATGATTCTATTATTGTAACCTCAAAGCATAATTCAGATTAGTAAATATCTTTGAGTGCACCCACTTCCTTTCCCCCTCCTACTTTGATATTTTAACTAAAAAAGGAACCAAGGAAAACAAAGCCAAAAATACTAGGGCTGTTTCTACACGTCACTGTCTTCGAAAGTGGCATGCTAATAAATGGCCCAAAATATGCAACTGAGGCACAGATGCAAATTCCCCATGCCTCATTAGCATAAGGCCACATGATTTGGAGTCTGGAAGATGTTCTTCCAGACTCCAAAATGCTGTTTAGAAGCGCAGCCCCCGGGGGTCTTCCGGAAGGGAAGTCCCTCTTCCGGAGGCCCCTTTTTCCTGAAAATTTTTGGGAAGAAGGGGCCTCCAGAAGAAGGACTTCCTTCTGGAAGACTCCCCAGGGGCCGCGCTTCTACATGGCATTTTGGAGTCCGGAAGAATGTGACCTTATGCTAATGAGGCATGGGGAATTTGCATCCATGCCTCAGTAGCATATTTCAGGCTGTTTATTAGCATGCCACTTTCTTTGAAAGGGGCATGTGTAGAAACGTCCTATGTGAATGGAATGTTAGTGTTACAGAGTGTTATGGAGAAAAGTCAGGATGTGGGAAAAGTGAGTTTCCACAGAAACATTAATTTCCCCATATTGTACATTGTGGACTCCATCCACCACTATGGTCGTCCAAGCTGCAGGTCTATAAGCTTTAGAGAAGATAAAAATTGAACCTCTCTAGTACAACACCCTCGAGACCTGACTGGTGCCAAACAAGAGAATTTGCCAGACTATGGGAGGCCAATACTGTCAAGAAACATTACCAACACTTCCACTGCGTAGTGGACTCTTAAAATACATTAAATTAGAGCTAGGCAATAGCACAGAACACTGGCAACCAGGACTGGCAGCTGTAAACAAACTTTATGCAGCTGTGGGAAAGTTGGCCACACACGGTAAGAGGTCATCGAGTTGACTAAAATCATGCCTGACCAGGTGCAGCATAGCTGGTTATCAGGCTCAACACACACACACACACACTTGCCAGTCTGATTAATGATGGAACACATGATGTATGTGCACTATGGATATGTTGTTACTTGGACAATTTTAACTTTTCCACTACGTGACTTTACATGAACATCCTTCCCTTTGCATGAGCATAGATGCTTTCCCCTCCAGCTTCATAATAAAACAATAGTAATAAATATAAGAGTAATTAATCAAGAACATCTCTCTAGAGCAGTGTTTCCCAAAGTGTGGCACGTGTACCACCAGTGGTACGTGAAAGGATTTCAAGGGGCACATGGCAGAAAATAATTTACCAAAAGTGCAGTGGGATGGCACTGGGAGAGGGAGTATGCTGATAAGGCTGAAGTCCTGAAAGGATACGTGAATGTTTTAAGTTTGGGAAACACTACTCTAGAGTAAACTGCTGCTATTGGTGATGTCAATTCTAGTGCTCTTATATGCTGGAGGTAGTATTTATAAACCCTTATGGGAGCTTCTAGCTCATAAAGCATAGGGTGGTGTTAAGAAAAGGAGCCTGGGTACGGTTTTCAAACATGGTTAAGTTACTTTCAGTGGTGCTTAGGCTCCTAAGTCCACAAGGTGATTTTGCAGATCCCACCTACTGTTAATAGATAGGTACACAGTGTAGCCCATAGGACTGACCTGTTTGCTTGCCTATAGAGCCATCTATTTTCTTATAATTTAATTACTTGATTCGGTTTATAATAGGTTTTAAGGCTTATGGTCAAGTAATTTGGCTGTAACACAAGGGACCTACAGGCCTAAGGTAAAGTTTGTGTTTTTGTCTGGGACCTTTCACCCAGATAGCACAGCTAGCTTATGTATTTCTGGCACCTTTTGTCCAGGTAGCAAGAGACAACTTCTATATATTTGGGACCTTTCACCTGGATAGACAGTGATAAGATGAAGCTATTTTAATGGCACATGGGACTTTCAGGAATACCCTCCCACTTAACAAGTACATTACAAGATGAACAGAAATAACATAGTCTCATACCATTAGTATGTATGTTCACAGCACCAATAGGTACAAACATGTCATATGTATCCCCTCTATGGAGTAAGTGTACTATAATAGCTTGGGGGTGAAGAAGCTAATTAGGGTGTAGAATGAGATCCCCTGCACCTAAGAATATGGAGCAGGATGCCTGGAGCTCTTAGAATATCAGAACACAGAACAGCCATACTAGGTCAGACCAAAGATCCTTCTAGCCCAGTATCCTGGAGAGAGAGATGTTAGGAAAAAGAAGAAGAGAAGAAGAAAAGCAGGAGGAGTTAGGATTTAGGATAAGTCTCTAAACTTCCTCTTTAAACTTTGTCTTTCTAATAGTCTTAGTTTATTCTAGATTTAGGTCAGTGAGTTGGGTAAAATAAGTTAGCTTCAATAAGCTCTTGGCATTAGCTTCTGCACCACGCACTCAAGAACTGAAACATCTGAACCTGAACACTCATGGCATGCCAGGGCCAAGGCTTGTCCTTCATCTCATGTCAACAGGTTATCAAGAACAGGTCTGAGTACACTAACCACAGCTTATAGAAGTAAAGCCATATGTATCTGAGACTGACAATACTGTATTTGTAACTCTGATTTAGTGTACTGCTCAGATTGCTATTTGCTGTCTATTCCATGTATTTTAGCAAAGTTCTAGAACACTGTGCTGAGTGTTCACATCCTATTACATCCCTGAAGGTCCCCTGTATGTGCCGCATGCCACTTAAGAAGGAGCAATCTGTTGAATGTACACAAAATGGGAAGTGACTGTCTAGGATGGAGTACTGCAGAAAGAGATCTAGGGATCATAGCAGACCACAAGCTAAACATGAGACAATAGTGTGACACTGTTGCAAAAAAAGCCAACATGCTTCAGGGATGCATTAACTGGAATGTTGTGAGCAAAATGTGAGAAGTAATTTTTCCCCTCTACTCTGTGCTAACAAAGTCTCAGTTGGAGTAATGTGTTCAGTTCTGGGCACCACATTTCAAGGAAAAGGTGGAGAAATTGGAGAGGATCCAGGGAAGAGCAACAAAATAATTAAAGGTCTAGAAGACAAGACCTGTGAGGGAAGATTAAAAGAATTAACTTTAGTCTGGAAAAGACAAGACTTAGAAGGGATGTGATAGTGGTTTTCAAGTACCTAAAAGGGTGTTACAAGGAGGAGGGAGGAAAATTATTCTTCTTGGCCTCTGCTGATAGGGCAAGATGCAAGGGGTTTAAATTGCAGCAAGGGAGGCTTAAGCTGGATATCAAGAAAAACTTCTTACCTGTCAGGGTAGTTAAACACTGGTGTAACTTGCCTAGGGAGATTGTGGAATCTCTGTCATTAGAGATATTTAAGAACAGGTTAGAAAATCACCTATGAGGGATGACCTAGATGGTGCTTGGTCCTGCTGTGAAGGAAGAGGAATGGAACTGAGGGCCTCTCGAGGTCCATTCCAGTCCTATGAGTCTATGATTCTATGTGCAGCCTGATTTTGGGTCATGAACCTTACTATTTTCTGGTCAGTTCAGCCGATGTGCTAACAACCCAAATTATCCAAATTGATATTATCCATCCTTAAATCAGGCTACAAAGAGACAAAATTATTTCCTCTTCTTTTGGCCATGTCTACACTCACTAAAAACTGTGAAATGGTCATGTTACTAGCCAAATAAAAGAATACTAATGAGGCGCTGAAATGAATATTCAGCACCTCAGTATCATGCTGCCAGCCGCGGAACTTTGAAAGTGCTGCAGTTCGTTCCCATGTGGCTCGTCTACATGGGGGTCCTTCTCAAAAGGACCCTACCAACATCGAAATAGCCTTAGGGGATTTTGATGTTGGTGGAGTCCTTTCGAAAAGGACCCATGTGTAGACGAGCCAGGGGAGAGTGAACCACAGCACTTACCAAGCGCTGCGGCCGGCGGCTTGCTATTGAGGTGCTGAATATTCATTTCAGTGCCTCATTAGTATTCTTCGATTTCGCCATTAGCATGGACATTTCAAAGTTTTTAGTAAGTGCAGATGTAGCCCTTGTGTTAGACGAAAATGGGATTGAAGAGATTATATTTAGTTTGCTTGAAACGGCTGTAACTTTTCTACTCTGAAGAGTTCCTTGTTTGGACTTCAGTTGTGCTTATGTCATGTTCAGCTAGAATAAATTCTACTTCCTAATTAGTGGACTCAGCTAATGACACCCTCTGACCACCTAACCACTTGTTAGATACATCATCCAGGCTCTTCATACAGAACCTGAGTCTCCAGAAATTGATAATGCTTCAGATTTCTGTATAAAGCACAGTGTCCTCAAACATACCTGAGACAGAGATTCGTTCCCTGACTCCAGACGCTGCTACAGTTACCAAGGAGGGTATGCATATATGTATATAACACTTCAGGGCTTTTGGGACAGAACCCCCTAGGGATATGACAGCGCCTGTACTCCAGGATACGCACTGCAAGCAATTAAACTGCCATCATCAAGGAACTGAGCTAAGTTTCTCCTTCAGATACTCCTGGGTTTTATGGGTAGGCAGCTGCTGTGTTCTGCCCTTTTTAACTCTACCTCTCCATCCCCTTCACAACTCACTTTGCAGACTTTTCTCAGTGCAGCTAGGAGGTGGCTGATGGACTAGAGAGAGTTACAGTCAGGGGAGAGTAATGACACTGACCTACTGTTCAGGTCCAGCAAAGCCCTTGAAGACCCTCAGATGGAGGTAGTAGACTTAGAATCATAGAAGAGTGGGGTTGGAGGAGACCTCAGGGTGTCAGCTGGTCCAACCCACTGCTCAAAACAGAACCAACCAAAGCTAAATCATCCCGGCCAGGGCTTTGCCATAGAATCATAGAATACTAGGACTGGAAGGGACATTGAGAGGCCACCGAGTCCAGCCCCCTGCCCCAATGGCAGGATCAAGTATTGTCTAAACCATCCCTGATAGACATCTACCTAACCTGATCTTAAATATCTCCAGCGATGGAGATTTCACACCCTCCCTTGGCAATTTATTCCAGTGTTTGACCACCCTGACAGTAAGGAACTTTTTCCTAATGTCCAGCCTAACCGTCCCTTGCTGCAGTTTAAGCCCATTTCCTCTTGTTCTATCCTCAGAGGCCAAGAAAAACAAGTTTTCTCCCTCCTCCTTATGACACCCTTGTAGATACCTGAAAACCACTATCATGTCTACCCTCAATCTTCTCTTTTCCAAACTAAACAAGCCCAGTTCTTTCAGCCTCTCTTCATAGGTCACATTCTCTGGACCTTTAATCGTTCTTGTCGCTCTTTTCTGGACCCTCTCTAGTTTCTCCACATCTTTCTTGAACTCCGGTGCCCAGAACTGGACACAATACTCCAGCTGAGGCCTAACCAGCGCAGAGTAGAGCGGAAGAATGACTTCTCGTGTCTTGTTCACAACACACCTGTTAATGCATCCCAGAATCGTGTTTGCTTTTTTTGCAACAGCATCACACGGTTGACTCATATTTAGCTTGTGGTCCACTATAACCCCTAGATCCCTTTCGGCTGTAATCATTCCTAGACAGTCTCTCCCCATTCTGTATGTGTGAAACTGATTGTTCCTTCCCAAGTGGAGCACTTTGCATTTGTCCTCATTAAACTTCATCCTGTTTACCTCAGACCATTTCTCCAGTTTATCCAGACCATTTTGAATTCTGACCCTATCCTCCAAAGCAGTTCAACCCCTCCCAGCTTGGTATCATCTGCAAACTTAACAAGCGTACTTTCTAGGCCAATATCTAAATAGTTGATGAAGATATTGAACAGAACTGGTCCTAACACAGACCCCTGTGGATCCCACTTGTTATACTTTTCCAGCAGGATTGAGAACCATTAAGAACTACTCTCTGAGTACAGTTATCCAGCCAGTTATTCACCCACCTTATAGTAGCCTCATCTAAATTGTATTTGCCTAGTTTTTTTAAACGAATATCATATGAGACCACATCAAATGCTTTACTAAAGTCTAGGTATACCACATCTACCATTTCTCCTCTATCCACAAGGCTCATTATCCTATCAAAGAAAGCTATCAGATTGGTTTGACGTGATTTGTTGTTTACAAATCCATGCTGGCTATTCCCTAGTACCTAACCACCTTCCAAGTGCTTGCAGATGATTAATTACCTGCTCCATTATCTTTCCTGGCACAGAAATTAAGCTGACTGGCCTGTAGTTTCCTGGGTTATTCTTATTCCCCCTTTTTATAGACGGGCACTATATTTGCCCTCGTCCAGTCTTCTGGAATCTCTCCTGTCTCCCATGATTTTCCAAAGATGATAGATAAAAGCTCAGATACCTCCTCTATCAGCTCCTTGAGTATTCTAGGATGCATTTCATCAGGCCCTGGTGACTTGCAGACATCTAATTTTTCTAAGTGATTCTTAACTAGTTCTTTTTTTATTTCAACTTCTCACCCTACCCCTTTCCCACTAGCATTCACTATGCTGGGCATTCCTCCAACAGACTGCTCAGTGAAGACAGAAACAAAGAAGTCATTAAGCATCTCTGCCATTTCCAAGTTCCCTGTTACTGTTTCTCCCTCCTCACTGAGCAATGGCCCTACCCTGCCGCTGGTCTTTCTCGTGTTTCTAATATATTTATAAAAAGCCTTCTTGTTTCCCTTTATGCCTGTAGCTAGTTTGAGCTCATTTTGTGCCTTAGCCTTTCTAATCTTTCTCCTGCATTCTTTTGCTGTTTGCCTATATTCACCCTTTGTAATTTGTCCTTGTTTCCATTTTTTATACGATTCCTTTTTTATTTTGAGATCATGCAAGATCTCCTGGTTAAGCCAAGGTGGTCTTTTGCAATTTTTGCCATATTTTCTATCTTTCCTACACAGCAGGACAGCTTGTTTTGGGGCCCTTAATAACGTCCCTTTGAAAAACTGCCAACTCTCCTCAGCTGTTTTTCCCCTCAGCTTTGCTTCCCATGGGACCTTACCTACCAGCTGCCTGAGTTTACCAAAATCTACCCTCCTGAAATCCATTATCACTATTTTGCTGTTTTCCTTTCTTCTCTTCCTTAGAATTGTGAACTCTATGATTTCATGATCACTTTCACCCAAGCTGACTTCCACTTTCAAGTTCTCTACCAATTCCTCCCTATTTGTCATAATCAAATCTAGAACAGTTTCCCCCCTGGTAGCTTTTTCAACCTTTTGGAATAAAAAATTGTCTCCAATACAATCCAAGAACTTACTGGATAGTCTGTGCCCCACTGTGTTAGTTTCCCAACATACATCTGGATAGCTGAAGTCCTGCATCGCCACCAAATCCGGGGCCCTGCATGACTTTGTTAGCTGTTTGAAAAAAAAGCCTCATCCACCTTTTCCACCTGGGTAGGCAGCCTGTAGTAGACTCCTAGCGGGACATCACCCTTGTTTTTTACCCCTCTTAGTCTAACCCAGAGACTCTCAACACATCCATCTCCTATGTCCATCTCCACCTCAGTCCAAGTGTGTACATTTTTAATATATAAGACAACACCTCCCCCCTTTCTTCCCTGTCTGTCCTTCCTAAGCAGGCTGCACCCTTCAATACTAACATTCGAATCATGTGTATTATCCCACCAAGTTTCTGTGATGCCAGCAATGTCATAGTTGTATTTATTTATTAGCACTTCCAGTTCTTCCTGCTTATTACCCATACTTCTTGCATTTGTATACAGGCATCTAAGATATTGATTTGATCTTGGCTCCCTGTTTTGCCCTGACCCTCTTTTCACTCTGACATTGTTGCCCATGCTGCCTCCCATTTCTGACCCATCTCCCAGGTTTCCATGTTCTCCACTTATCTGTGGACTTTGCTCAAGTGGCCTTAAAAACCTCGATGGATGGAGATTCCACTCCCTTCCTAGGCAAAACATTAGAGTTCTTCACCACGCACCAAGTGAAATAGTTTTTCCGAATATCCAATCTGGATCTTCCCTACCACAACTTAAGACCATTGGTCCTTCCTCTGCCATAAGCCCCCTCTGAGAACAGGCGGGATCCAGTGTCTTTGGAACCTCACATCAGGCAGTTGAAGTCTGCTCTCAAATCCCTGCCCCCCACCACCACCAACATTCTTCTCTTCTGAAGATTAAATACTCCCTGTTCCTTCAGCTTCTCATAGGTCTCGTGCTCCCACCCCCAATCATTTTCATTGCCCTCCACTGAACTCTATGCAATTAGACTTAGGAGATTTTATTAGGAGCAAGGTCACAAGCTGAGGCCACAGAAGAGCACTGTCTCAAGGAGCTCATTAGAACATAACACCTCTGGATTTAGACGGAGGGGCTAAGATTTGAGGAGCTGTCTAAGTCACCTGGAATTCCAACACAATTACATTTAAAATCCTCAGTCAGAGAATATTTCCGAAACAAAAGAGCAATCCATGTACTTGCAGGTGGCATGGCTTTTATTTTAGATTCCCATACAAAATCCACCATTTCCAGGGCCTGAAATGCCTGATGTGTCTTGGTTTTTTTCGCTAAGAATGTCTCTCCTGAATTGACCCATGGCAAATGGGCAGAATGCCATGGCAAAATATAATCACCCCCATGAGCGGGCCCAGCAACAAACTGACAGCTCATGCTGAGACTGCTACCTGCAGGGCCCCAAGTTCTCTTCATAGTCACTGTTTGGCAAGATACAGCCACTCCACCCCATAAGCATGACCCATGTTGATTGTTTCTACCTGTCTGAATTTGCATTTTGCTGTGGAGCTAAAGTCGCCAAGTAATTCACATCACTCTGTATGACTGCCCTATCCTTGTCATTATTTAACGTATCACTAATCTGGAAGTCACTGGAAAATTTAACCAAAAAAGATATTCTGCATCCTTTTCCAGATCATTGTTCGAGATTTTGGCTACTGTGGAGCCAAGAATAGTTCCCTCAAGGACGTCACTAGAAATACTCTGCCCTCTAGGAACTGAGGCTGATTCCCCATTTGAACTATGTTTTGAGCTCTGGCAGGAAGTTTCCCAATTTATGTAACATGGGCAATGCTGGTTTTGTGTGGTGCCATTTGTTAAATATGTCGTGCAGCAGTAGGGCAAATGTGTTATAGATTTTTGAAGTATCTTATGTCAACGCAACTACGTCTATCAACAAAAGTGATAAATGTTTGTAAAAGGAAAATGACAGACACATGGGAAGATTTCTCCATTTATTTATTCATTTGATCTCATACATTTACTTTCATTATATCCCATCACTCCTGTTGAGACAAATCCACTTCATATTAACAGGCGCCAAATCCTTTACTCACTGGCTGGGTCTACACAGCGCTCCGCCCAGTGCTGTTGCCAGCAGAGCTTTGCAAAATGAGCTTCCTGGGCTGTAAATGGTGTGCTATTTGCATACTCACGAAGCTCATTACCATAGTCCCGTGAGAGTTCAGCATCGACAGAAGGTGGTGCCTGCACTGCAGAGGCCATGGGGATGTGCCTCTGCCAGATAAATCCCCCTCTGTCGCCATTCCCCTATGCCTCAAACATTTGCAAAGGCTACATCTACACTTAGGAAAAACTTGAAAACGGCCATGCTAATAGCCAAATCGAAGAATACTAATGAGGCACTGAAATGAATATTCAGCGCCTCATTAGCGTGCTGCCAGCCATGGCACTTCAAAAGTGCCGCGTTTTGCTCACACATGGCTCGTCTACATGGGAGCCCTTTTCGAGAGGACCCTGCAAACATCGAAATCCCCTTATTACTATCAGCTGATTGGAAGTGTCGCAGCTGGAGCCTTTCGAAGTGCCACGGCTGGCAGCATGCTAATGAGGAGCGGAGTATTCATTTCAGTGCCTCATGAGTATTCTTCGATTTGGACATGAGCATGGCCATTTTGAAGTTTTTCCTCAGTATAGACACGGCCAACTTGTGTGGCTTATTTTGAGTCAATTTCAAAATAGGATATTTCGGCATGTGGCGCCACATGTCATGAAAAATCACTCTCTCAAGGCATCCCTTACTCCTCCTGCAATGAGGATTACAGGGATATCAAAATAACATGCCCGTTATTTTGAAATATATTTCAAAATGTCAATCGTGTTGCATAGACATGAGGCAGCTATTTCGTGATACCAGAGTATCCTGAAATAATTCCCACCAGGAAGACATAGACCAAGGTGGCTTCTAGCCAGTCTTTCCATCTAGCCCAGTATCCTGTCTTCTGACAGTGGCCAATACCAGATGCCCCAGCAGCAGTAAACAGACCAGGCAATCACCAAGTGATCCTGCTCCTGTCACTCCCAGAAACTTACAGATCTCAAGTTGAAACCCACCAATCTAGGTGAAAGGGGAAAAAATCCACCAAAGGCTGCGCAGGAAATGAGGTCGGTGGAGTCACCACCAGCCGGGCTGTGGGTGCAGGTGGGAAAGATGTTTCTCTTAACGCAGAAAAACTGAAGCACCAGGGGAGGGTCCTGACCCACTCCAGGTGGCTGACAATAGAAATGAAGAACAGGATGTCTGAAATTCCTGTGCCTGTGTCACTGCAGGCCCCGGAATCATGTAACACACCCCAGGCATGCAGGCTTATCTCAGGAGGAAGCAGGAATATTGAGCTCAGCTAGGTCAGAATGAAACTGCCTTTCTCTCTGATGTCTGTGTTTTTCTCCCTGACACACAACCACCTGGTGGTGCAGGTCAGCTGGAGGCCAATGAGTCATTCTTGCATACTGGGCACTGGACTTCAGCCTCACGCTCAAGGATATTGAGCTCCCAATGAGCGTGAATGAGAAATTCCCACAAGGGTATACCGACGTGATAGCTGCATTGAAGCCATGGCCTGCCTAAAGAGCAGCAACAGCCCCATCATCTTCTGAGCCATGACCCATGGGAGGAGGTGATACAGGGAGGCCATTAAGGTTGTGCTCTGCACAATCTTCACGGATGAGATGGAGCTAACAGAGGGGGGGTGCAGTGGATGAGTTTGTCTGAAATGCCTCAGTGCTCAGCCTGGGATATCCAGCCACAGTAAGGTGGAGGGGAGTGTGTGTCTGGTGTCTTTGTGGTTACTCCTGCAGGAAATCATCTCATTGAAAACTTCAGCGGTTTAGCAAGTTTTTCATCTCAAACAGGTTTTCACTGTCTAGTATTGACTCAAATGGGAACCAGGAGACCTCACATCCACCCCTGGCTCTGCAACTAGTCTACTTTGTGGACTTGGACAAGGTTTTTATCCTCTCTCTGACTCTATTTCCCTTAACATTGTTTTCCTATTTAACTTATAAACTCTTTGGGACAGAACCTTTTTGTTCTTTGTTTACACAGCCCCTAGCACCATAGGGTGCTGGTCTGTGACTGAGGCTCCGCTGTGCTCCCATAGGAATAATAACAATCATCTTTAGAACATCTCTGCGACAGAAGCTATCAGTTTCAGACGACAAGATTGTCCAGATCTATTCCCACTATTTCTTCCAACATGGAAGATCGGTATTCCATGTCTGAGGATATAAAATGATTGATCCAACCATGTCCCTGGCCATAAGAAGAGGGTGTCTCCCATGACCATGAGAAACGTCTCTCTGTAATGTCCCCCCAAGCAGAAGGCTTCCCTGCCATTAGCAGTGAATGGGCTTGGGAGTTGTCCTTTGGTCAGTTCTCAGCAGTAGAATTTGAAATGCCAGCTGGCAGCTTGAAAGTTCAGAAGCTCTCTGACTCGCTATGGAATTTCCTTTTTCAAATACTTGATGGTCTTGATTTTTCAGGTGCCTATCTGATAGGTTAGGAAACCTGTTTAGTTAGTTTTCTTTGCCTAGAGATAAGAAGCAACTAATGTAGCTCTGCCCTGCTTCCAACTTTATGAGATCTTACCACAACAAACAGAAGAAATTGTTGCAAAAAGATTGCTGTGTCTGACTCTACATCTTGTCAACATGTGATTTGGCAGCCAGAACTCAGGGCTGGTTTGACTTGTTGGACATGGAACAAGGGAATTACAGGTTCTTTTCTGATTC
Source organism: Carettochelys insculpta (assembly GCF_033958435.1). NCBI lineage: Eukaryota > Metazoa > Chordata > Testudines > Carettochelyidae > Carettochelys > Carettochelys insculpta. The sequence goes on along the minus strand of NC_134142.1, from coordinate 123,850,589 downwards.
TCTTTGTAACAATTACTGTGCTGCAACATATTCAAGGGATTGATTCTGCCTGAAGTGGCTCATGAGAAGCAAGCAGTAAAGAATTTCTCTAGCAGATCTGCTCCACCACAGCGTCTGCAAAACGGTCATTCAAACCTCAGAGCGCCAGAGGGAAGGTGAGCATTTTGTAAGGGGAAATTATTCTTTTTCCAGCCATCTGATGTTTTTAGCATTTCCCTCCATTTCCAAAGCTCTGCCCAGGTCCCTCAGTCCCAACTTCCAGCTCTCTGGTATTCCAGATCTGGGCTTTGCCCCTGTCCTACCAAAATGTTTTAATTCTGACTCAAAGGTCATCCCACATTTCCCCTACTATGGCAACCTGGGGCTCTGTATCTCTTCCTTTCCCGGTGTCTCACCCTGACCTGCAGCCATGCTTTTTCCCACCCCTTTTCTCTGCACAATACACAAAGGCTTCTCTGCTATCTCATTCCCAATCTTCTCCAGTGTTCCCTGTAAGCTGAGTGCTTGGGCAGCTACCCAGGAGAGATTCAGGTGCCAGCCAGCTGATTGGCAGAGCACCCACAGCCAGCAGTGTGTGTTTCTATTGGTGCTGTACATAGCGAAATTTATTCTGCTCATAGATGAAAAAAGTTAGAGGCAATATTGCTCAGGACTGCAGCCTCTGACTTTTATTTTCTCTTTTGCCCTGAGGTTGCCAAAGAAGACCTGTCTACTACCCTCTGCGCTAGAAATCCCATAACATCTCCCCTACGTATTTACCTCTGAGTATTTCCAATTAACACTGAGACGTATCTGGGTATTTCATTTGAGGAGTGAAGGGAGGGGCTGTAATTACTGGCAACTCTGAGCTCCTACCATGCCCAGCAGTCACTCATACATGTGCCTCTGATCTCTACAAGCAGGTGTGTTTACAAGAGAGAGATAAAGAGGGAGCTGGAAATTATTACTCCACAGCAGAGGTTTCAACATGACTGAGCTTTTTACAGCATCCCTGCCTCCTGGACACATAAACCTGCATTACTGTGTATTATTTAATGAGTCTATTAATGACACAGATCTGGATGCCGATCGGGACAGATGTTTCATTCCTATTCTTGTGCTCAGCTCCATTTCTCTGTTCATTTGCCTGGTTGGGCTGGTGGGAAACGGGATCGTTCTTTGGGTCCTCGGCTTTTGCCTCAAGAAGAACCCTTTCACGGTCTACGTCCTCAACTTGGCCATCGCTGACTTTGGTTTCCTCCTGTGCATGGTGGCCTTCTTGGTTGCTATTGTTGTATACATACACATGGACTTTCATGGAGGGTTTGTCATCATAAATGCAATCCAGTGGGTGGCGCTGTTTACGTACAACACCGGCTTGTATCTTCTGACAGCCATCAGCGTTCAGAGATGCCTGTCTGTCCTTTTCCCCTTCTGGCACCGATGTCACAGGCCAGAAAACTTGTCTTCTGCAGTATGCACTTTGCTCTGGGTGCTCTCCATCCTGGTGACCAGCCTGGAGTGCTACTTCTGCATCACTGACTATGAATGTTCCAAAATGACGATATTCAGCTGTGTTTTGAGCTTCCTGGTTTTCACTCCGCTCATGATTCTGTCCAGCCTGACCCTGTTCATCAAGATCCGGTGTAGTTCTCAGCAACACCAACCAACAAAGCTCTATGTCGTCATTATGGTCACCATCCTTTTCTTCCTTGTGTTTGCCCTTCCATTCCAAGTCATTGTGATGATGGCTTTCCTTAGAGAGACCACGATACACCTCTTCGTCATGTCTTTAGTTATCCTGCTGCCCTGCCTAAACAGCAGCATCAACCCCTTCATTTACGTCTTCATCGGGAGACATGGGAGACAGCAAATAAGAGAGCCCCTCAGGGAGGTTTTCCAGAGAATCTTCAAGGAAGAGGCTGAATCACAAGAGAAAAGGCCCACCATACATATCAAATAGACAGCATTAGGAAACCTACAGAGCATGTGCAATAAAATCACTAGGCAGCAGGTTTCCAAGAAACAAAAGAAACCATTTCTTCACACAACACACAGTCAACTTGTGAAATTCTTTGCCAGAGGGTGCTATGCAAGCCAAGACTTCAACAAGGCTTAAAAAAGAACAAGATGCATTCACGGGGCATAAGCCCGACAATGGCTATTAGCCAGGATGGGTAGAAATGTCATCCCTAACCTCTGTGTTTCAGAAGCTGGAAAGAGGTGACAGGGAATGGATCACTTGGTGATTCCCAGTTCTGTTCATCTCTCTGGGGCACCTGGCATTGGCCACTCTCAGAAGACAGAATATTGGACTAAATGGGCCTTTGATCTGGCCCAGTTCAGCTGTTCTTATGTTCTTATAAATGGACGCTACCCTTGCAAGGGCACTTCCATTTAATGCCGCAGCACTTTAATAATGAGAAATAGAATGATTCAAAAAAATTCCCATAGTTTTTTCATTGGAAAATAGGGTTTTGTCAGTAATCAAAATTGGTCACGCAAAAATTTCAGTGCCAACAGAAGGGATTGATTTGAAATTGTGGATTTTTCCCCACTTTTCAATATTTTTAATTGCTTTCCATTGGGCAAAGAAAGTGAGGATTTTTGTTGGTGGTGTTATTGTTTTACTGTCTGTTTACTTTTCACTGGGTAAATTATAAAAGTATCTAAAAGCAAATTCATCTTCTAACTTTTTATTCACACTTTCTGCCCTGTGCAGAATAAGCAGGATGGGCACCCTGTTAGCCAGGACAGGCACGGAAGCTCTGTTTGTCAGAAGCTGGAAATTGGTAACAGGATGGATCACGCATCCCTCTGGTGCATTTGGCCTCTGTCAGACAACAGAATACTGGGCTTAATGAACCTTTGGTCTGACCCAGTATGACCATTCTTAGTTCTTATGCTGGCAGCTGTAGCATTTCCTGATTCAGCATTTACCTGTGATAAAAGAGAGCAGCTTCATGTGCCACTGAGTTTAGCATTTTCAGGTGGTGCCCTATGGATTGGTTTAGGCTGCTGAGAAAATACACTTCCGTGTGCATTGTTCTGATTACAAAGCACAATGGACTAGAGAGAAAGGACACAACAACACAATAATACAACAAAGCATGTTAGCCCTCATATCACCTACTGCAAGAAGCTGCTGGTTTTCACATAGGCAGTAATTTCATTGCATCTGCAGGTTGGATGAGAATCATCAAAAATGAGTGAGCATCATTTTTCAGAACAATACATCACTGGTGATAAACACGCTCCTAGGAGTGGTTCTCTAAGACTACGATCTTGGGTACTTGCAATGCACACTTCATATTTTAACTCATTAACTCTCAGGACAGTTCCATGGGAAATAACTATTGCCTCTACTTTCCAAAAAAGGGACAGGATACAGATAAAAGGGAGCTGATTAAAGTCTTATCTCTACAAGGGAGTATTCTGGAATGGCTATTCCTGATTAAGTGTGTGTGGGTTATCCTATTCTGCAATTAGTTCCTTACTTCAAATTAGTTTAATCCAATTTGGAAGTGAATTAAATTAACTCAGTTGAAGGCTCTCTTATTCCAGAATAAGAATGTCCCCACATAGAGCTATGCAGGCATTGTTAATCCACTTTCAATTCACACACTGCCTTATTCTGATTAATTTTCAAGTGTAGGCAAACCTCTATTAAAAATGCAAAGTGAGGCAGTGGTCAACATGGGAGGAGAACTCGAGAGTACCTGGAGCCCAGCTCTGAGATCATCGTCACTTTCACTGTGGTGAGAGATTGGATACACTTGTGTCCTGCCTGCTGACATTTACAATCCCTGAGTGTTTGCAAGACGACACTCTGCACTGTTGTGTTCCCTGGGGTTGTATTTCCAGTTGTAGTATTCCCTCATTCCAAAGGTAACAATGTATTGGCAATAGGATGATATCAGTTTAACCCTTTTGACCCAAATAGAGCAGGGACTAAGAGGGGATGTGGTTTCAGTCTGTGTTACTGGGTTCAGTCCAGGCCCTGAAGGGCTCTCTAACTTACATGTGACTGTGTGCCCATTTCATCTGACCCACAGCTCCGCTGACATACCAGCCTCTGGGTTCCCACTCAATCCAGACTGGCAGCTCCCTGTTCTTCCAGACCTGGAAGCCTCAAACACCACTCTTCATCATGATTGGTACTTTCCAGCTTGCTCAGTTCTGGCCAACTCCCTCTGAACTCTGATGATTCTCCTCAGCCCCATGATATCCCAGCCCTGGGCCCTCCTGCCCTCCAACCCTGTGCCAGTCCCCCGCAGTTCTGACCCACAGCCGCCCTGCCAGCCCAGCCCTGGGCTCCCTCCCTGCACAGGTCTACCAATGGGCTCACACAAACCGGCAGTAACCACTTTTAGACATCCCAGGGCCTCTCCACATCTCAGTCCTCCTTCATCAGGAGATTCCAGGCTCTGAAATGCATGTTCCTTTGTGCCCTGAGGTGTCCAGACAAGAAAGACTGGCTCAGTCACCTCTGCACCAGAAATCCCCTGGCTTTCTCCTGCTATAAATCTGTCACTCAGGCTCAATGGGATCTGGTCAGCACTTGCTCCAGAGGCTGGCATGACCAGCTAGGGGCAGCCCTCGATATGTCCTGCTCTCTGATTCCTGTCTGTCTCCTCCCAGAGTGAGGTGTGTGAGCACGTGTCTGTAAGAGGGCCAGCAGTGGAGGTTTCATGGTGACAGCTGATCATGACAAGCCTGTCCCTGAAAGAGTTGGGGATATTTCTTTCTCCCTAGCAATTCCAGAAGGTTCAGTGTTATGCACCCGTTTGAAGACAGGGCTAAGTGTCCTACTTAGTAACTAGCAGAGACTCACCTGCTTGTGATCTGCTTCATCTTTTTGCTCATCCACTCACTCAGCCTGGTGGGGCATGGGATCATGTTCTGGTTTCATGGCTAGTGCGTTAAGAGGGAATCCTGTCATCTGCTTTCTGAACCTGGTCACACCAACTTGACCTTTCTCCATTGCATGGCTGTTTTCTAGCTCACTATCATTTCACACTCTCAGAGAAGTAGCCATGTTATTCAGTAGCTTCACAAAATAACAAGCAGTCCTGCAAAGCCTTAAAGACTAACAAATGTATTTATTAGGTCATAAGCTTTTTGGGTAAGACCCATTTATCACTTCACATTTCCCCCTGTACTTCCCTGGAGACATTATTATCCTGCAGATTCTGGACTGGGTGCAGGACACCCCCCAGAACTGGTCAGGCCTCCATTTGCCCTTGAAAAGTTGGATAACACAGAAGAGAGCTCAGCCTACTTTTAGAACAAAAGGTGTAAGCCTCCACTGTATTTAGCCCTACAACACCTCGCTAAGGTAGCAGAGGACTGTGGTCCCCCTTTACAGAGGGAGAATTGAAACAAAGGAAACCAAAGGCTCAGATTTTTAAAGTATTTAAGCATTTTGGCACTTTAGTACAACACCTAACTGATTTAGGAGCCTCATTTTCCAAAGTGATTTAGGCACTTGCAGCCAAAAATCTTATTGACAATTAATAGTATTTACTCTTCTAAGTGCCTGAGAAACCTTTTTGAAAATGATATTCAGGCTCCTTAATCAGTTAGGTTTAGCACCACTGAGCACAATGCGTGATGACCTTTAAATATCTGGGTTTATTTAGGAGGAAGCCTGTGGCAGGGCAGGAACATGAACCTATTGTCTCAAATGCATGGGTAGAGATTTGTGAGCGTTTGTGTGCACATGTGGAGGTATCCAATATATTTAACTGAACAGAAACCCAAGTGATGAAAATGAAGATTTTGTTCCGCAGGGGCAGCTGGGAAGCATGTGAGAGGGTGCTGCAGTTTTGAGATGAGACGGACAGGACTGGAAAGCCAGAGGATCCAGGAAGAGAAATACAGGAATAGAAATACCAGGAGTGTTGCTACAGATCAGAAATAAATTGCACTCCCTATTTGGATGAGGCATGGATTTCAAAAAAAGTCCTTTTCAGTCTTCAGCAACTGGAGGTTTTTTTATTATTATTATTATTATTATTATTATTATTATTATTATTATTTAATATATTATAATCTGAGTTTGTGCAAACCATTACCAGCATTACGAGGTTGTTCTTTGGCTTATTTTTAAACAGGAAATAAAGTCAGTGCCCAGGCCCATAGGTTTTAAGGCCAGAAGACATCACTGTCACATAGCCTCAGATCCTGCCTGCCACAGATCAGAAAGTTCCAACTGTTTCTACAGCAAAGGGAATTATTCCGTCCTATGGGAGAACCTGTTTTGTAACCTGTGGCCATAACACCAGTTTCAGTTTAAACCATGATTACTTTGTACATACTATTTCCATGTTGTCCCATGGTATTAAGATGCAGCCAGTCAATATGTATCAGTCTTGCTTTACAAGGTCTGGGCAGAGGGTATGTGGAACATGGAGAGAGCATTGGATAGGAAGGTCTAACATTAGGAGAATTAATAGGAATATTTGACTGATACTAATACAGTCACTAGATCAAAAGTTTTGAATGTGTCTTCTGTGCTATTCTGCAATTACAAATGAAATAATTACTTTCTTTCTCTGCGCATTCCCTCTTAGGGAATTCTCCGCTGGTAATTTCCTAAAGTCCCCTGTGAGGAACAAGAGTGAACATTATGCACACTTGTTCCAAATAATCATCCTGAGTCTGTCCCCAAAACAAAAATGAAAATTCCAGGGAGGTTATACTTTCAGAGGCCTCCTTCTTAGACTCAGAGGTGATCAATTTAGTGTAATTGACCCATTCTATTTTAATTAGTTCTCATGGGCCCAATCAGAAAGTTTGTGCCTGCGATGACGTGTCTTTTCCAGAAACTTTGGAAGTGTCATTAAATTGGTTCCTCTGTGCATCATTAAAATTGAAACGTGTTCCCAAGACCTTCAGAACAGTCATTGATATTAGCAGCTACCAGAGATAAGCAACCAAAATTGATGGCTGTCTTAATTTAGGGAATTCTGAAAGGCTTTTTTAAATCAAAAGAGGCCTGTGGAAACAGGATTTATACCATGTGGTTTTTATTTATTTCAAGAAAAGAGGACTTGGTCTGTGTTAGCCACTGTGTTATCACTCTGTGGTCCCCACTGGGCTAACCACTCTGGGGAGCAGTTTAAGAAAAAAGGGTCATATTCATCTAGCTGCTTTCTGCCCTTGTAACACTGCAAAGCAGCTGTAAATTTAGACTTAACTAAAATAGATTGTTAGAAAACTTTGCTCTGCTAGAATAGCACAAAGCAGCCAGAGCAGACTGATGAATCCGGCTCCCAGGTCCCATACCCTGGAGAACAAATTCAGAGATGTGTTTTGTAAAAATAGACTAACACCTGTTGCTGCTTTCCTCACTACTCCATCACTCCCAGCACCTCTGTTCTGTAGCCCCCCTCTTGTTTGGGTCTCCTGCTGTTCACTGTACCTGACAGAACAACTGAGAATACAGTTCTGTGGCCAGTTGTGACACTCATGGAACTGGCTAGGAAGAGGCAGTTGATCCCAGTATAAATGAGCAGGTTTTAACTAGACCACACGTGACTGAATTTGATTTTACAATAAATAAGATTCAAATGGATAAGAAACCTGAACATCAAAAGTGCATTGGGGTATAATCCATGGGCCATAATTATGCCCACTATGATCCCTCGGAGCCACCTTTTAGGTGAACTCAGCTCAACGTCCAAAATACCAGCGTAGGTGACAATTAGAATGCCTTTTCAACACCACTTTCAATGCCTTCAACGTGGCCCCTCAGAAGCACTTAAGCCACAACACGGATAAGTCATTAGGTGAGCAAAACCACAATGCTACTGCCCTTGTAGGCTTAAAGCCTGATTACTGAAGGGGAGTGAATCTACACAGGTACTGCCACACAATCTCATCATGGTTAGGTGAGCTCTGCCACCTAAGACTAACATCTCATATCCTTCACATGGGCAGATCTGACAGGCACCGCTACATCAGTTTGTGGCCCAATCACGTTTACATAAGCGGTGCCTCACAGACGTTAGCATGTAGGTTTGCGACTTGAGAATCTTTAGGTCGGCAATGTGTCACAGGTCCTTCCAGGCAGGATTGCAGCCTAATAACCATTAAGTGAACGGTAGCATAGTGCTGACAGGACCTGAATGTGGGTCCTCTGGAGCTTAATGAATGAGTCTGTACCCCATGAGCTAGAAGCCAGCTGCCTCTCAGCTAAGGCCTTAGAGGAAACTCATTTTTGCTCTCTTTAAGTGGTCTAAGTGCCACTACACGGAATTGTGAACCACACCCAGTAAGTGGGTGGGTTACTATAGTACACCAGGTACTGGTATCTAGCTTTCAGCAATGCTAGATTAACTGGGGCACAGTGGTACAGTTGCTCCAGAGCCCCAGGCTCAAGGGAGACCCCAAGCTTGGAGTGGCCAGGAGTGTAGTTGTGCTGGCCTGAGGGAAGAACCACCATTAGTATGTGCCTAGCGTCTTGAACTGTTTGACTGGAAATTTTCCAGTCCTCTGCCTACACTGTGATATCTGCAGCAAATCTGATTCCACCACTTCTCTAGGTAATGCATTCCAGTGCTTCACCACCCTCCTGGTAAAATAGTTCTTTTCCTAATTGCCAACCTAGATCTCTCTAATGCTTACCAGAAATCAAAGCCCAAATCCATTGAGTCAGTCCTTCAGAATGCATGGGTCTTTTCCCATGAGTACAGTTTCATAACAGGCTCAGCTAAGATCTCGTTCTTTGGCAATAGGTCATCCAGTTCGGGCCACTGATTTTATGCCTCCAGGAGCAGGAAGTCAACAGACAAAGGCTACGTCTACACGTGAAGCCAACATCGAAATAGGCTATTTCGATGAATAACGTCTACACGTCCTCCAGGGCTGGCAACATCGATGTTCAACTTCGACGTTGCACGGCACCACATCGAAATAGGCGCTGCGAGGGTACGTCTACACGCCAAAGTAGCACACATCGAAATAAGGGTGCCAGGCACAGCTGCAGACAGGGTCACAGGGCGGACTCAACAGCAAGCCGCTCCCTTAAAGGGCCCCTCCCAGACACAGTTGCACTAAACACCACAAGATCCACAGAGCCGACAGCTGGTTGCAGACCCTGTGCCTGCAGCATAGATCCCCAGCTGCCGCAGCAGCAGCCAGAAGCCCTGGGCTAAGGGCTGCTGCCCATGGTGACCATAGAGCCCCACAGGGGCTGGAGAGAAAGCATCTCCCAACCCCCCAGCTGATGGCCGCCATGGAGGACCCAGCAATTTCGACGTTGTGGGACGCGGATCGTCTACACGGTCTCTACTTCGACGTTGAACGTCGAAGTAGGGCGCTATTCCGATCCCCTCATGAGGTTAGCGACTTCGACGTCTCGCCGCCTAACGTCGAAGTTAACATCGAAATAGTGCCCGACGCGTGTAGCCGTGACGGGCGCTATTTCGAAGTTAGTGCCGCTACTTCGAAGTAGCGTGCACGTGTAGACACAGCTAAAGAGAGGACAAAATTTCAGTAGGCTGGGCTTTTGTAACACTGAGGGGTGGGAAATTTGCATTTGCCTTCCCTTAGATATTTGCCATGAAATCCATGTCCTATGCGCCATCCTAAAAGACTATTCTTGTCTCCCACATTAGTCAATATGGCCCTTGAATCATTCAGGCCCATATTAATATATAAACCTTGTGATTAATACAATCGACTCCAAAGATTTTTAACCTCAGTTCAACATCCTTGGAAACCATGCAAGGACAGCTTGAAGTGTAATTGCCTTTAGAAGAGTAATGCCAGGCTGGTACTGCCATGTAAGCATATGGCCCGATACTAGATGGGTGAGCAATACCACACAGGTACGATTATACGGTCTGGCAGTTACGAAGGGCCTCATAATTTGCCTGTGAGGAACGCAATACAAGCATTATAATGCAGGTTTATCATAATCTTTACCTATTATAAATCCCAGGTGCTTCCATCCGAGCCCAAGGCCTAATAATGTTTAGGAAAGTAGTACCACACAGATGCTCCCAACCTGTGTTCCCCTTAAGCTGAGCTCTTGGGAGACTGCCCAGGAGAGATGCAAGTGTTGCCCAGTTGATTAACAGAGCATCTGTCCCCCATTGGTGGTGCACATCCACACATGCCTCGGTGCACATAACAAAATGTATTCCACCCATGGAGGGAAAATATTAGAGGGACCACTGCTCCCAGAGTAAGTTCTACTCGCTTTTAGGTCTGCAATATCATTTAGGTGATGCGTGGGCTACTGCCCTGAGGAAAAAAATTCAAATAAAATAATTCTGGAATGGAAAATCACAATGTTCCGAGTCCAATGCTATCGAAACACTTTGTTTCAATTGCTTCTTTTCCTTAATGAGTTTTTTCCCCCAAAACTAATTTTTCCCATGGAAATGACAGTGTTGATTAAATGAAAGGTGTTTGGGTTAAAAACAAGAACAAAACCTATTGAGCACTTCCAATCCTCTCTACTACTAATCTGTAGGTAAGCCATACCCCAGAGATACTGCTCTACAAGCTTGACACCTAATAACTTGTCGGTCAGCAAATATATACAAAGCTGCTGTGCCGGGACAATGAACCATCAAGACATGCACAGAAACATTTTGATTATCAACAAAGATTCTCAGCACAGAAAAAAAAGATAGATCCCTGCTACCTGTGCTGGATGAGATGCCCTTTTAACTTCAACACATGGCTTTACTACTGCCACTCAAGGCCGCTAGTGGAAGGTCAGGTATTCATTTAAGTATCTGGGGTCTTTTCTTGGACCAGCTTCTGCCGGTGAAAGAGACACCGCCCTGAGAGCTCGTCTTCAGGTCTGGGAAAAGTTCTCAGAGTGTCACAAGTAAATGCAAGATGAATCAGGCTGCTGAACGTAAAGAATTGCTGCAAAAAAACACAAGTTGTAAAAAACCTTCAGAATGTGGTGGGCATATCCTGGAACCAATATGGGCACAACAACATCCCAGATAACAATAATAGCTATTAATAGTTAAAAGGCCCAATAATTTTGAGTTAGTAATACCACTGCCCAGCAGGCATAAGGGCCTAATACTCTTTGGGTGAATCTACACTACGAATTAACTTCAACAGTAACTTAGAAGTTCAGCATTACTTCAAAGAGCCAGCAGAGAGTCTACACACATTTTCCTTTACTTCGAAGTTAACTTCAAAGTGGGGAGCCTGACTTCAAAGTCCTTGCTCCATTCCCAGGAACTGAGTCATGCCCTGTTTCGAAGTTAAACTTCAAAGTAGGGTGTGTGTAGATGCTCAACTTTGAAGTTGCTTACTTCGAAGTTGTAGTTCAAAGTAAGTAACTTCAACGTTATTTTTGAAGTGTAGAGACAGCTTTTGTGGCCTAGTAATCTTGCATTGGTTTACGGAGACCTTTCTGCAGTAGCAATTTCTGGCTAGTGTCTTCACCAAATTAAAAATCATTACAGCCAGTTTCCTGAGAAGAGCTGTTGTTATTTTGATGGATGCCTGAAATGCCTTTGTTGGCAAGAGGTAGTCCACGAGTTCGTTTACCTCGGGTCCACCATCACTGACACCCTGTCGTTGGACACTGAGCTAAATAGGAGGATCGGAAAAGCAGCCACAACTCTGTCCAGACTCAGCAAGAGAGTGTGGAATAACAACAAGCTGTACACTCACACCAAAATGCAAGTCTACAGAGCCTGCATCCTCAGCACCCTCCTTTATGGCAGCAAGACTTGGACCCTGTATGCCCGCCAGGAAAAGAGGCTGAACGTCTTCCACTTGCGCTGCCTCAGGCGCATCCTTGGAATATCATGGAAGGACAGAGTAACCAACACTGCCGTCCTCGAGCAAGCTGGAATACCAACCATGCACACCCTCCTCAGGCAGCGTCAGCTCCGCTGGCTTGGCCACGTCCACAGGATGAACGATGGAAGGATTCCAAAAGACATCCTGTATGGTGAGCTAGCCTCTGGCAAAAGACCTTCTGGATGCCCCCAGTTGCGCTACAAAGATGTCGGCAAGAGAGACCTCGGAGAGGTAGACATCGAGCTGGACAACTGGGAAGAACTAGCAGATGACCGCAGCAGATGGAGGCAGGGGTTACACAAGGGCCTTCAGAAGGGCGAGTTGAAGATCAGACAGCTAGCAGAGGAGAAGCGAGCGCACAGAAAGCACACTAAGGACTTGCCAGACACCCACTACATCTGCAAGAGTTGCAGCAAGGACTGTCACTCTCGTGTGGGTCTTCATAGTCACAATAGACGCTGTAAATGAAGTCCTCAATTGAAACTTTAAAGGGCGCGATCCATAGTCTATGCAGACTGAAGGATGCCTACTACTGAGTGTGCTCTCAGGGACCTGGTGGTGGACAGACCTTTTAAATGTTCTCTAGAGTTTCCACTAATATTAAAATAGTAAATTTATAGATGTTTTGGTCATAAATAAAACCATCTAAACCTGAAGCAAGTGTAACAAATGAAAGGACATCTGACTTAGTTAGCGAGAAGTAATATTGCAGATTTGTGAATTGCATTATAAACTTTTAACTGGTGCTAACTCAGATGCCAATAATAATATATTATGGCATCAGCATTGTTAGCTAACTCAAATCCCACCAAAGCATGTACAGGTTCAACCTATTAAATCTGGTACTCTCTTGTCCAGCAATATCTGTGGTCCAGCATAACCATGGGTATTATAACCCCAGAGAGTCCTAGGGCTGAGGCCAGACCTGTATCAGTGGGGCAGGGGCTGGGACCTGAGCAGCGGCTGGCAGCCTGGCCTGGGTCACAGCTGGAGCCCCCGGCTGGCCCTGCTGCAGCAGGGAGCAGTGTGACAGAGCCACTGTTGGGACCCTGCCAAGCCCCTGCATAAGAAGGAAGAGGTATGTTGGGGAGGAGAAGCCAGCAGCCCCAGTGGCAGGAGAGTCAGCAATGAGAGACAGGGCTGCTGCTCCTGGGAAGCTGACCAGGTTGCTGGGGGTCTACAGCCACCAGCAAATGGTGATTGCACACTGTTTCCTCATCCTTGAAAGTACTAAAGCAGAATCCATGCCTTGTGTTGTCTATGGGGAGCTCTGCAGATTCCACATCACCAAAACCTCCAAAATACTCCCTTCTTTGCTCCTCAGGTGTCTCTGGAGATCGTCCGCCAACAAACATCTTTTTGACACTTTCTTTTGCTTTCATAGCATTAGCTCTTTTTGGATCAATCACTTTTCCATTCTGTATACGTTCTCTTTGGGCCATGATCTTATCTACACTTCCAGACTCTTTACAAACCACAAAGCCAAAACTGAGCCAGACACAGAGCTGTGGGGCTGAGAAGCCGTGAGGCCAGGGAGCTGGCAGGTAGCTGTCCAGGAAGCCAGAGAACCATGGGCCTGGATAGCCAACAGGAAGCTGGGCGAGGTTGGCTGGCCAAGTAACCATCAGGAAGCCAGCCAGGGAGCAGTGGAGGGGTCAGGGAGCACCAGGAAGACAGCTGGGGAGTGGTGGAGCCGCAGCTGCCAAGGTGTGGAAACCCCTGTTGGGGCAGAGAAGCTGTGCCCACAGCTGAGCTGGGACATGGAGGCCAGTGTCCCAGACCTAGGGAGCTGCAGGTGGTATCTGGAAAGTGGCTGGGGCTGGTGGGCAGGAGGAGAGCCCCGAGGGCATTGACCTCCATTGACCTGGCAAAATCCTTTGTCCTGGACTGCTCAGGTCCTGAAGGTCCTGGATCGGGGAGACATGACCTGAAAGAATAGAGAGGAAATATATCTTTATAGCAGGAGGGACAAGATGACATTGTTACACACAAACCTACAAGTTCTGTTTCCTAGTGTGCAGGGTGTCTCACGAAATGCTGCACAGTTGCTAGCTTCGTAACTGATTTTCTTTTGTGGAAAACTTTTGCAAGCAGCGGGAGAGATTCCTTTCTGCTTAAATGTCTCTGCTTAGGTCAATTCTAACAGTAGAGCTGCTCCTGGGAACTGCACATGGGAGATAAGGATTTTGATTTCTGAAAGAATGGTTTTCTGCATAATGTTTGTAATCATTTTGTTCAAGGACTGACATAAAATTAAAAAAAAAAGTTATGCTAAGAAAATACCCATATGCCTCATCTCTGATTTTGACTTCAAAGGGAGGCTGAACTATAAGGTTCTGAAATCAGCAAATGCTCAGCAAAGGAACAACAATATTACAAAGATGTGCTACACAGTTCTGTATCTCCGTGTGTGAAGAGAACAAGAAAGTTGTACAAAGGTCTGGCCAGTGGAAACGACCACATGTTTTCAGGTATGATCTTATGGGAGAGTCGTATTGAATCAAATAGTCCAGGAACCACAACATTCTGGATGATGAAACAGGTCAGTTCCATTTTTTAGTCCTGTGACTCTTTGATAAGGCTAAGCGAGCCTTGTGTGTCTGCCAATGATAGTATCTGGGAGATCCCTTAGAGGCTGTGGTCCCCAGGTATAACTGCCAGAAGATATTTATCAAAATCTCTAGCATCAAAAAAGACACTGCCCTTTCTTCTCAAGGTAAGCAAACAAATTTACAGTTTGGCAATAGAACTAACTTTATGTCAGTATTTTTGAGTGTGACTAATATGCTGTTATTGCAAATAAATTAATATGTTCTGTATAATTTGTTAATTTTCTAGTTTCTTTGAGTCTGTTAAAGTAAACTTCAGGGCATATTTCAAGGGTATGTGCATTTGAAAATGGAAAAGCTAAGAAAATATGTAAATCATTTCCTAGAGTTTATGCACTGATGGTTCAATATATATCATTATTATTTCCAGTGGTATCTGTGCAATCGTTTGAACTTCTGTGGTGTATTTCATTTGAGGCTAAAGCAAACCATCAACTATTAAAGCAAGGAGGTGTCCTGTGGCACCTTATAGACTAACAGAAATGTATGAGCATAAGCTTTCATGAGCAAAGACCCACTTCGTCAGATCTGACGAAGTGGGTCTTTGCTCACGAAAGTTTATGCTCATACATTTCTGTTAGTCTATAAGGTGCCACAGGACACCTCCTTGCTTTTCCAGATCCAGACTAACACGGCCACCCATCTGATACATCAACTATTAAATGATCCTTTGGACTAGATGTCTTACGTAATGATACCTTTTGTTACTGTAAATGGAACTATTTCCAATCTTACAGGAACTAAAGTGTGTTTCAAGAGGCAGTTTGGGTAACGAACTATTTTCGATACAACTTTCACATCAGGAAACAGAATAGAATGTTCAAGCTGTCTTGTCATAGAAATTTAAAAATTGAGAAATAAATAAGGAAAGCAGCTTTTTCCCCAGTCTCTGATTTCATTATATTTACACTGAAAGGGAGTTACAAACAAAATAGATGTTCTTAGTTATTCTAAATTAACGGGGAATCGAAACATGAATTCATTCACTTGTTGGACACAACTCCTCTGTCCTTTTCATCTTGTTATAGAATTAACACTTGGGCATTTCTGATTGTGTCTAATAATATGTTTGTGTTTCAAGTGAATCCACAAGTAATTATGTTTAACATGTCGGTTTAATTTGCTAAATAAATGTACAAAATTAAAGGTCATATTCAAGTGCTTTGCATGTGGAGAATGGAAAAAAAAGACACTAACAAAATGTCAGAATAAATCCTTACTAGTTTTGTGGGGAAAAGATAAATGCATTAATATGGATATATATTAGAATTTTGCAGTTCTGTAATATTAGATGATTCCCCCAAGTAAAAGTTTGTGCCCTTACTGTAAATCAAATATTTCTGTTGCATGGTCTGATATGAATCCCATTTAGTCAATGGTGAAGCTCCCACAGAATTTAAATAGGAGAGGGTTGGGTGTCTATCTTGGATGGTGCTAAACTTTTATAATAGCCTGTTATCTACTCTTTGTATGATGAAATATAATATAGTATTTGGCCTATTTTATACTAATAATTACAACATGTGATATTAAAATTGTAACAAAAAAGAAATTTCCCTCTCTGGTTTCTCTGAATGATCACAATAATTAATAAATGAATAATTAATAACATGACTGTTTGGACCCAAATCTGCCCTTTACTCTGGATTCACTTTGGTTTCCTGAGTAACACAGAGGGACTGCACTTAAAATGTTCCTTTCGGTTCTATCGATATTATCTGTTTAAGCAGTAATAGCCCAATTAAATTATAGGGAATATCTCCTAAATCATTATTCTCTCTGAAAATGGAAGGAACCTTTCAAGCGCTCCTACTGTACTAGTACTTGTGAGACTCAAGGCTGATCTATTTCCCGATGGAACTTACTATCATAAGATATTACTGAGGCAGGATTTTAAAAAGAAGAGACATTTTATGAATGAAAAGATTAACCAGGTTTACAATAAAGGCCCAAATGTTTAGAAAATCTTTTTAGCACAGGTATAAAATAAGGTTACCATATTAAAAAGACTCCTGGAAGGGAGTGTATGTGTATCAGTATGTGCCCACTCATGTATTAATGTGTCGTATTATATCTAGCACATTAATACAATGTGAGTGGTTACATACTGATACAGATACGCTCCCTCTCAGGGGTGTCCTCTGTTCTGAAAAGTCAAATACGGTTGCCCAATATAAGCTCATACTCTCTAGACCAGAAACCAACCTCTAACAAGTGAGTCTTAGGAAGAAATTTTCTACAAACAAGTTATCCCACAGTTGCCAAATGCAGACTTTCTTCAATCTTTCTTGAAAGTAGCTGGAACTGTCCCCTGTTGAAGATTAAATTACTGGATTAGATTGTAGTGGATGAATGATCTGCTCCAATAGGACAATTTTCACCTTTTTATGCCTCAACAATCTCTTGAGGCAGTGAGCTGGCCAGGCATTTAGAAACAGAGATTTCAGAAACTACAATATATCACATCTTTTACCTCAGTGTTCCTCAGTCGGTGTGTCATGACCCACTAGAGGGTCACGAAAATAAATTGTGTATGAATGTGAGATGTGCTGAAAAATCTAAACCAAAAAAAAGCCTTCCCCTTTCCACGTGACCTTCCAGGTCAACCTGTTGAAACGCACATACAAATAAATGCCATTGGTTTACCATTGTTATCACTGGTACTTTGTTTTCCTCCACAGTGAATAGAAAGGTGCCATGAAAGTGCATGATGTGGTGTAAAGAGGTGCTCACCTGAGAAGCATGAGAAATGCTGATCTAGTTGGATATGATGCACCTGGCATTTTGATAGAGACGGATTTGCTTCTTTCTTCCATGTGAATGACTGCAGTAAAATCTTATTGGCCAAGGCAAAATGGTAGGAACCAATGGCACCACAGTGGCCAAATTCATCCTTGTGGGACTTTCCGACCTTCCAGAGGTGCGTTTCTCTCTCTTCCTGTTGTTATCCATCATCTATTTAGCCACGCTGGCAGGGAACATCATCATCCTCATTGCCGTAGGAACTGACATTCGCCTGCAGAACCCCATGTATTTCTTCCTCAGCAACTTGTCTTTGCTGGACATCCTCTGTCCAACCATCACGGTACCAAAGATGCTGGACATGTTCCTGTCTGAGAACAAGGAGATTTCCTTTATTGGATGCATGCTGCAGTTGTATTTCCTGATTGACGTGGTGGGAACAGAGATCTTCCTTCTGGCAGTGATGGCTTATGATCGGTATGTCGCAATTTGCTATCCCTTGCAATATACGACCATAATGAATAAAAGACTCTGTGCTCAGATGGCAGCTGGTACCTGGATATCAGGGCTCCTTAACTCCCTGCTGCACACATCCTTCACCTTCACATTATCTTTCTGTGGGCCTAATGAAGTCAATCAGTATTTCTGTGATATCCCTCCAGTGATGGCCCTCTCCTGTTCCTCCACCTACACCAATGAAATGGTGCTCCTCATTGAGGCTGGGATCTTAGGAAGCAGTGCTTTTGTGATCACCTTGGTCTCCTACATCTACATTGCCTTTGCCATCTTGCGCATGAGCTCTACACAGAGCAGACAAAAAGCCTTCTCCACCTGCACCTCCCACCTGACTGTGGTTGGCCTGTTTTATGGCACCACCATTTTCACCTACGTACGCCCTTCCTCTCGCTACTCACCGAATCAGGACAGAGTCATTTCTATGCTCTATGGGATCATCACTCCCATGTTAAACCCCATGATCTATAGCTTGAGGAATAAGGAAGTGAAACAGGCCCTGATGAGAGTGATCCATCAGGAAAGATTTACAGGCAGGAGTCAAAATTAACTCACAGATGTCCCAGCACTTATATATGTGCTTATCTTTGAGAGTAGATGTAGGGAGCAGACATTCCACTGATGTCCATGGGACCACTCACATGCTTAAAGCTAAGCACAGACTTAACTGTTCTGTTGCATCAGAGCCTTAATATTGTTAGCCATTTTATTACAAAGCCCCAATCACTTAAGCCTAAGAGTATCTTTCCACTGTTGGAGCTGGCGGTGACCCTAAGAAGGAAAAGTCCAGTTCTCTCCTGGCCAACCCACAGGGAACTAATCCAGGGCTGAAAATATGAGCTCTTACAGCTTAAACTGAACAGGAAAGTTTTCCGAGGTGCAGGTCCTAACCATGTCATGGCCAGTGTTCTCTCTAATGTTTTCCATCCGTGGATGGAATACATTTTATGATGTACACCAAGGCACGTATGGATGTGCACCACTGATAGAAATAATACAAGCACTGTGGGTGGCTGTGGGAACTCTGCTAATCAGCCGGGCAGCGCCTGAATCTCTCCTGGGCAGCTGCCCAAGCACTCAGCTCACAGGGAACACTGGCCCTGGCCCGCAGTGTTTAGCCTTGGGGGAAGCATGTACCACACACGCTTGCTGTGTCTACACGTGTCAGTTCTTCCAGAAGAACACGGGCTTCTTCCGGAAGATCAGGGGAGCATCTACACATGTAGAAAGCTCTTCTGGAAGGAATCTAGAAAAAATCTCCACTTCTTCTGGATCCCTAACGCCAGTCTGGCAAGGGAATAATGCCTTCTTCTGGACGATTATTCCGGAAGAAAGCACGCATAGACGATCGCCGACTGCTTCTTCTGAAATAAGCGGTCCACCACGGTGGCACCTCCCTCCCCAGAGCCGGGAGACACTCTAGCAAGCTCCTGGGGGCTCTATGGTGCCTACTGCCAGCAACAGTTAAAGCTGCAAGGACCGAGAAACCCCAGAGCAGGAAGCAGGGGCTGTGAGGCTGGCAGAATGTGTTGGACTGCAGCACCCAGCTCCCTGTGACCACTCAGACGACGGCCAGCAGCCAGCCCTCCCACACCCCTAAGGGCAGCCCCGGGGAGTCAGAGAACAGCAGCCGGGAAGAGGAGCAGCCCCACTGAAAGAGGGCCCCTGCCTGGACAGGGCCCGAGCTGAGGGACCACCTCTCACTTTGGTGAGAGGAAGATGCCCTGAGGGACATGTTGGTGCACTGGCAGAATTCTGCTGCCTGCACCCGACTGGCCACAGCCCTGGCTACCCATGGACATCCTGCCCAGACCGCAGACCGGGTCCGGTGTAAGAGCAAAGAGCTGCACCAGTCATACACAAGGGCCAGGGACAGCAGCCATCCAGGGCCGGCCCAGCCAGGTGTCCCTGTTATAGGGAGCTGAGGGACATCCTGACAGGTGATGACACCTCGCCACCATGCCAGGTCATGGACACAGCAGCCATGGACCCCCCGCTGCACCAGATGGGGATGACGACAGCTCCCATGAGGAGCCCGGGGAGGAAGGCGAGACCCGCAGCCAGCACCAGGGACCCTCAGATGACTCCTCCCCTGAGGGGTCTCTGGTGATTGCTGTGGTGTCCAAGCCGAGCAGCTGGACCACGGCCAGCCAGGCATCCCCAGAACTTTCCGAGGTCACACCAGGTAAGTGTGTGGCACATGGCATCCGCTGCTG
The DNA here is from genome assembly GCF_033958435.1 of Carettochelys insculpta. Taxonomy (NCBI): domain Eukaryota; kingdom Metazoa; phylum Chordata; order Testudines; family Carettochelyidae; genus Carettochelys; species Carettochelys insculpta. The sequence continues at coordinate 123,830,740 of NC_134142.1, read as the reverse complement.
GGGGAACATGCAGTCCCCCATCCCGCAGTCCCCTGATGCCCCACACTGGAGTGTGCCCTGGGGCCACAGGCAAGCTGCAGGGCACCTCGCACACCCCCCTGCCCCGGGAGCCCCTGCACGTGCAGGTCTGAGCAGGAGGGAACCCAGGGTGCACAGCTGCACCCAACCTACCTGTGCCATGGGCACGGAGCCCCCTGTGCCTGACTGCATCCCTCCCACCCGATCCCCCATTCACACATGGGGCCCCTCACAGGTGGCAGCATCCGTAAGGGAAGCAGCGGGCCAGGCCACCATGCCAGGCCCGTGGCTTGTGGTACACAGGCTTCCTGGGTCCAGCCTGGGGAAGGGTTCCCAGGGGGCCAGGGGACTGCCTCAGGGGGTTTGGCTGGGGTCCTAATCCCCCCTTTCTCCTCCACCTTGTCTTACAGTAGCTCCATCCCAGGGATGGGTGAGGCACCAGAGAAGCCCAGGCCCAGCCAAGAGCACACAGGCCAGAGGTGCTGGCAGTCCCCCAGCCAGAACCAGACCCATGCATGTGGCTGCAGCCCAGCAGGTGTGGAGGGCCCGCTGCTGGAGCCTTGCGCAGGAGGCAGTGGCCATATGCAGCTGCCCTCCATCACCAAACTGAGATGGCAGAGAGGCAGCGAGCCCTGGAGGCAGAGCTCCTCCGGTGGCAGTGGGACACCTCAGGAGAGGTGGTGGGGATGCTCTGACTTGTGCGGGGCCCTCGTGGCACCACCCACTGCTCCCCCTACCAGCCCCTAAGCCACCCTCCTCCCGTCCCCCCACTGCCACTCCCTCAACCTCCCCTTCTCCTGCCCCCCCACTGCCACCCTGCCCCCGAACCCCAAGCCCTCCCTACCCCTGAGACCCTAGCTGCCCTCCTCCCCAGGGGTCTTCCTACAGTGGCCCTTTGGGACCTTGGGGCCTGGCTCCTTGCCACAGCGGGCCCCGTGGCAGGGTCCCCACCCTGGGAACCACCCTGCCCCACCCCTCCATGCCCCGCCCCACCCTGCTCCCACCCCCAAGGGACATATCATCAGCCACCCATCACCTCCTCCCCGTGCTTCCTACCCCATCGTGGCTCCAGCGGAGTCCATTTACCCAGGCCAGGAGAGGCAGCCATGGGAGCCAGGGCTCACAGCCCTCCACCCTGTCCCTAGAGTAGGGCCCCTACCCTCCCCTCTCCCTCCACACCCATTTATTACGTCCCTGCTGCCTAGATGCTCTGCCCTTGTAAATAGTTGACCCCACTCCCTTGTGTTACGTGAAAGCAGTTTTTTATTTTTTTATATATGCACTTTACTATAGTTAGTTATTTAAATAATAGTTTTGGTTGGCACCCCTGTGTTCCTGTTGATTGCGGGGTGGAGGGGAACCTGTGTTGGGTGCCCAGCCCAGAGGTCCCCAGCGGTGAAGGCCTCCCGGAGAGCCTCCCAGATGCCAACCCCGACCCAATGGAGCTATCAGTTGGGGGCTGTGGGTGGCTACTCATACTCCTGCAGTTCTGGGGCCAGGCTGACCTGGTTGTTGTGTCTCTTCACACACCTCAGTGAGGTTGTGGAGAGCACAGAAGGCAGCCACGAGCTGTGGGATATTCTCCACCCGCACATTGAGGCACATGAGGAGGTACCTGAACCATGCCTTTAAGTGCCTGATGGCACTCTCCACAGGGTTCTGTGTGTGTCCCAGCTGCTCATGAAGACCTCCTGTGATGCAGTTAGGTGTCCCATGCAGGGTGTCTGCAGCCACCACTGCAGGGGGTACGCTGGGTCAGCTACCAAGCAGAGCGGCGTGGCAATGTCGCCGATAATGATTTCATGTTGAGCAACGTATATGCCCGCCTCCATCAAGTGACACAGGGATGAACTCCTAAAGATGAAGGCATCATGTGCCTGGCCAGGTCAGCCAATGTAGACATTGGTGAACCAGCCCCGAGTATCCACCATCATCTGGAGAACAATGGAGTGGTGCCCCTTGTGGTTGACATATTGGCTGGCATGGCGGGACAGGGCCCTTATGGGGATATGGGCCCCATCCAATGCCCCAAAGCACTGGGGGGAAGCTGAGCTCTGAGAAGGCTGTTACAGCTGCGTCGAAGTCCCCAAGGTGAACAAGCCACCACAAGAGCACGTCGTTGATAGCCCTCATGACCTCCAGGGGACAGAGAGTGGAGACTCTTGTGGGTGTGCCCATGGGTACGCCGGGCTGGTCCCCAGCCACCCACTCTTTCCCTCTCTCCAAATCTCCCTCCCAGAGTCCCCCTCTGGGAGAGGGCTTGTGTAAGGGGAGGATAGGATCAGGGTCCTCTGTGATGGGCTCCTGGCCCCTGTATCCATTCCCACCCTGGGTTCCAGGGGTCCCCATTGCCCAAGACCACCCTCCCCTCTCCCTGGGCCAGGCTGGGCCCTGGTATGCAGCTTACCTCCAGTACAGCAGCCCTGACGGTGGACTTGCCCACCCCAAATTGCTGCCCCACAGAGCAGTAGCTATCTGGGGTGGCCAACTTCCAGAGGGCAATGGCTAAATGCTTCTTCACCAGGAGGGCTGGCCATATCCCCGTGTCCTGGCAGCAAAGCAGTTGGGCATGTGTCCAGATGTAGTAAATGGGTTGTTGGGGACCAGACTGGGGCAGGGTAGGTCAGGGTCCACAGTGCTCATGCTGCATTCATGCAGCAGGCTGAGGAGGGCAGCCAGGAGGCTCCCCAGCACCTTTGTCAGGGCGAGCCCATGCTGATGAAGGACCTCGGGGTCCATGGCCAGCAAGGGAGCTGTTGCATGAGCAGCGATACAGCAAGCCGTGCAGGGACCAGCACAACAGACCTCGGCAGCTAGTGCAGGGATGGGCTGTTGCGGGGGCCCTTAAACAGGCTGCGTGGCTGGTGCCCCAGAAGTGCTGTCCAGCCGTGCAATCCCCTCTGAGGTGTTTCCTGCCGTGTTCTTCCAGAAGGGCTTCCACGCACGTGCGGCCGCGGTCTTCTGGAAGACCAGGCAGCTCTTTTGCATGCCACTTCATGTGTAGACGCTATCTTCAGGAGGATGATCTTCCTGAAGATAAGTTCCAGAAGACCCTTTTCCAGAAGAGCTAACACGTGTAGACACAGCCAATGGGTGTCCTTGATGTTGAATTGGCTATGCTAATGGCACGTTGGCAGCACCTGATGATGTTATCAGTGGCTGTAACTAGAGCTAGGTGGGAAGTGGAACTTCTGACCTTCATAAAATTTTGCATTTCTTCCAGCACCCCAGATCTTAAATTGGAGCCTGAGTCCAAATGTTCCCCTTGCAATTTTTCAGCCCCACAACCCAAGTTCCAGTAGCCAGTGAGCTGTGGGTTTTTCATCTCTGTGTAGACATAACTTAGAGTCCAAAGGCCAGATGTTCTTAACTACATAGTTCAGAGAACCCTCTCACTGCACAAATGCTTATGACAGGACAAATATGGACAAGAGGCTTAATCAAATGGGGTCTTGGAAATAAATAAAGGTAAGTGTAAGAAATAGCTGTGTAAGAGCGAATTAAACTTGATCGGGGAGATGACAACCTGAACAGATCCATGGGCAAAGTGGGAGGGCCTGGCTCCAGGCTCCTAGAAGAGCAGACCTAGGGAGGAAGGGAAAGAACCAGACCTCTGCTCCACCTGGAGCATGGCATACCCTCCTCCCCCAGTTCTCAGAGCCGCATAGAGTGTGGCAAAAGCAAAGCCTTCTCCACCTTCACCTCCCCCCTGGCAGCCATCATCATTTTCTACAGATCGGGCTCTTTCATGTATTTACGGCCCAGTTCAAAGTACTTCATGGACCACAACAAAATCATTTCTTTGTTTTATAGCTATGGGATTCCCATGCTGAACCGTCTGCTCTACAGCCTGAGGAACAAGGAGGTAAAAGAGGCCTTTGCAAGGATGCTAAAGAGGAAGATTTTTTTCTAAGTGAATTTACATGCTGGGAGGGGGTTTTAAACACAAAACGAGACTAATGGAAGGAGGAAGTTCTCCACATCATTATTTTGGATATTGTGGATAACCAAACTTGTTCTTTTTGCGTGAAAAAGAACTAAGGGTCAGGTTTTCCAAGGAGAGCTGCACCAAACAGCTACGAGTTGGCATCTCATCTGGTAGCCAACTGCTCAGAACTGCTCATATCCCAATTGGAAAACATTTTGTGCTAAGGAAGCATTGGTGTCCTCAAGGGAAGTGCTGAATGGTCCAGTGGTTTAGGCACTGGCTAAGGACATGGAAAGACCTGGGTTTGATTTCTTGATCCAAAATGGACACCTGGTGCAGCCTTGGACAAGTTCCTAAGCCTCTGTGTGGCTGAGCTCTCCATGCATACAGTTGTTATGGTGGCAAGGCCCTACCTTCCAGGACTGCTGAAAGGGAAGATATGTTATAGAAAAAAAAGACAGTGAAGTGCTTTGAGAGCTACTGATATAAGAAATAGGCATTGATGATGATGATTATTATGTATTAAGCATTTTGGAACTATGGACTGGGCCTTTTAATAAGCTCAATACATTTTTGCAGGTTAGGTCCATAAATGGCTATTAGCCAGGGATAAAGTATGGTGCCCTAGCCTTCAGTACAAGGGCAGGAGATGGATGGCAGGAGATAAATCACTTGATCATTGTCTTCTGTTCTCCTTCTCTGGGGCACCTGGCATTGGTCACTGTCGGCAGACGGGATACTGGGCTGGATGGACCTTTGGTCTGTCCCAGTATGGCCATTCTTATGTTCTTATGTTCTTAATAATGAGAGTAGCTAAAAGTCTCTTATCTGCTACAGGTTGAACCTCTCCTGTCCTGCACCCTCGTCACGTGATCAGTGCTGAACGAGAGGTCAATATTATCTAGTAGTATGAATGAACAAGGGAATTTGCCCAACCACAGGCCGATCCAGTAAACCCTCCATATAACAAACTTTGGAAATAACAGATACTGGCTACGTCTACACGTGCACCCAACTTCGAAATAGCTTATTTCGATGTTGCGACATCGAAATAGGCTATTTCGATGAATAACGTCTACACGTCCTCCAGGGCTGGCAACGTCGATGTTCAACTTCGACGTTGCTCAGCCCAACATCGAAATAGGCACAACGAGGGAACGTCTACACGGCAAAGTAGCACACATCGAAATAAGGGAGCCAGGCACAGCTGCAGACAGGGTCACGGGGCGGACTCAACAGCAAGCCGCTCCCTTAAAGGGCCCCTCCCAGACACACTTTCATTAAACAGTGCAAGATACACAGAGCCAACAACTAGTTGCAGACCCTGTATATGAAGCACGGACCCCCAGCTGCAGCAGCAGCAGCCAGAAGCCCTGGGCTAAGGGCTGCTGCCCACGGTGACCACAGAGCCCCGCAAGGGCTGGAGAGAGAGTATCTCTCAACCCCCCAGCTGATGGCCGCCATGGAGGACCCCGCTATTTCGATGTTGCGGGACGCGGATCGTCTACACGTCCCTACTTCGATGTTGAACGTCGAAGTAGGGCGCTATTCCCATCCGCTCATGGGGTTAGCGACTTCGACGTCTCGCCGCCTAACGTCGATTTCAACTTCGAAATAGCGCCCAACACGTGTAGACGTGACGGGCGCTATTTCGAAGTTAGTGCCGCTACTTCGAAGTAGCGTGCACGTGTAGACGCAGCCACTGTCTCTCAAACCCCCCACACCCTCCAAAATAAATGCCAGAGACTTGCCAGAGCCACTGCCAGGGCTGGAGGAGCTGCCAGAATGGCTGGGGCTGCTGAGGCTGAAGCCACTCCAACAGCTGGGGCCACTGGGGCCAGAGGAGCTGGGGCGGGGTGCTGAGTCGGGGTGCAGCAGCTCTCCTCCCCCAGCCCCTTGTGCGTGGAGCATGTCGGCACCCAGCCACCACTGTCTGCAATGGCGCTGAGTAGCAGCCATGGGGTCAGAGGCTGCTGCCCACTGGCAGGCTGGGGGTGGACATACTCTACCTTCATGTGGGTGGCTCAGAGCTGGGGGCTGGAGAAGCCTCAGTGCTGAGAGCTGCAGGAGGTGGAAGAAGCCAGGCCATCATTGAGCTCCTCTCCTGGTAATTGGGAGAAGGGGGTGTGAGGGGAAGAATGGGTCAGGGGGGAGGAAGGAAAAGCAAAGGCAGAGGACAGGAGTGAGTAATGGGCTGGTCAGGCCAGTGCATCATCATAGAGCATAACCATTTGAATATTAACAGACTTTCGACATTAGCAGATACCCCTTCTCCCCTATTAATCCATTAAATCAAGGGTTTACTGTATTATCTAACAGAATTGCAACACTTCCACTGCTTACTGGGCTCTTGGAAGATGTTTAGGGGTAAATCAGAGCTAAATAACAGTACAGAACACTGAGAGTCAGGACTGGGAACTGTAAAATCATGCTGGACCTCAGACGCTGCTAGAGAAGAGAGCAACAGCTTAGAGCGATTCAACCTCGATATAAAGTTTTGTTTTTCTGTTTGACGAATATCTCCTCCTAAATTATAAGAGCTAGGACCATCAAATTCAGTATGCAGATTCCTCAAAATTGACATACCTGAGCAAATGTTGGAAGAGCCTGGACCAAGATGAGTCAGATAGGACTGCTTCTCAAAAAACCTTACAGAAAAGAAAGAACATGGAGAAATTTGGAGCGGTGCTCAGTTTTGGCACAGCTAAATCAGTTCAAGGTTTGAACTAGAAGGAAATGCTATTGGAAACCAAAATGACTATAGCCCTTTTTGTTAAAATGCAGCAAATGATAAGAGTTTCTGGGAATGAAGAAAAAATACACTTGATGGAATTCGCATTTTAAAAATACAAAATAATTAAAGGGGAAAGCTTTTGAGAAATCCAGAATTAAAAATTAGCTTCATAAAATAATACAGTATTTTTGATGTATACAATAATTTAAATAAAGGATGTACTTTTTCTTATTTTACCAAAAACTCTTAATTGAGCTAAGGATGAGAGCAACACTGGGTAAATCTGCTAGTATTTTATAATAATAATTGAAAGAGGGGGTTTTTTTTATTCACCCTCTAGTTTTTGAATATTTGAGTCGTTTGAACCAGTGAGTATTTGGGGAAACACTGGTCATCTTTAGAAGATTTCATCACAGTGTTATACCTGCATGACCCAATGAGTTACTATGGGACATTTCATCACTGCCTTATAAAAGGCTAAGCCACTCATTTTGTACAATCACCTTCTTCCTCACCCACAAAATTACACACAAAGCATCATCATTAAAAGTAAATGACTTCAACTGCGTTATACCAGCTGAGAATTTGTCTCATATACACATCTGTGACAGAAAGGACAAACACAAGCATGGTGTTGAAGTTATCACATTAGCTTTATCAATGTTATTTGTATGTTCATAAGCAAAAGCTCAGGAAAATGACAATATCATAGGCTGTCATATTAAGAGGTGCACAGACAGTATTCGTACCCCTTTGCATCAGAAAGAGCTTGTCTACATTAGCCCCCAACTTCAAAGGGGGCATGTTAATCAGGCTGCCAGGAGATTACTGATGAAGTGCTGCGGTGAATATGCAGCACTTCATGAGGCTAAATGTCCCCTGCAGCAACTTCAAAAAGTCAAACTTTGAAGTGCCGGCATGCATTTAGCCGTAGGTTAGTGTTAGCTGGTGGCCGGGTAATGTGCGGTGAGGTACCAACTACGCCCATGTTACCATCCGAGTCTTTAACTGCTAGAGCGCAGGGCTCCTTTGCAGCGGGCAGCCTGGGCCAGACTGAGGGATGCCCCAGGGTCCTAAACACCCAAGTCTTTTACTGCTAGAGCAGGGCGCTCCTAGCAATCTCACCTATGGCCAGGCTGTGGTAACCAAACGGTTAAAGTTCTTTTTATTGTGCCGGCTGTGTGGTAGCGACAAAGAATAACAGCAGTCAGGCTTAGATCTTAACTAGTTACAAGTTTATTAAGCTACAGTTTATGAGCGTGCGGTTAGAAAAGGCTATTGTCTACTTCTTTATGCTAGCAGAGTACAGGTGTTAACAGGTTACATTACAATTCAATGCCACGACGTCTTAATGCAACAACATCTATCTATAGAGCTCTAATTCTTTAACTGTGCGCACCGAAAGGAGACCTTAATATAGGTACATCTTACCCTCCTTAATATGGGTATAGCTTACCCTCCTTGCGTCTCTTGATACCAGTGTAGCCAAGCCAGGATCGGTCACTCAATTCCACGGAAAGATGAATACGAGGTTGGGCGTCCCCAGTTGCAGACCTTGTCAGGCAATCACCTGACCCGCCCAGCAGGTAGTTGGTAGAAATGTGCTCAGAGTCAGAGTACTGCTGGGCTCATCTTTATACCCCCTGGGTCACGTATTCTCTTTCTTATCTATGGTGCCAGATCGTACTGGTCTGTCTTTTGTGACGCCAGTTTTTACAAGGGCAATTCTTACTTAATTTGCACTTGTAAGACAGGACATAAAGAATTTGGGAGTACAGGACATTCTTTTGCAAGGGCAGAGATTTCTCTTCTGGGATGGCTGTGTGGGCGCATCACTCCATTAATGCCAGCCAAGGGCAGTTCTCTGAGGCCCTTCATTAACAGTTAGCCTGCTAGCCCTCTATCTGTATTTTCAGTTCCTCAGGGTCACGATGAGCCAGCACATCTGGGCCCTTTTAGGAAGGCATCAAAGACTGTGCTGTTTAACTGCTGTTCAGTGCCCTGTGTGCTCTGAGGCACCTTAGAGGGAAGGCAAAAGCTGGTCTGTAGTGGGGAGATTTTGTCTGGCTACATTCCACCCCCTGATGCACCACACTACATCCCAGAACGCAAGGTGGTGGTGATGCCAGCACCTCTTGCCCTCCTTGGAGAAATCTAAAAGTCCCCAGTGATCTGATCAGTGTATAGGGAACCGCGGAATTGGTTTGGATCACTTTCCAGCTCTATGTAGCAGATTTGCATGGAGGAGATAGCTACATTAATCAGTCGTTTAACAATACATAACGTCATGCAGAAAACAACTACTACAATAAGAATGATTAGAATAGTGGTTACAATGGAGTGCAGAAATGGAGTGAGAGAAAATCCTAATTGTTGAGCTAGCCATTTTAACCATGAGATCTTTCCATTCTTAGTTACAGCATGTAAGATTTTAACTGCATCTTTGATGGCAGATACATCCTGTTTAATCTGTCCTGAGTGGTTTACCTAAAGCAGCAAGATTGGTTAATTATACCACAAACTCCTCCTTGTTGTGCTAGGACTGCATCCAAAGCTATTCGGTTTTGCAGGGCAAAGTGGGCTATTGACTGCACTTGTTCATTGAGCAAGCCTAAGGCATCAGCAGTGTGGTTAAGGGCTATTTATATCTGCCCAGAGACATTTACCAGGGCTTGCTTTTAGGGTACTGGCTTAGATCCAGGGGCACAATGGCAGCATTACCAATGCCAAATAGGAGCCTATGGCAGAGAGAAACGTTAATAATATTTCCCCAGCAATTTAAGGATCCCATGTGTGTGTTACTATCCTGGTTAGAATAGGTACCCCAGGCTCCCAATTTCTCATGCAAGACTACAATATGGGTGCACTGGTGATCTTCCAAACGACCTAAGTGAGGCCCAGTGCCCTTCTTGCTTTTAAAGCAAATAGGGTACATTTCCCTAGAGACTCCTGTTACATATTATACTGGTTGATTCCACACTGTGAGTTGCCATTGTTTACGTCTTCCCCGGTACCTCCCCCCAGAGTCATTTTGAGGGTTATGGTAGTGGATGTCGCTGTCATCAAACCAGACTGGTCCCCACCGGAAGATGTTGCTCTTGTTCCACCAGTCATTCAGGTTCAGAGGGACAAAGTCAATTCCCAATCTGGTAGAGGAGTTCAGCAGGGTACACATCCAGCAATCCGTGGCACCAGCGGTAGAGACAATGGACTGGATGGCATTCCTGAGGGGATGCTTAGGTGTGGCAGAGGTCAGTGAGGTAGTCAGGAAGATGACAAGGAGTTGAGGTGCCATGTTGTCATCTGGGTTGAAGGTAGCTACAACACAACTAGGTCTATAGCAATTACTAAGAGACTATTAGTATTAATATGGCATATAGCAGCATGCATGTATTATGTACATTAAAGTTCTTTGGTGTGTACTGATGTTACAGGAGGCCATTGTCTTGCTTCCTCCCAGGGAGGTCTGCATTCCAGGTGGTTCCTTCTTTTTCTGGAGAGAAAACACAAGGTCAGCCAGTCTTGGATGTGATCCAAGCCTCGGTAACGATTATTGGTTCCCTTTCAGAGTCTAAAGCAGTCCAAACACACACACACACACACCCCGCTTTACAGGCATGTAGGGCACATGTACGTGTTCGCAGGCTGAGATGTTTGATTACAACAGTATCTCCAGGAGCATATTTGGAATTCTTAAGTGGTGCAGTTGGGGTTGAGGGAACTTTCACTGTATGGAAGAATCCCTTGCTGATTGGGCTGCCCATAGGGGTCTGCCAATTGTTTAGCCATTGCACCACTGTATCCAATTTGTCTCCCCATGTAACACGGTGGGCTTTAGGTGATTCTTTAACTGCCCATTCCAGCATTCGACATGCCATTAGACTGGGGTCGATATGACAGGTGAAAGGTCCACTGAACTCCGTGATGGAGGGCCCACTCTTTTACAAGCTTGTTTTTAAAACATGAGCCATTTTCAGACTGAATTTCTTGGGGTGCTGGGACAATTGCTGATAAGCAGTTTAGTCCCATAATAGTGGACAGTCCTGTTGCCAGTCAAGTTGGGTATGCAAAACCAATTCCTGAAACAACTTCCATTCCAGTCAGGAGGTACTTACACCTTTGCCTGGTAGTAGGTAGTGGGCCAATGTAATCAACCTGCCGGGTTGCCCATAGTGTTTTCCCATCTGTTAGCCTAGCAAACCGCTGTCCTTCAGCTATGTCTTTTCAGGTTTTAGCACAGATCGTACAGGCTTGCACCAGGTCTCTGGCCTGTTGGTGGGTGATAGGCCACCCCCCGATATGTGATTGCCGCACCAGCTCATCACTCCCTGTGTGCCCCAGAGTCTCATGTACCCATAGGTACAAACGTTCCCAATCTACTTGGGTAGCAGAGATCTGGGCTGCTGCATCTGCCAGGTTATTTAGCTGTGCAGCTGGGGTGTTATTCTTTTGGTGGGCTGACGCATGTCCTATACTTAGGGGTTGCTGGGTGGCATGGTGGTACTCACTAGGCATTCCCACCTTTCATAGGGATTCCTTAATTAAGGTGGAGTTCTGTGCGGTATCAGCTTTCCGGCATGGACATTCCTCTACCCACCCTGAGAACAAACAAACAAAAACCAGCACATTTTTTAAAAAGATTTACATTTGGGTAGTTGAATGAAGTTCATTTATAACTGCAGGAACAGTCCTAAAGGCAAAGATCTGGTTGCCAGAGCTGTCTTTACAGGTTTGCCCACATTGTGGGCTTGGCAGACAGGGCAAGCCAGACAGTTGTCTGGGCCACTTAGGAGAATTTGGAAGTAACGCAATTTGTTTGAACAGCAGTAATCATCCTCCTGCTTCGCTTACAAGAGCCAGACTGTGGTGCATGCAAGCAAGATAAGGGAGAAGGACCTTGGGAGCAACCAGGCGGCCGTCCGGAGAGCGCCAAAGGTGTTCAGGATGCAAAAGGCATTCATCCAGTCTCCAGATTGTTTCTTCTCAATTTAGGGCCTGATCTTGGAATAGTGCAGTATCAATAAGGGTTGCAATAGGAGACTGGGAATCTGTAAAAATGGGAAACAGGGAAGTGGCCCAAGATGGGAAAGGTCTGCAGCTTTAGCTGCTGTGTTAGCCAAGGCATTTAATAAGGCAGCAATATACAGACCATTTTTGTTTTAATTTGTGAGCCCATGTATATTTTGTCTTACCAATATAGACAATTTGATAATGCTATTAATAAGATAAGTACAAACATAAAATACAAAACCACACTCTTCATTTTGAAAGGAGATTCATGATGTTTAGGTTGTTCTTCAGTAACTACCAGCTTTTCTGTGTTTCTGAAAGACAAAAGAATACTTTTCTACCCCCTTTTGGGGTGGCAGGTTACATCTTGGAATACTCCATTTACAAATATGCTCAGTTCTTTCTAAACTCGGCAAGCTACTCACTCTGAATTTCTTCAGACACTTCAGAGTTAAGGACTTACTCACTTACTCTTTCCCTCAAATCACATGCTTATTTTCCATAGTAACAAAGAGGAAGCCATGCTAGTCTATACACTATCAAAACAAAATGCAGTCAAGTAGCACTTTAAAGACTAGCAAAATGGTTTATTAGGTGAGCTTTCGTGGGACAGACCCACTTCTTCAGACCATAGCCAGACCAGAACAGACTCAATATATAAGACACAGAGAACCAAAAACAGTAAGCAAGGAGGACAAATCAGAAAAAGATAATCAAGGTGAGCAAATCAGAGAGTGGAGGGGTGGGGGGGAAGGTCAAGAATTAGATTGAGCCACGTATGCAGACAAGCCCCTATAGTGACTCAGAAAGTTCCCATCACGATTTAAACCATGTGTTAATGTGCCGAATTTGAATATAAAAGCCAGCTCAGTTTTTCTCTTTCCAAAACGGTGCGATAATTCTTGTTCAGTAACACACATACCTTTAGGTCATTGACAGAATGCCCCATTCCATTAAAATGTTGACTAACTGGTTTGTGGATCTGGAGTGTTTTGATGTCTGTTTTGTGCCCATTGACCCTTTGTCTAAGGGAGTTAGAAGTCTGTCCAATATACAAAGCATCTGGGCATTGTTGGCACATGATGGCATATATGATGTTAGTAGAGGAGCATGAGAAAGTGCCTGTGATTCTGTGAGTAACCTGGTTAGGTCCAGTGATGGTATTTCCAGAGAAGATATGTGGACAAAGCTGGCAGCGGGCTTTGTTGCAGGGAAAGGTTCCAGGACTGGTATTCCTGGGGTATAGACTGTGGCTGTTAGTGAGGATCCTCATGAGGTTGGGAGGTTGTCTGTAGGAGGGAATAACGATTCCTCAGCTCTCGTCCCCTATTACCACTCCTCTACTTAAGATACATTGATGACATCTTTATGATTGGGACCCATGGTACAGAGGCTCTAGAGGAATTCCACAGAGACTTTAACAATCTACACCCCACCATCAACTTATGCCTTGATTACAACATGCAAGAGATACATTTCCTGGACTCTACAGTACTAATCAAGGATGGCCTGATCAGTACCACACTGTACCGAAAACCTACTGATCGCTATACTTATCTACACCCTTCTAGTTTCCATCCTGCACACGTGACTAGATCCATGGTTTACAGTCAAGCTCTTAGGTACAATCGCATTTGCTCTAATCCAACTGACAGAGACCAAAAACTACAAGAACTTTACCAAATATTCATAAAACTGAATTACCCACCAGGAGAAGTTAAAAAAACAAATCGACAGGGCCAGACGAATACCCAGAGACCAGCTACTCCAAGATCAGCCCAAAAAAGCCAAGAACAGAACACCACTGGTCATCACCTACAGCCCCCAACTCAGACCACTGCAACAAATTATTAAAGACCTACAACCTATCCTTAATCAGGATGCCACACTCCAGAAGGCCCTGGGTGACATGCCTGTTCTCTCCTACAGACAACCTCCCAACCTCATCAGCCTAGTTACATCACTCAAGGGTGTGAAAAATCCACAATGTAGTTATATCAACCCACGTCCAGCTGCATTCTTACCACCGCATTTCAGAGAGGTGGACTACCTATGCTAATGAGACAACACCTTTGATCCACATTCAACAGAACGGCTTCATAGTTGTGGAACTGAATTATCTGGGTGGGTTTGACTTCCACTTCTGACATCAGCTTTCAGAGACGAATAACAAAAATGATGAAAGGTCTACAAAACATGACCTAATATGAAAAATGAGATTTTCTAGTCTGAAGGAGATGGGACACATTGATAGTTTTCAAATATATAAAAGGTTGTAACAGGGAGGAGGGAGACAAATTATTCTCCTTAATCTCTGAAGATGGGTTCAGAAACAATGGTCATAAATTACAGGAAAGGAGCTTTAGGTTGGACAGTAGGAAAAATGTCCTGTCCTGGTGGTTAAACACTGGAATAAATTGCCTAGGGAGGTTGTGGAATCTCCATTATAGAAGATGTTTAAGAGCAGGTTAGGCAAACAGCTGCCAGGGGAGGTCTAGATAATACTTAGTCCTGCCATGAGAGCAGGTGACTGGAATTGATGACCTCTCGAGGTCTCTTCCAGTTCAATGATTTTGTGATAGGTTAAAATGCTATTGTGGACAAGCCCTTTGTCTCCTGACGGCTAACATGACAATACTAAAATCATGATATTTTGGTGGGCACTGGCAGCATGGGCGTCCTCAATCAAGTCCCAAAGAAACTCAGAATTGAAGAGCATTACAGCAAAGGCTGGAATTGTTAAGGGAATGTATAGGAGTTAGCAAACAACAAGCAAGTGTTGGGTGCTTCATTTCCTTAAGCCTTTTCAAAATTCCAACCTAAGTTAACTACAACTTTGTGCTGAAGTCAATGGTGGGGCTGGGTGTTTGTCTGGAGCATTGTATATCACTCTCATTGTGATGTTTCCTACTACTGTGGTGTTGAATCTCAGTGTGACTCTGGTGGGGACTGTCTTAGTCTTTCTTCTCACTCCAGAGCACTTATTATCCTTATCTATTACGGACACATAGGCCGTGTCTACCCTAGCCCCAAACTTCGAAATGGCCACGCAAATGGCCATTTCGAAGTTTACTAATGAAGCGCTGAAATGCATATTCAGCGCTTCATTAGCATGAGGGAGGCCGCAGCACTTCGAAATTGACGTGCCTCGCCGCCACGCGGCTCGTCCCACCGGGGCTCCTTTTCGAAAGGACCCTGCCTACTTCAAAGTCCCCTTATTCCCATCAGCTCATGGGAATAAGGGGACTTCGAAGTAGGCGGCGTCTTTTCGAAAAGGAGCCCCGTCTGGACGAGACGGGTGGTGGCGAGGCGCATCAATTTCGAAGTGCCGCAGCCACCCGCATGCTAATGAAGCGCTGAATATGCATTTCAGCACTTCATTAGTAAACTTCAAAATGGCCATTTGCGTGGCCATTTCGAAGTTTGGGGCTAGGGTAGACGTAGCCATAGGCTAACAATACCCAAAACACTGATGAAGCAAAAGTTAAAGCAATACAACCTACAGTTTTTCAGTGTTTCTCTCCCACAAAATATACTGACATTTTAACGTTTTGTGCCGCGTTATGATTTTTTTTTGATACCTCAACATTTTCCATAGGAGACAAATCCCATTTTCAGGACAACGCTTCTCGCTTCTACTTATTATTACATTAGAAGATTCACATGGTGTTGCTCTGGTCCTTAAGCCAATTAATTTTTGTTTTTCTTCATTTAAAGAATTATTCTGGGCTGTAATGGGGGTGGAGGGGTTCAGTATGCAGTCTGCCGCAGAGAAAAAGGACTACCCAGCCCACTCTCACTGCAGCAGCTTGGAGCCAAGTGAGAAGTGTCTCTCTGACTGCTTCAGCTTCAGTGGGCAAAGCCAAGGCAGGTCCAGGTTCCTCTGCCCCCTGCACTCCCCAGCCAGAGTGAGGAATGCAGCAAACTGCGTGCTTTCCCCTTTCTCCCCAATGAAGGGGAACAACCAGCAATGTTCCTGTATGAATCAGATGGGTAGGAGCTTCAGCCCTCCACACAATCCCCAAAGGGTGCCTGAAGGGTGACAGACTCGGGTCTATGGCAGTCCTGGATGGGGAGGCAGCTATGTCTCTTTCCTGTCTGGTTTTATGATAAGCAATCCCATTCCAGGCACATCCCATTTTCCTAGCACAACCAAACCATGACTTTGCGTTAAGTTATAAGAGGAACCTGTATAATGAATTTGGTGGTCCTAGCTCTTACTCTTCAGGAGTTCTTGAACAGATGGTTGGATGAACAGACAGACAGATACCCTCTCAAATATAAAGTAGATCATGAGACACATGCCCACAAAAAGGTCAGGTCTACACTACAGGAGAAAGTGGACTCAAGTAACTCCAGCTACTAGAATAGCATAGCTGGAGTGGGCACACCTTAGGTCAAATTTCTGTGGCATTCCCACTGTGAGAGGCTGACAGAAGAAACTCTCACATTGACTTCCCTTGCTCCTCATGACTCCATGGACTACCAGGGTTGACAGGGATGCTATCAGCAGTTGATTTAGTTGGTCATTATTACACCCGCTCAGTTGAACCCCAGAAGATTGATCTCTAGAGTTTCTAGCTCAAGATAAGTGAAGATAAGCCCTTAGATTCAGTGAGGAATAATTTTCTGGTATATTGTCCTCCTCAGGGCATCCTTCACCTCCTTGTTCCTCAGACTGTAGATCAGGGGGTTCAACATGGGGATCACCAGGGTATAGAACATGGACACCACTTTGTCATAATCTGATGAGTTGCTGGATGAGGGCCGTAAGTACATGAAGAACAGAGCCCCATACAGTAGTGACACGGCTGTCAGGTGGGAGGCGCAGGTGGAGAAGGCTTTGCGTCTGCCCTCATTGGAGCGGATCTGCAAGATGGCCAGCATAATGGAAACATAGGAAACAAGGATGATGAGGACAGTACTTAACGCAGCTATGGCAGCAAAGACAAAATGCACAGTGTCACCTACGCGAGTGTCCGAGCAGGAGAGTTTTTGGAGTGGGGGGATATCACAGAAGAAGTGATCGATGACGTTGGGACCACAGAAGGACAGGCTGAATAAAGAGCTTGTGTGCACAATAGCATTAACGGATGCATAGAAGTAGGATGCAGCTACCAGCTGAACACAGATTTTCTGGGACATAATGAGCGTGTACAGAAGTGGTTTGCAGATAGCTATGAATCGATCATACGCCATCACAGCCAGAAGCAAACCCTCTGAGTTCACAGCGAAGGAGTGAAAGAAAAATTGTGTGACACACCCGGCAAAGGAAATAACTTTATGCTCCACTAAAAAGTTCGTTAGGGCCTTAGGGGCAATAATGGAAGAGTAAGTGATGTCAACCAGGGACAAGTTGCTAAGGAAAAAATACATGGGGGTATGCAGCCGTGTCTCAATCCTGATTAATGTGATCATGCTGAGGTTCCCCACCAGGCTCATGGTGTAGATAAGGAGAAACATCCCAAAGAGGACAACTTGCAGAGACCGACTGCCTGGGAATCCCAGAAGGATGAACACGGATACTCCAGTGCGATTACCATGTGCCATATAGTCCAGATGTGATCAGCACTGCTGGGGTGGAACTAAAAAGAAACAGTCAAGATAAAGCTTATGATTCAAAATTGACCATATGAGTATGGGAGATAGAAAGTGTTCCCTCTTATATTTTCAATCCATGGGTAGAACAAATGTTATTATGTGCACCGAGGCATGTGTGGATGTGTACCTCCAATAGAAACACATGCTGCCAGCTGTTGGAGCAGTGGATGCTCTGCTAATTAGCGCTCAGCTTGCAGGGTGTGCTGGAAGTGAACACCTCCATTGTGCAATACAGTAGAAAGCCAACATACAAAAGGCAGGTTATACTGTTCTGGAGCTGTGACATTTGTAAACTTAAACTAATTTTGTGTCAGTCTGAGTAACTGCCAAGATGCTGCTCCTTTAAAAAAACAGAAGTTTCAAAATAAAGTAAAATAAACCAAAATAGAAAGAACCCTTCAGCATGTTTAAAGTTTGCATCTCTCGCAGTCCTTAGCATTTGCAAATATAGCTTCATGGTATTAGATGGGTAGGCATCATTAAGAATGTAGCACAACTAAGAAGGGTCCAGAGGTGAATATCAAAGCTGATCAAAGGGACGCAATGAAAGCCATATGAGCAAAGGCTGAAGGAACTGAGTGTGTTTCATTTGAACAAGTAAAGATTAAAGGGGGGCATGATAGCAATATTCAAATACTTGAAATGCTGCCGTAAAAAAGATGGAGAAAAGTCATTCTTTCTCGCCCCAGAGAGCAAAACAAGAAGCAATGGAGGTCAAAGTACAACATAGCACATTTAATTTAAATCTCATGAAAAACTTCCTAGCTGTAAGAATGACAGAACTATGGAACAGATCTGCCCCGGGGAGATTGTGGAATCTCCTTCACTGGAGATTTTCAGAAGAAGGTTGTATAGAATCATAGAGGATGAGGATTGAAAGAGAAGTCTGGTAGTCCAACCCCCCTGCTCAAAGCAGGACACACTCCAACTAAATCATTCCAGATAGGGCTTTGTCAAGCTGGGTCGCAAAAACCTCCAAACACTGAGATTCCACCACCTCCCTAGGTAGCCTATTCTAGTGCTTCACCACCCTCCTATGGAAATAGTGTTTCTTGATATCCAACCTAGACCTCCCCCATTGCGACTTGAGACCACTGCTCTTTGGCCTGTCATCTGCCACCACTGAGAACAGCCTCTCTCCATCCTCTTTGGAACCTCCCCCCTGCCCTTCTGCTAGTTCAAGAGTGCTGTTAAATCCACACCACCACCAACACCCCCACACACATGCATGCACACACTTTTATTTTCTGCAGACTAAATAAGCCTAGTTCTCTCATCTTCTTCTCCCAAATCATGCACCTCAACTCCCTGATCATTTTTGTTGTTCTCTGCTGGACTGTCTTCAATTTGGCCACAGCCTTTCTGCAATGGGTGGCCCAGAACTGGACATAACACTCCAAATGTGGCCTCACCACTGCCAAATAGATGGGAATAATCAGTTTCCCAGTTCTGCTGGCAATGCTCCTACTAATGCAGCCCAATATACTGTTGGCCTTTTTGGAAACAAGTGCACACTGTTGATAGCCTTCGGTCTTGAGTGGGTTAGACACAACTAATCATTGGCAGGAGGCTCTGGTAGAATACGCCCCGTGTCAATCCTTCTAACCCTATGGTTCTATGATTGTATGTTCTCTGCAACAATCTGATGCTCAGCAGAAAGATGGATAAGATATTTGGAAATCAGCCTTATATTGGCACCCTTCCATGCATTAGGCACCAATATAAATTTATAATGATTAGTCAGCTAAAATCTCACATTGGGCATAAAGCCTGATAGTAAATCCAATAAACAAACTGTTTTTGAGATAAATGAGGTCATACTCATAAGGGGAAGGATGATATAACCAAAGGAGATATGAAGGAGCAGCAGATTAAACAAAAAGAGACTGTATTTACACCATGTTTGAAACCCTCTCACTGGTTTTGGCTCCTGTAACTAGGATGAAGCTGTTGTATCAGAAGCAACAAGATCATCACTCAGGACAGAGTCAGTGTACTGAGCAGTGATGTGAAGAAAACATCTCTCCCAGTCTCTCATGCTCACTAAGGTAATATCTGATGACACTCCCACTTCGCTGGATGCCAGACCCTATGCTCCAGCCAGAACCTGAATGTCTACACAGTTGTTTATTGCTTTTGTAGCAAAAGCCCCATGAGCTAGAGCCAATTGACCTGGCCTTTGAGACTCATTGCTGTTAGTTTTTGTTTCTTTTATGCAGAGTTCACATACTCTGTAGCTCTGTGAAGCTCTCTCATTTACTCAGAGCGCATGGAACTAGTGGGAGCACTGGCTTTTGTTTCTCAGAGAAGATTTTGAAAGGAGACGTTAAGCAGATTCATGGTGAATTCATACCTGACAACACCACAGTGAGATGCACTGATAGCAGAGTGCTGGCCAGACAGCATCCAGCGAGATGTTTCCTTGGAATCCAGGTGGGTCTGAATGTGTTTGTTCTTCCACTGTAAGCTAATGAGAAAATCTGAACTATACACAGGCTATTTATAGTCATTGCATTATTTCTGTGTGTCCATTGATGAACCCATGAGGCTTCTTATTGGGCAAAGAATGAAGAAAGCCAGGGCTGCCCATTCTGTATGAGAACTTCTTTCTTTATAGAGGGGCCGTAGGGCTGTCAATCTAAAATATTCCACCCCACGGGAAACCTACTATAAGAAGTATGAACTGAACACATTTGTTGTCCAAAAGCATGAACCACATATTTTGAAAAAATCCCTTATAACTCAATTCCAGGCAAACAAGAGGTATTTTTATCTTACCAATTGCAGCGCCTACAAGAAATTTAGCTTATTAAAGCACATTGAACCACACCCTTGGTTGATGTAAATCCGCATGGTTCCAGTGATGTCAATGGTGAAAGGACAATTGACAACTGGGGGGTTTGTGAGAAACTATACAACTTTCCTTCCCTCCTCCAAAATCACATGCCACATTCAGGGTATTTAAGTATTTTAGTGTAAATTCTACAGGGAGAGATAATGAAGACAACATTTTGAAGACAACAAGAGTCATTGTTTTGACAATAGAATTAAAAAACAGCCCTATTTCTCAGTACAAAGATTAGATCTGGGTCTATTTCCCAGGCATTGGAAGAAATGAAAACCTTTGTTTTACTCACATTATTCTTTCTCCTGAAATATTAAAGCTGTCTGTTGCCAGAGAGACATCTCTCTTTCTTGGGTTCAAAAGGCATAGTAAGAGGCAGGGTGTATTTATCTGGCGTGCTTGCGTGTGCAGACACAATCCCGTAGAGCTGTCAATCTCAGGCCAGGCTCAAAGGGCATTATTAAAATGCATTTTAGGTCAACTGGGATCTGTAGATCATTTGATGCCAAGCCATTGGCTTTAAAGTTTGAGCAAGTTCTTTAAAGTGTTGTTGTGTCTCTATCTCTTTCACTCCATAAATCTGAACCTCCCCTTAGGACGAAGTACTTCCCAACAGAAGTAAATTTGGAAATGTTTCTCGGAAATGCATTTCCTGTTACATTTGTTCAATGATTTCGGAATAGCTGAGAGAACAAAAATTGAGTCCTTTGTGACACTAGTATTTTGAGAGCCTGGAGACAGAAACTTTAAAAGCAGTTTCCAGACAGAATGCAAGAATATGTACAGTGAATCCAGATTAAGGTGTTGCTTTTTTTCCAGGGATATCTAAAAGCCTGGGACTGTAATGGCAAAAATGTCTGAAGATCAGGACTGGGGGGCACTGGCAGATGCAGGGGTGCAGAAAAGGCTGCAATAGCATGGAGTGTGGACTATCAAGCTTGAGGTACATCAGCAGAGTTGTGGGCTGGCATCCCCAGACTGGCCAAGTAGAGAGGGGGCAGTATTTGTGGGAGAACACTGGAAGATGAATGCAGAGAACTGGGACATTCTGCACAGCTCTGCCTTCTCCCCACACAAAACACAAAACCAAATAACCCCAGATAGACTAAACAACCAATACCCAAAACAAATAATAACATCACATTGTCCTCTATTAATATTGCTGCAACCTGGAAAATCAGAGAAATTTAACTTAAGAGAAATAGGGTTTCTCTGATTTTCTCCTTAATCAATGGATTTCTCGTCAGAATGGGGATGGTGAAGGCCTCAGCTGTAACGAGATGAGGAGCAAGGCATGGGATTTATCTCACCATGCACAGGTTGAACCTCTCCAGTCCAGCACTCTCTGGGATGGCAACATCCATGGTGCGGTGTGATTTTAGTTAGCCAGATGTCCACTTCTCACGAATGTGGTCAAATTTCCAGTGGTCCCATGAAGTTTGTTTACAGTCACCAGTCCTGGCTCTTAGTGTTCTGTGCTGTTATTTAGCTCTAATTTACCCCTAAGTGTCTTTTAAGAGCCTGGAAAGCAGTGGAAGTGTTAGTAATGCTGCCAGACAATATTGCCCTCCCATGGTTTGGTAAATTCTCTGGTTTGGGGTTGATCAGGTCCCAAAGCTGACATACGGGAAAGGTTCAAACTGTATAAAAACATACTGTGTCTGTAGAAGTGATGATGAAAGTGAATAAACACATACCAAGATGATCATGTCATGATATGAACAACTTTAAATTGTACTAAGGAAAATCATTCTTCACTGATTTGGTATGAAAAACAAGCAGTCATTTAAATTTTTTATTGATGAGGTAATGGGTTCTTAACATCAAAAGTTAATTATCTAATAAATGAAATTGTCAGTCTTTAAGGTGTGACAGGACTGCCTTTTTTTGTGATGTTATGAAGCCACAGACTAACATGGCTACCCCTCTGATCTACTAAGAAACTTTTCATTTTGTCAACAAAAGAGCGAGTATGGAGGAACCATCTGACATGTTAGAGTTGGACTTCTTTGACAATATCCCTCACATGAGGTCATTAAGGAAGTTAAGTAATCATGGAGTATGACACAAAGTGCTGTCATAAATGAGAAGCTGGTTAAGCAACAGAAAACCAGTTCTCAAATCTTCAGAGATATATACACTCCTAACATCCATTTATTTTGGTGGAAGTTAGGCATTTACATACCTTTCAGGATCTGGATGAAAGAGTAGAAGAAACCATTAATTTCAAAACAGCAACAGGTACAATATGCATTGACACAATGTTTTGGCTAGGACTGCTGATGTTTCATATATTTATTAATGGTCTGTTAAAGGGAGAGAGCTGTGAGGTGGCAAGATTAGCAGAAAATGTAAAATTGTTTTGATGAGACAAGGCTTGGGAATTATAGAGGGACTAACTGAGTTGTGTGCATGGGCAGCTCCACAGCAGAGGAAATCAGCTGTTGACAACAGATTTCAATAGCTCACACACAGTTCCATGTTCTAAGGGAACAGTAACTGCCAGACAAACATTCTCTGCTCTTAGTATGAAGAGTGGGGTGGAAGCTCTTCCTCAGCAGCATGGGAAGCTAGCATATTTAGACCTTGAAAATGGAAATATTGGTGTTTGCCACAAAACAGAGGCCTTTTTACACAGGAAATTTGGTTTTAAGGAAATACTAAACCCCGCAAATGTTCAGCCTAAAACTTTCAGTCAAAAATCAAAAAGATCTCTTTGGAAATGTTTGCCTGGTGCCTCATGGGAGTTAACGGTTGGCTGTCTCAAAGAGCTGGGGTGTTTGGCCAGACTGTATCCCCCATTGTTCAGATCCTGGAGTGCTGAGCCTTTGACATGTGGGTCATGCATGGACCATCAAAGCATTTCACAACACCTGCAGCGTGCTTCAAGACTACATACTGATGGCCAACTGGAGGGTTGGTGGGGCTGGAACAATAAGTACAGTGCGGGTGTTGAGAGCCCTTGAACCAAACTGTAAATCCTGCATATGATGGAAACCACTTCAAACCAGGGTGTACAGCACCACCCTCACCATCGGTCGCTCCAGGTTCATTAGTGTTTTGTCATTGTGTTTACATCATTTTAGTTTACACAAGTGTGTAGATAGACAATACTGTACCTGGAAATAAATCCATAAGCAAGAAGCTGAACTTACAGCATAAAACAGTACTGGGGAGTAAATCTTATTAAAATGTGTAGAATTTGTTCAGTACTGGTTGGGGCCTCAAATGTATTTCATGGTAACAATTTTCAAGTACCGAGGGGCAGGTTAGATTAGCACCTGTCAGGGATAATGTAAACAGTAATAGGTCCTGCTGTGAGTGCAGGGAACTCGACTTGATGAGCTCAAGCTTTGAGAGCTGGTGTCTTCCTCCTCCTCCACAATGCCAGGAACTTTCAGCTCTTCTGGCGGCTCGCCTCTTCTCTGGCCATGGGGAGAGATGGGTCACTTTCTTCCCCGGGAAGCCAGCTGCTGCTTCCCTCTGGCTCTGGGGTCTCCTGCCCTGCCTTCCTCCTCAGCATCTGCCTCAGCCTCTCCATGCTAGCACTGAGTGGGAAAAGCCATGAGTCTGGGTTCAAGGCAGCCTCTCATTGCTCTGCCTCCTCCCCGTACACCCCTGCATAGGGCACAGAGATTGCTATCTGCAGGCAGTGGCAGCAGCTCCCAGGATAGGCTGCTCCCAAAATTCCCCATCAGCACTGGGCCCCTGTGACAATGGGGGAGTCTCATCCTTTCAGAACAGCGGGGCTCACGCCTCATTTGGAGAAGCAGATCCCTCCTCCCCACCAGTCTACGCTCCCTCCGAGGCATGAGAAAGAGCAGACGTTGGAAGGGAGTCTGAGCTTGCCCGGAGGGCTAGTCCCCAGCTAAAGTCCACAAGGTGCTAATAATAGAAGCCCTGTGCCCCCCTCAAGTCCACTGATTTCACTGATTGCAGTTTGGGGGAGAGGCAGCGCAGCAACTGGCAGATTGTGCAGGTTGTGTACTCCTGGTTAAAGGGGTTGTTGCTACGGAGATTTGATTACGAGTGTAATTGTAATGGAGACATAGTTGTTGGAGTGGTTGCAATGAGGATGTAGTTTGGGGGATGGTTGCCAGAGAGATTTTGTTTCTGAGGGGGTTGCTAGAAGGGAAGGTCTGGGAACCATATTGCTTGGGACATTCCCACCACATTGGAGCTGGCTCTGGAGAACTTCCTGCAGGAAACAAGCTGCCCAGACTCAGTGAAAAGCTGTAAAGAGCTGTGTTAGGACATCTCACCTCAATGACAGGAGGTTGCCACCCCCCATTTCCACTCCTCCCCAAGCAGCATTTGGAAGCCTCTGAGGAAATGCTCACATGCCATGGACTTACTCTAGATGGGTAGAGCTGGGCTGGCAGATGCTGCATGTTAGTCTGTCCCTGGCACTTTCTCTTGGTCACCTGCAGCTCTGTGGCTGGAAGGGTGCTGCACAATGCCCTGCCATCAGGGCACAGTGTAGAAGCCAGGAGATGAACAGGGGCTGTGAAGACAAGCTGATGTTTTCTTGTCAAAGGATAGATCTGGGGTGAGCAAACTTTATATACCAGGCCCCATTTTTTCATTCGAAAAGGGGAATATTGGCATTTGAAAGGAGTTGTAACAGAAAGACTGAGAATAGGATAGATGCAGAAGGTCACCAGTGAGGAATTCTATAGAAAGATACAGCCGAAAGAGAACCTGCTGCAGAAGGTTATAAAATAGAAGCTACAACTATTTGGGCATATTTGCAGAATGAACGATGAATGAAAAATCAAGGCCCTCGTATTTGGCATAATGGGCAGTTCAAACAGGAGAGGCAGAGACTGGGTAGATGATATAGTAGATTGGTGCAGAGCTAGTCTACAGAAACTAAGCCACCCCGCACTGGACAGGGAAAGAAATAGCGAGAGAGGCATCAGACACCAACAGGCGCTGAGTCTATGGTTATTGATGATGATGATGATCAGCAGGGCTTCCCAACCTGTCCAATGTAATCCAAACCCATGGAAATTTTGGTTATGTTTGTATAAAAAAATCCTTTCAGCATGTGTAAGAAAATAAGTCTGTAGATTGCAAAATCTTTATTAATTGGTATATAAACATGAATACACTGTGACAAAGTCAGTCCTATTCCTGGGTCTCTGGCTTCTATTCAGTCCACTGGGCCCACTCAAGGGCTCAGTTGCCCTCACTGGGGCAACGGATGGTCTGGGGGGAACCCAGCCCCCACCCACTTGTGCCAGGTTCTGGCCCAGGGACCCTATGCAACTGCTAGCGGGAGGACCTGACTCCCTTAGCACAGCTGCTCTCCTCCCTGGGCCACTTCCCCAGACGATTCCCCTGCTACCTTCTCCAGGCTGCAGCAGCCGTGTGTCCTCACTCTTGAACTGTAGAAACTCCCACCCTCCCTCTGTGGTTTCTGATGTTCCTGCTGCTCTCCTCTGCTCCTCTCAAGGCTGCTCTCTCCCACTACTCTGGTCTCCTTGCAGCTCTCTGCTCACCTCTCACACTCTCTCCCTGCCCTTCCCACTGTGAAGGGTTTTTAAAGGCCTCTTATTAGTCCAGTTATTGGGGCCAGCTGGCCCCAATTAGGCTAAGCCATCTCCCACCCAGCTGCCTGTGATTGTCCTGCAGGCCCTTCTGCTTGTTTGGGCTCCCTCTCAGAGGCCCCCCACCCTGGCCCTGCCACACATTTCCTCCCCTCCCCCTGCTCAACACCCTTGGGTTGGGCTACTTGGGTCGGGCAACAGTGCACTCTTGACGAGCTGTCTGCATTTCCATTTTGGCTTCCGGATCTATGTTGCACCTTGAAATTGAAGGGCTGCAGGGACAGGAACCACCTGGTGACCCTCGCAGTTTTGTCATTGTTGCTGTTTATCCATTGTAGGGGTGCATGATCAGTGACCAGGGTGAACGTCTGTCCCAGGAGGTAATAGTGTAGGACCTCCATAGCCCATTTCACCGTGAGGCATTCTCTCTCCACAATGGCATATCTCTTCTCACACAGCAGGAGCTTTCTGCTGAGGTATAGGACAGGGTGTTCCTCCTCCCCTGCCATCTGCGACAATACCTCCCCTAGTCCGATTTCTGAGGCATCGGTCTGTAGGATAAATTCCTTCTTAAAATCAGGGGCGATGAGGATGGAGTCACTGCAGAGGGCAGTTTTCAGGTCTATAAAAGCTTCCTCAGCTGCCGGGGTCCATTTTACAATATCAGGGCCATGGGCTCTGGTCAGGTCAGTCAATGGGTACGCCCTGGAAGCGAAATGGTGAATGTATCAGCGGTAATACCTAACCAGCCCTAAGAAGGCTCTGACCTGCTTCTTTTGGGATGGACAGGGCCAATTTTGTATTGCCTTTACTTTATTCAGTTGAGGTCTTACCACGCC
Source organism: Carettochelys insculpta (assembly GCF_033958435.1). NCBI lineage: Eukaryota > Metazoa > Chordata > Testudines > Carettochelyidae > Carettochelys > Carettochelys insculpta. The sequence continues at coordinate 123,804,213 of NC_134142.1, read as the reverse complement.
CATTCTTACAACACACCCAAGGTACTTGGCTTCTGCTAGCCTGATTGCACACTTGCTGGGATTCACTGTAAGGCCAGCTTTCCTCAGGGTCTCCAACACAGCTTCCACCTTCTCAAGGTGCGTCCCCCAATCTGGAGTGTGGACAACAACATCATCTAAGTAGGCAGCTGCATACTTTGCATGTGGATGTAATAGTTTGTCCATGAGTCTTTGGAATGTTGCAGGAGCACCATGCAGACTGAAGGGGAGGAAGGTGTACTGGAAGAGTCCATCTTTTCTTCAGCCCCCAGGGTCAGAGGGATCTGCCAGTAGTCCTCGGTTAAATTGAGGGTGGACAGCAATTGGGCCTTTTCCAGTTGGTTGATCAGTTCCTGTACCCATGGCATGGGGTAGGCATCCAACTTCGACATCTCATTCAGCCTTTGGAAGTCATTGCAAAACTGTAGGCTTCCATCAGGCTTGGGTACCAATACGATAGGGTTAGACCACTGGCTGTACGACTCTTCAATAACGTCAAGCTCCAGCATTTTCTTAACACCTGTTTGGACCTCCCCTCTCTTCACCTTGGGTATCCATTAGGGCTTAACGTTCAGTTTAACTCCTGGATCAGTGACAATGTCATAGTACACCTCTGTTGTTCTTCTGAGTTTACCTGAAACACATCACAGTTCCTCTCTATCATTTCAGCTACTTCCATGCATTGGTCTTGGGTCAACTCAGGAGATATCCCCACCTGCTTCTGAGGGTCCTCCCCAGGGCCTGGTGCTCCCAGAACAAATAGCTGCACTTCTCTGTCCCGCCACAGTTTTAGCAAGCTGACATAATATATCTGCTCTGGCTTCTGTCGGTCAGGCTGGCAGACCTTGTAGTCCAACTTGCCAACAACTTCTATCACCTCGTACATCCCCTGCCATCTGGTAAGGAGTTTACTCTCGGCCATTGGCACCAACACCAATAAAGGGTCTCCCACCTGGAATTTCCAGGGTGTCGATTGCCGATTGTAGTGGGCTTGCTGGGCTTTCTCTTAAGTTTTCCCTCACTTTTGGGGTGACTCTGGTGATTCGGTCTCTTATCTGAAGCACATGGTCAACATATTAGCTGAGAAAAATAAACAAGTGTTCCTGAGAGGACAAAGCAGGTAAAACACATTAACAGGTGAATCAAAGTTTGTAAATCCAAAAGGATGGCAGCGATGTAGCAATGTGCCAGCTTGGGGCTACTCAGAATAACTCTGGGGAACTCCATCATTTTGTGGAGTTATTCCATCCTGTTACAAACCAAACAGTCCAGAGATAAAGGATCTGCCTTTGACTCAATAGGTAGAGGTTCTTCTCTAAACAACAATCTGATCAGTGTTCTTACTCAAATAATGGCTGCTTCCCTTGAATTTAGCACTTGTCTTCATTTGCATTCAACGAGTTATTTAGTTTTAGGCAGAGACCTAAGACAACCACCTGTCATTACATTAAATAAAAACGAATAGATGAAACCAGTGCAAGAAATGTTCCATTAGTTTCATGAAGTTCTAACATCTAAAAACACTCATATTAACATACACTTTGAGCTAGGGCTATTTAGTTATCAGGTATGCATATTGTAAATGTAATTCAATAGTAAATAATAAGATTTAGTTAGGTGAAAACAATGCAATTAACATCTCCTTTCATCTCTGGTGGCACGCAGTTGAATTGGGCTGAATACATAGCAATGTATTTAATTTCTTTGATATTCACATACAAAAGAATTGGCCTATGGCCCTGGCTTGAGCTGGTTTGTCAACATCATATTTGCCACCATGAATTGTGTGAGCCCATTCTTTTCTTTTCTCAGCCCATGGTTTATTTTAATCCAAAGGCTTCCTTTAGACTCTCTAATGCCTTCTCTTTGGTTATTCTGCCCCAGTCCTCAGGGAGATCAGCAGGGAAAGCATCAAACACCTCAGCAAACTGGTCATTGAATTCCTTGAAAACAAACTTCCAGTAATCAGAGGCCATGATGGTGGAATCTGGTCGGATGTCCCATTCTGGAAAATATTTGCGATAATCTTTAAAAGGATGACTCTCCCAATTTGTCTCTGTACATCTGAATGTGCAACTGGAGTCCACAGAAGAGGAGCATATATCATAGATAAGCTTTTTTGTTTCCACCCACCTGTATTTCCCTAATCCCTGAGGTCGATGCACTGAGGCAGAATGCTTCTCGTGGATGGGGGCGGACACGTCACAGGGAACTTTACAGAATGGACACTGCTTCTCACAGACAAACACTCGTTTGAAGATCTCATCCTGGGGCTTCACTGCAAGTTTGGAAAGTTTTGACAAAATATCCAGATTTCCTAAAGTAGATAAAACATGGTTTTCCAGATCAGGAATAAAATGTGCTAGAAGAGCTGAAAACTGGTCAGCACTTGCTGCATTTTTAAACAGTATAACTTCTAGGCTGTCTTTGGGAATCACTAGATCATCCTTCAGCTTTTCACGCAAGTTGTCTAAAAAGTCACAGACTGTCTCCATCCTCTCATCTTTGGAGTTTTTCAGAACATAACTGAGTTTATTAATTACTTGGGTTAAAATGTTTTTCTCTAAATGTGCCAAGATGGCCTTCTCTCTGTAGTGTGTTAACAAGTGTGTCTCTATCCGGCTTTTGATAAAATATACATAATTGACTGAGTATTGCAGATAATTGTTGAAGTCATTTTCTTCCAACAGCTGCTTCAGTAGAAAGAATTGGAAATAGCTCCGGGCACTGTACTCAGTAGGCTGTTCACTTCTGAGAATGTCATCCACTATTTCTGTCCCAAGTCTCTTGTTTATATAGTCTACCAGGGCAGGTCTCAGACACTGAACACAGAAATTCCAGGCCCTGTCTTGGCATTCATCTTTCTCTAAGTAAAGAGCTTTGAATGTGGAGAGATACTGAGGTTTCAGGTTCCCCAGACGCTGGAGAGGATCATTTTCTTTAGTGAATTCTTCATGCATCTTCTGAAACTCATGTGCTGCATCCCCCAAAATGTGAAGCTTCAGCTCAACTTCAAAGAGAACACTTGTCTGAAACTTTTGAACATCACTCTGCTGCAGCTGCTCATTAATGATCTTCAGCAACTCTCTGCAGGAAGTTTCATCATAATCTGCTTTGCAATTTACCTTTCCTTCAGTGTAACTCTTGCACTTATTTATTAAAGATTTAGCTAGATCCTCTGTTTTATGCCAGCAATCATGTGTGCACCATTCTTTCACGCATGCTTTAAATTGCGTTTTATAACCACTGAACAATTTTAATTCTAAGTATTCCTTTTTCATTTTGAAATTTTGTGTTTGATAAGTACACAAGCTTTCAGCATCCATTAACATCTGCCATGCTGCACTCCCCCTATTCTCTAGGTCTCTTCTCAGATGGACCTCCATTTCTTCAGAGATGTTGCGTTTCTGCAAAGGAATGAGCGATAATTCTGTCAATGTTTCTGTCCACATGTTTTCAAATTCCTTCTCCAGTTCATCGCCATTTAGTTTGCATTTGCTTTGCCTGCAGCGAATCAGAAGCCTGTCAACCTTCTCTTCAATTTTCCTCTTGTACTATGAAAGGAGAGCCTCTGTTTTGTATTGGTCCTTTCTAATTTCAGTCACTTCTTTCAACTTTTTGAATGAATAACTCTTCAATTCATCCCACAGAGCTGTTGCACTTCTCCGAAAATCTTCTTTGTACTTTTCTATCAGGTACAGATTTGCTGCTCCACTTTCAAAATACTGCTTTACATGATCCAAAATCTTCTCTGCTTCTTCCTTCAGTTTTTCCTGTGCCTCATTCTTTAGCCTGGTTAAAACATTGTCTAGCTCATTAGATGGTTGATTTTGGATGTAAGTTTCTTTTTTGGATATCCAGAGATGTATCTCCTTGCGGAAATCCCACTCCCACTCAGAATACTTCACAGACAGCTGGTTGTAAGCTTCAGCGACAAGGCTGTTTCTAAAGCTGAAGATGAAGTTCTCATGCCTGACAGCATTCCACAGGCTCCTCACCCATTCAATAAATTGGGGAATGTCTCTGGGGGGTCGTTTTTTTGAACTGTCTTTCAGAAGATCAAACAAATAAGTCTTTAATTTATAAACAGTTTGGCTGTATCCCAAATTCACTGGAGCCATTGGGGGAACTCCATGCCACAGAGAAGGAATGTACCAATTGTGTTCTTCCAGATCATAATCCAGAATATCAGAAAAGTTCACCCCCGTGCCTTTCTTTTCCATGTTTGCTGCAGCTTTGGTCATTTCATTGAGCTGCTCCAGGAGTTGTTTCCTGTCCCTCATGTTTTGTTCATGCGCAGACACATCACTGACATTCTGATGCACAAACTGGCAGTTGGGTTTGTGCCCGATTTCTGCCATTCTGAGAAAGGCATGGACCACGATTTGCAAAGTATCCTTCATCTCAGTTGAATTCTCCATTGCCATGTTAACAATGGTTATGTCACTCAGTCCAACCACCAGTGTGGCCAGTTCATTGTCATGTTGGTAACTATCTTCCAACATGGCCAGTTCAGGGGCTTTCAGACCTTCTGTGTCTATCACTAGGATGAAATCACAGCCCAGCTCCTGCTGAAAGTTGTCTGCCACTTTAATGAGAATCATGAAGGCTCCTCGTGTACATTGGCCGCTGCTCACTGCGAACTGCAGGCCAAATATGGCGTTGAGTAGGGTGGATTTCCCAGTGCCCTGCACTCCCAGCACAGTTATAACCAGCATTTTGGATTTTTCATTCACCTTGGTGTGGAGTTCAGTCAGAACATCCTTCACCCACTGCAGGGGGATGTTGGATACATCTCCATCAATTAGCTCCAGGTGAAACCCTTCCAGCATCAGGTCAGCAGCTGTGCCTGGAAGAAGGACAGTCTGTCTTTGTTCTTCCAATTTCCCTTCTTTAACCAATGAGTATTCTGACTCATAGAACTGCCCCAGCTCACGCATGAAATGCTCCACACCGAGGGAACTGGTGGAGATTAATTCGTCTAATTCTGTAAACATTTTGAGGTCACCTTTTGAGCTCTTGCATTTCTCTTTATATTGATTCCATAGGTTAGAAAGATTTTCCCGAGCAATGCGATCCAAGCCAAACTTCAACCATTTCAGGAAGTAATATTTCTTCATGGGAGACAGTAGTCCTGTTCCCTTAATAAATGTTGTCAAGCCATCAGTAAACTCACAATTATTCTGACAAACACGCAATTCTAATAGTTGTTGTTTCAGCTGAGATTTGTATTTCTCAACAGGGATGTCTCCTTGATTTCTCAAACGGCACATTTCTTTTTCCACTTCAGCCACATTTTTCCATGGCTCCCCTTGGAGTTTCAGATTTTCCCTCTTGTATTCTGCCACATCTTTTATTTGTGCAGTGATTTCCTTTGCATGTTTACAGGCGTTCTGACATTCCTCAGCATCTTCATCCACCTGGATGTTCAATTCACGTGCTGTCTCAGCCATGCCTTCTATGCTCATCCTCTTGGGACAAGACTTCATTATGGCCTGTATTGAAAACTGCAGATTTTTTACAAATTGTACCTTATTTTTGGCACTTTCTTTCTTCAGCACATGAGAGCTGTTCAGTTTCAGCAGTGGGGCTAACTCTCTCATGAATCCCTTTGTTTCTTTGTCTTTCCCATTATTGATAATGAAATAGTATTTAGTTTCTGATCCCTGTAGAAGTGACAGCAGCTCATATTCTCTGTCACTGATGCTGTCAATCACTATGAACACAGCTGAAGAGATCAGTGTTAAAAAGCTGAACTGCAGCCAGTGTGACTCAATGTCTCCACGCAGGTTGGTAACTGCAACGGGCTCTGGGAAAAGATCTGATTTCCCACTCCCACCAGGGAAATACCAGGAAATCTCAACCAGCCCATTTGCGATTTCCCGTGGGACATTCCCAGACTCCATGTCCCGATGGATGAAGAAATTGTGGTGCTGCTGGAGGGGGCTGAGAATCTTATTGAGAAGTTCGGACTTGGAGAAGCTGCAGCTCCCCAGCCGCACAAAGGAAATTGTTGGCATTGCCATGAGCACCAGACTCTCCTCTCTGAACCCTCTGCTCTCTGCCAATGAATGTGGCCTCCAATTCTTCACAATGTCTCTCATGGCCCACAGCATTAGGGTGCACCTGGGGGTGTCCAGGGCGGGCAGCAGCAGAGGCAGGGCAAACTGGCACATGGACATTTTGGACAGAATCTCCTGCTGTAGGAAACTGTCTGAGCAAAGCAGAATGGCACAGAGAACATCCAGGGGGTTGAGAGAATCAGGATCCTCTATGTCCATAGTTAACGTATGATCACTGGGTGCCCTGAGCTCAAGGCTTGTGCTTCTTGCCATCCCATTCAGCGCCATGAGCTGCCTCAGGAAATGCCAGGGTAAATCTTCCCTTGTCTGAGGAGTCCAGCTCTTGACACTTTCTGGAGCAATTTCCAGTACCTCTCTCAGCTTTAGTTTCTGGCTTCTGTATTTTTCCATTTTTAGCTTTGACTCAATATAGTCAAGGGCTTTCGGTGTCTCTGCAAAAAGATGACACAACAGGAACAATTTGTTAAACTGGAAATGTTCTTGAATATAATTTTAGTTTTCACAATTTAATTTACAGAAGCAAAATCATAAGGACTGCTGTTTTCCTTGTAAGGACAGCCACTTAGAGGTGTCGTGTAGCTGTGATTCCCACTCACCATTCATCTGGTGCAGACTTCACAGGTTTGCCCAGATTGTTACTGTTGCAGTCATTCTAAAGGACACATCAATTGGAGCTGGGGGAGTTCTTTCCAACAGATCATTTACTCAACACAAAATGTGGGTTTGGTTGCCCTAAAGCTATGGCACATATGATATAAGATGTTTCAGCTATTTATAAATTGGCTGGAGGAAAAGGTGATGGCACTGCTCTTCCCTCCCATAGTCCTTCCATAACATGTAGCCCAGTGGACATGGGAAGGTCACCAAAAACTTCAAAAAACACTTAGAATTAATATAATGTGAAAAATTTTATATTTTAATTTGTTGGAATCCCCCAAAATTATTCATCCAGCTCCATTCATACACAGTCTTTTTAAGTAAGACAGAAGATTCTTCCTCCTCCCACCTTTCCTCTTTACTGCTCTAGCTGAGGGGTTTTTTTGCCCTCACTTTTCTTCTCTGTAAATCACATTAGGACAGACACCTAGGGTGAATTTACAGTCAGTAGTTACCCTTCCTGGCTCAGAGCTGCAGTACATTCTACCCAGGAGACAGGAGCACTAAAGTTACAAAGCTGGATGATGACTAGAAATTGTAGCAACCAGCATAGAACTGAAAGAGAAGAGCACAACTTGCAAGAATGAAGAGTGTGGAAAGGCACCAGCAGGTCAGTCTGTGTGCACGTGGCTAGAATGTGAAGCTGCAGTTGCTGCCGCTCTGTAAATTGTTGCTTTAACAAAACACCAGCTATGATTAGATTCTAGTAGAGGAAAAGATTTATGGATGATACTGAAGCAAATTGAGAACAAACAAAAGTTTGTAATTTAAATGACACCAATAGCCTTAAAATTAAAGGTGTGGAGGCATTAGACAACAAATCCTGTGAATATGCTGTTTGAACATTAGACAATCCCAGGTTCACAGGGCCAATGCGCTAGCTGCTGGGCTCACCCACACCCTCTTTTGAGCCAAGCAGTAAATATAACCAGACTACTTGGAAATATTGACCATAATGTAATAAAATGTAACATCCCTGTGGCAGGACCCCTCATGGATCAGGACCAAGGTCCAGGCCCTCCTCAACCTCAAGGTCAAGCAATGGAATGCTCCTAGCTATGCCTGGGGAGGGTCATTTGGGGCTGTGGGAGAAGGTCTCCCTCAGAGCCTCGCAGATCTGCAGCCAATCCCAATGAGCTTGGCGAATCAGAGCTGCACCCGGCTGCTTGTAGCTGTGGCCACAATCTTGTCCCGGGACAAATGCCTCACCCTTCCCCTCTACTATTTTGTGGAAGGCACAAAATGCAGCCACAACTTGAAAGACATTGTGTTCCCCCACCTCCACGTGTGTGAGGAGGCACCTAAAGCATTCCTTGAGGTGGTCAAAAGTGCATTCTGCCTGCTTCTGGTCATAGTTGAGTCAAACATTAAAGGGTTACTGCTCGAGTCCAGCTGCCTGGTGTAGGGCTTCGTAAGCCTGAGCATGAGGGGGTGGACTAGGTCCCCCACAATGCACAGTGGCATGGACACATCCCCAACCTACAGCTCACAGTGGGGGACGAAGGTGCCCCACCTCCATCCTCCAACACAGGCTGGAGTTGCGGAACACCCATGAATGGTGTGCCCAGCCCAACCACTCGACATAAATATTGACGAAGAGTCCATGGCGGTCAAACAGGACCTGGAGCACCATGGAAAAATATACATTGCAGTTGGTGTACTTTGCTGCACTGTGGTCTAGGATGCAGATTGGGACGTGGGTTCCCTCGGTAACCCCAAAGCAGTTTAAGAACCCCAGGGTGAAGAATCCATTCACAACCCTGTCCACATCTGCCAGACAGAGAGGCAGGAGGATGCTGTGGATGGCCATCACCACCTGCAAATGGAGGGGACCAAACACACACATCAGAGGCTGAGGGAGGGAGCCCCTGGGCCTGTGGGGGTCCCCTGCACCCTCTCATCCCTTCCCCTCTGAGCCTATTAGGAGCACACCCTGTATGGCTGCCCCTTCTACAGCAGGACTGTGTGATAGTGGGATGGCACAGTCTCCCCAGGGCTTCCCCCACTCCCCTGGCAACCCTGACCTTACTTCCCATGGGTTCTCCTTGGGTGGGACACACCCTTTCCCGTGCAGGGACTGAAGCCTGCAAGTGCCTTACCTCCATGAGAAGGGCCTCAACAGTGGACTTCCCATGCTGAACTGGTTTCTGAAGGAGCAGTAGCTGTCAAGGGGTGGTGAGCTTCCACAGGGCAATGGCAACCCACTTCTCCACAGGGATGGTAAGCTGCAAGTGGGTGTTCTGTCTCTGGAGGGTAGGGGCAAGCCACGCACAGAGCTCCAGAAATGTCTCCTTCCACATGAGGAAGCTCTGGAGTCATTGCTGGTTGTCTCTCTGTAGCAGTTGTGCTGTCCCTCATGGAGGTAGGCAAGTCTCAGCACAGGCAGGGAATGGGTGTTGCGGGGAGGGGGCCTATAAGGGCGCACTTTGCTGGTGCTCCCAGAAGGGATTGCTGGCCATGCAACCCTGGCGCACATGGTTCCGGGTGTCCATTCTGTTAAGAGTGCAGCTGGGCAGTCTGGCTGCTCTCTGCTGACAGATTGGATAACTTTTTTCAATCCACTTTGCTGTCTGGCCATGATCTGTCAACAAAAGATTTGTCAGAAGAAATATTCTGACAGAAATTTCTGTTGGCAGATCGCTCTCATCTAGACTTAGCCTCAGAGAGTAGTTATCAATTACACATCCCAAAAACAGAAGCGCATAGTGAGTAGGGTCTGTCGGGAGTCTGTTCTGCCCAGTTCTTTTGATTATCATAGAATCATAGAATCATAGAACACTAGGACCAGAAGGGGCCTCGAGAGGCCATCGAGTCCAGCCCCCTGCCCCAACGGCAGGACCGACCACTATCTACACCATCCCTGATAGACATCTATCTAATCTGTTCTTAAATATCTCCAGCAAGGGAGATTCCACAACCTCCCTTGGCAACTTATTCCAGTACTTCACCACCCTATTATCTCTATAAATAATTTGAATAATGCCATGGAGAGCAAGTTGATAAACGACATGTATACAAAACTGTGAAAAGTAGAAAGTGCTTTTGGAGGAATGGGTTAGAATTCAAAATAATTTTGGCAACCTGGAGAAATGAAGTGAAGTAAACAGGGTGACATTCAATGCAGAGAAAGGCAAAGGACTAAACTTGGGAAGGAAAAAATCACACACACAAATAACCAATGAAAAATGACTGGAGGGGAAGTACTGCAGAAGGAATCTGGGGCTTAAAGTGGATCAGAAACTAAACATGTAATACCACTGCAAAAAAAAAACCACACATAGGCTACGTCTACACGTGAAGCCAACATCGAAATAGCTTATTTCGATGTAGCAACATCGAAATAGGCTATTTCAATGAGTAACGTCTACACGTCCTCCAGGGCTGGCAACGTCGATGTTCAACTTCGACGTTGCGCGGCACCACATCGAAATAGGCGCTGCGAGGGAACGTCTACACGCCAAAGTAGCACACATCGAAATAAGGGTGCCAGGCACAGCTGCAGACAGGGTCACAGGGCGGACTCAACAGCCAGCCGCTCCCTTAAAGGGCCCGTCCCAGACACAGTTGCACTAAACAACACAAGATACACAGAGCCGACAACGAGTTGCAGACCCTGTGCATGCAGCATGAATCCCCCGCTGCAGCAGCAGCAGCCAGAAGCCCTGGGCTAAGGGCTGCTGCACACGGTGACCATAGAGCCCCGCACGGGCTGGAGAAACAGCGTCTCTCAACCCCCCAGCTGATGGCCGCCATGGAGGACCCCACAATTTCGATGTTGCGGGACGCGCAACGACTACACGGTCCCTACTTCGACGTTCAACGTCGAAGTAGGGCGCTATTCCCATCCCCTCATGGGGTTAGCGGCTTCGACGTCTCGCCACCGAACATCGATGTTAACATCGAAATAGCGCCCAACACGTGTAGCCGTGACGGGTGCTATTTCGAAGTTAGTGCCGCTACTTCGAAGTAGTGTGCACGTGTAGACACGGCTATAGTGAAAGACATTCTCAGATGTATTAGGAGAACATAAGAACATCCACACTGGGTCAGACTAATCATCCATTGAAACCAGTATCCTGTCTACCAACAGTGGCCAATGCCAGGTGCTTCAGAGAGAATGAACCAAACAGGACAATTACCTAGTGGTCCATGTCCTGTCATTCAGACCCAGCATGTGGGGATCAGGGGCTTTAGGACACCCAGAATACGAGGTGGCATCCCTGACCATCTTAGCCAATAGACGTTGATTGACTGAGATCTTATCTAACTCCTTTTGAACCCAAATAAAGTTTTGATAACAAATTCCCTGGAAATATTCCATGGCAAGAGTTTAACAGTGCACTGTGTGGAGTAGTACTTTCTGGTTTTGTTTTAAATTTTCTATCTACTAATTTCCTGGGCCATCCCTGGCCCCAGTGCTATGAGAAAAGGTAAAGAGCATTTCATTAATTTTCTTCACACCATTCATGGTTGCATCGCCCCCTGTCATAAACACCCCCGCTTCCCTTACTGCCAACCCCGCTGTTGCTTTACCGCCCTTTTTATCTCTCATAGGGTGCGTCTACACTAGCCGGCTACTTTGAAGTTGCCGGCACAATGTTGAAATAGCACCCATCGCATCTACACGCACCGTGTGCTATTTCGACGTTGAAATCAACATTAGGCGGCGAGACGTCGAAATCACTATTCCCATTTGAAGATGGGAATAGCGCCCTACTTCGACGTTGAATGTCGAAGTAGGGTGTGTGTAGATGATCCGCATCCCAGTACTTCGAAATAGTGGGGTCCTCCATGGCGGCCATTGACTGAGGGGTTGAGACGCTCTGTCCAGCCCCTGCGGGGCTTTATGGTCCCCATGCACAGGAGCCTTTAAAGCACCACAGACCCGGATTTCCTGTGGCAGGAAGCTGACAGCGTCCAGGCAGCAGCACATGCACGTGCTTGCCCTGCACACTTCCCAGAGGCCCCAACCCATGTACCCACCACCCATGGCCTCGAGCCAGCCCCCTCCGAGCGCCCCCAGGGCTCCCCTCCTGAGGGGACCCAGGCACCCCCAGCAGCCAAGCGGGGGGCCAAAAAGAGGCGGGGCCCCTCCTGGTCAGAGGCCAAGCTCCGAGACCTGCTGGGGCTCTGGGGTGAAGAGGAGGTGCTCCATGTGATGGAGAGCAAGCGGCGGAACGCAGAAGTGTTCGCCCAACTGGCCAAGGGCCTGGCCACCCAGGGTCACCTTGCCCGCACTCCGGATCACGTCCGGAGTAACGTGAAGGAGTTGCGGCAGGGGTACTCCCAGGCCCGGGACTCAGCCAGACGGTCTGGGACCACCACCGCCGCTTGCCCCTGTTACAGGGAGCTCAGGGCCAGCCTGGGCCCCCATGACACCTCCTCCCCCACCCCGGCCAGCCTTTACACCACGGCCGATGAGCCCCAGCAGGCCATGGAGCCAGAGTCCGGCCCGGATGCCAGATCTGCACCCCGGGGCCCACCCTTAACCCTGGGGGTGGGGGAACAATGCTATGGGGACAGCCAACAGGGACATCACACCCACCAACAGGGACGAAGACCCAGCACTCAAGGTGGGGCAGGGGGAATGGGCCACAGGCCCTCACTGTACTAACAGCCTTCCCCTCCCTCTCTCCCGCTGCACCATCTGACGCCTGGCACCCTCCATCGTCCCCGACAGCCCACCGGAGGTCAGCCACCGCCAGCGCCCAGAGACACCCCCAAGGCCAGAGGGACGGTCCTGCCACTGCTGGACCCTAGGGATGGCCCCTGTGGACCCCCAGCTCCTGGCAGCTCTCCAGCAGCAGACGGAGGTGGCGGAGAAGAGACTCCGCTTTGATAGGGAGGGGTCCACCCGGCTCTGGGTAGCATGGGAGGACTTCGTGGGGTTGTTCTGGGACATAACTGGATTAATCCAGGAGGCTGTCGCCTGGCTCCTGTCCCGTGCTGCCCCCCAGGCCACCATCCCCGCCTCTCCACCCGAGGCCCTCCTGCTGCACCACCTGCCAACCCCCCGCCATGCCGCCTGCCAGCTCCACTGAGCCCACTGGGGCTAAAGACCAACCAGTGGAGGCATCCTGGCCATACTTGCTGGTCCTCGCAGCCCCCAGCCAGCCACGCTGAGGACCACGGACACAGGGGGGGCCGCGCGCCGTACCCACCGGGGTCACGCCCCTCTAGGCCCACCCCAGACTGATGGGCCAACGGCCGAGCTGTCCGCCGGGCCCCCATGTATATAGTTGTCCCGCTTTTTGTATATTGGTTGCAGTTTCTGTTGTGCACAAAACAAGTTAGCAGTTCTCAGAAAACAAAAGTGTTATTGTCAAAAAAGCTGGAGGTGTGTGCTTGTTGGGGGTGTGGCATGCAGGTGTTGGGGGCAATGTGTGGGCAGTGCGGGCTGTGTGTTGGGGGGTCTTCCAGGGAAGGCCAGGGAGGTGCTCAGGGGTCTCCCTGATTGAAGTGGGCCCACACGGCCTCGCGGACCTGTACCCCCTCATGGTGAGCCTGGCAGTTGGGTGCGGCAGCTGGCTGGGGGAAGTCTGTGCCAGCTTTGACTGTCCACCCCTGGACGAAAGCCTCCCCCTTGCTCTCGATGATGTTGTGGAGCGTGCAGCATGCGCCCACAACCTGGGGGATGTTTTGGAGGCTGACGTCCAGTCAGGCAAGGAGGCACCACCAGCGGCCCTTCAGACGGCCGCATGTCCTCTCCACCACCTGGTGGGAGTGGTTCAGGCAGGCGCTGAACCGCTCCTGGCTGGCGTTGAGGTGGCCGTTGTACGGGCGCATGAGCCAGGGCTGGAGCGGGTAGGCCACATCTGCCATGGGACAGAGAGGCACGGTGGTGTCTCCCAGAGGGATCTCCCTCTGGGGGATGTAGGTCCCCACCACCAGCCGGTGGCACAGGCCTGAGTTCCTAAAAACACGGGCATCATGTGTGCAGCCAGGCCAGCCCACGTACACATCCTGGAAGCAGTCCTGACTGTAGCCCCTGTGATTTATGTATCTTCCTCTGCTGTGGTCTGGGGCACAGATGGGGATGTGGGTCCCATCCAGGGCCCTGAAGCAGTTCAGGAACCCCATGGCAGCAAATCCGGTGACAGCTGCATGCAGGTCCCGGAGTTGGATGGCCCTTTTGAGCAGCGTGGCATTAAGTGCACGGACCACCTGTTGGCAGGGAATACAGGCACCTATGAGGCTGTGCAGGGTGCCCCAGGCCCTTCCACCAGGCCCCCCTCCGAGGCACCTCCCTGGGTACCCCCCTACCCAGCCCCTCCCTCCCTGGCACTCTTCCCTCCCCAGCCCCACACCAGTGCCCTCCCGCCCCCCAGTGGGTGCGTGCCTGGGCCTCCTTACCTCCATGATGACAGCCCCAACAGTGACCTTTTCCACTCCAAACTGGTGTCCCACGGAGCGATAGCTATCTGGAGTGGCCAGCTTCCAGATGACTATGGCGACCCTCCTCTCAACGGGGAGGGTGCACCACATCCGGGTGTCGTGGTGCCTCGTTGCGGGGGTGAGCCACTGGCAGAGCTCCAGGAAGGTCTGCCAGAGCATGTGGAAGTTCTGCAGCCACATGTCGTCGTCCCACTCCCGCATGATGAGCTGCTCCCACCACTCGGAGGCAGGTGAGCAGCCGGCGGGGGAGGAAGAGGGGAGCCTGGTGGTCAGGGGCATCCCCGTTCGCCTCCGGGGAGGGATCCTGTGGCAGGCACCACTGGGCGGCCTCCTGGGCAGCACCTAGCAGGGCACTTGCCCCCTGGATGACTACCTGGAGGGCCTCCTCTTCCTGCTGCTGCTGTTGCTGCTGCTGCTGCTGCTGCTGCTGCTGCTGGGTGTCCATATCTGCTGTGACTTGGTCTGCGAGAGAGTGGCTACTGCTCTGCAGACCTCATGCTGTGCAGGCTGGTTATGTCTGGGAGGGGCCCTTTAAAAGAGCGGCTTGCTGTTGACCCGGGAGGGCTAGTCCAGCCTGTGACCCGGTCCGTGGGCTTTCCTGGCCCCTTATTTCGATGGGGAGTGCTCGTGTGTGTGGACGCTCTGCATTTCCTTCCAGGGCGGCTCCTTCCGACATTCCCCGTTGCTACTTCGATGTTGAACGTCGACGACACCAGCCCTGGAGGACATGTAGACGATACGCGTCGAAGTAGCCTATTTTGATGTTCTTACTTCGAAATAGGCTACTTTGACATAGTGTGCTAGTGTAGACGTAGCCATAAGGAAGATGTTCCATGGCCTTAATCATTTTTGTTGCCCTTCTCTGTACCTTTTCCATTTCATTGTATCTCTTCTGCAGTGGGCAACCAGAACTGCATGAAGTATTCAAGGGGTGGGTGTACCGTGGATGTATATAATGTCATTACAACATTTTCAGTCTTACTGTTTGTCCCTTTCTAGTGGTTCCTAACACAGTTTGCTTTGGTGAGCATGGCTCTATGTTGAGTGGACATTTTCAGAGAACTGCCCACAGTGAATCCAAGATCATTTTTGACAGAAACCCATAAATCAGCCTGAATCTGGCTCACATAAGAGGGCACATGGAGGGAAATCCCGATAAATGGTCAGAGGACTGCAGATGCTGGAACACATAATGCAGGCAAAGAGTGGGGTCAGACACCTCTGGGGGCAGGGCCCCCCTTAGATCTTAGAGGGGGAAGAAAGAAGGACTCACACTGTGCAGATCTTGGCATACACAAAGAAAGAGAGAATGTGGCCCTGCCAGGTACCTCATTCCTATTTGCCACCAGCCACTTGCCATTTACCCCCATGTGCCCCTCACCTGAGTCTCCAAAACTCTCTCACCTCCCCTCCTGACCATCTCCACTGATCACTGGATATTTTTTTCTGTCACAGTTAGGCTCTGGCACAACTAAAAATTATGACAAGTTTGTAAATTAAAGATGCCAGACAAGCTATATGACACTGTAGCACCATTTTCCCCACTGTTGGCCAGGTAAACCAGGTTGTCTTACACCCCAATCCAGCCAAACACTAAAGCGTCGGCTTAGTTTTAAACTAGTTGGTATAATCCTCCTGCATTTAAGATTCCCCCCTCCTGGCCACCCTAATCTGAACTTTGAAGTCCAGGAAAAAAAAACAAAACAAAGCAGAGCAATGGTCCCTTGGTTGCTCAGAGGCTCCAGAACAGCTGACAGTTGGCCGGGAGCATGCAGGCGGGCTGTGCATCACCTCAGCACTCACAGCAGCACTGTGAATCAGATTCCATGTGGATATGACTCTTGGTATGGGCAGGGACTGACTGGGTGCAGGAACTGGCATCATCTTGGAAGATAGAGAGGCAAGTGTATTGAATGGCACCTCTGGTCATGGTCCCTGAGGTGCAGATGTGCTCTCCAGCTCAACTAGCTAGTGCCTCTTTCAGGGGGGAAATTTTCAAGGAATATGGAAATCAGGAGTAAGCAGCTGTGTTCTATAAAACCTGCTGGGATGGGCTCTGCTTCCAGGGACACACAGGGCAGCTGCTCCCATGTACCTCCGTGTCGAGATCAGAATCTTCCACGAGAGCACACAGCAGATTTGAAACTGAGCATCCGAACCAGAACTCTGAGGGAATAGGCACATTCATCCAATAAAGGAACATAAGTACAACGTGACCCACATACGCCAGTGAAACAGATATTGAATACTCACAGCCAACTACTTTCAAAATCGTCCAGCCAACGACTCAGAATAAATAAAATACATTCAGGAAAATCAGTATCTCTCCATGGGGAATGGGCAAACCAAAAAGAAACAAAAATCATGGACTCAGTGATTCTTTAAAAATTTTAGCCCAGCTGTACTAGGAATGCTGTAAATCAGCCTGGACTATTTACTTGAGCTTGTAGCGAAAAGGCTAACAGTGGGGCCAAGGGGTGGGAGAATGAATAAGATAGGACTTCACTGGATTTGCCAAACAGATGTGAATTTTGGATAAAGTTTTAAAACTCTTAGCATTTAAACAGACATGTCCGTGGCTTAGGAAGGTCCTGACTTCAGAGAAGACTTTCTCCATTGGCTCAACCAGGCACTGACTGTGTAACACAGGTTGGACAGGAAAAGCCATGACACAGCTAGGTGGCAAACCAGGCAGTACCTGCAGCATTTGATGTGTCAGAGGCCAATGGAGCATCTCGATTCTCTGGCCCGTCACCTGGGAACACAGGGCAGTTTTGATTCTTGGCACTATGCTCCATATTTGAAGATCCTGAAAAGAAAACCAAATAAAAGACGGATCAGGTGGATGAAGATTGCTCCTAAGATAAGATCTAATCATAACTTCCTTCCCCCTTCCACAGTACACAACATGAATCCAATTACCTACCCACACCCCTTGCCCAGCTTTAATGAAACTGTCATCCCTGAACAGCAATGCAAACTGAATCACAAACCATTTCTGGCGTAGGAGCTGCAGGGACCCACCGAGGAGCAACAAGACTGCATCTCACCAGAGCTGTACGGCCAAAACTAGCTGGTAACCTGGGTAAAGTTGCATTTTGCTGCCCCTGACTCCAGCTCCTTGCTCCTCCCCACTGCACCATTGCCCCAAGCTCCTTTCCATGACTTCTCACTCCAGACCTGTTCTGCCTCTTGACTACAGCAACCCAGCCTAAGGTGCCCTGGGCAGTCACCCCCATCAATAATGTAAATACTATATATACACGGAGAGAGAGCCACATCTCATAGAGCTGGAAGGGACCTTGAAAGGTCATTAAGTTCAATCTCCTGCTCTCTTGGCAGGACCAAGCAACACCCCCAACAGATTTTTTTAAATCTATTTGCCCAAGACCCCTAAGCACCTTCTCAAGGACTGAGTTCACACCCCTGGGTTTACCAGGCCAATGCTCAAACCACTGAGCTATCCCTCCCCAGAGAGATCAGCCAGGGTAAGGACACTCCCTGTGCCAATGGAGAATGAGCTGCCAGTTCCAGGTGAGTCTCAGAGCATCCCCCTGTGAGTCATAGCCCAGGTGGGGGACCTGACAGAGCTGCAGTGTGTCCTGACAGACTCTTGGCCCTCAATGGAGACAGAGCAGAGAGTTGAGTTACTGACAATGGCAACCGGTGAGAGACCTACAGGGAGGGGCACCAGCCATGTGCCTACCCCACACCCTGCAACCCTTCCCCTCTCTCCCTCCCCCTGTTCCACCCCACTCTTCCCCTGCCATCCCCTATTCTGCCCCCACCTGTCTCTTCCCCCAGAAGCACCGTGCCGCTGCCGGTGAGTCCCTCCCCACCCCAGAGCAGTGTGGCCCAGAAGCAGCTTCCTGTCTGGGAGAGGCACGGGATGGCCCCTGCTCTTACAGGGAGAAGCACTGCACTAAATGGCGAGTGTGGGCAGGTGGAAGAGGCAGGCGGGGGACACACGTGAGAACAAATGCCACAATCCCAAGGACTGGAGAGAAGCTTTTGATACAGTCTCCTGCAGTACCTTTGTCAGCAAGTCAAAGACGTATGGCTTGGTGGGTAAAAAGCCGGCTCAACCATTGGGTTCTATAGGTAGAGATCAATGGCTCTATGTCTGGTCGGTGGCTGGTATCAAGCAGAACACCTCAAAAACCAGTTCTGTGGCTTCTTTTGTTCAACATCGTCATTAACGAGCTGGACAAGGGGATGGATTGAACCCTCAGCACATTTGTAAGTGGCGATAACTAGGGGGAGAGGTTGATACCTGGAGGGTAGGGATAAGACCTTGGGAGACCTAGACAAATTGGAGGATTGGACCAAAAGAAATCAGTGGAGGTTCAGAAAGGACAAGTGCAGAGGTCTCTTCCAACTCTACAATTATATGATTCTATCAAAACGAAACAGAAAAGGAGCAGAACCACCAACTCAAGCACAGTCCTCAAAACTGACATAACTGAGCAAATGTTGAAAGACACTGAACCAAGATGAGTCAGAAAAATAGGATGAACCTGGAATAGGACTGCTTCTCAAAAAACCTTGCAGACAAGAGATCAAAGGAAGTTAAGAAATAGCTCTGTTTTGACACAGCCGAATCAACACTTAAGTTTTGAAAATGAGAACACAATGTTATTGGGAACCAAATGGACTATAGCCCTTTTTTGTTAAAATATGGTAAATGATAAAAGTTTATAGGAATGAAGAAAAGATACACTTGATGGAATTCCCATTTTTTAAAAATTTACTAAAAAAATTAAATGGATAAATTTTAACAATCCCTTTACTTAAGAAATCCAAAATAAAATACACTGAAATCCAAAATTAAAATTAACTGCATAAAAATAACCCTGTATTTAAAAAAAAATACAATCATTTAAATTAAGCCTGTACATTTTCCTTTTATTTTAAAATAATTGAAATAAGACCTCAGAAAAGCCAGGTAAATCTGCAAATTTAACGTAACGAGAAGGTTTTTGTCATCTTCATCACTCTGCCTCTGTTCATAAACAAACTCCCTGGCCCAAGCTGTTAGCAGCACAGAAGTCAACACATTCTGCAGTCAAGCTCTGACTTGTAGGTGCTGAGCACTCCTGCCTTTCCATTGCTTGACACCCAGAGAAGCCCCAGTGTCAGCACATGTGCTTTGCAGATATTCCCTACCAGCAGTTAAGAAACCCTGGATCCTGGAGTGCATCATGTGTCTTTTAATTTTCCCTGTCTGTGCATTTCAGCCACTGATTATTTCAATTTTTGATGTTTAAAATTATGATAACACAATTTCAATGTTTTTGGCTGCACCAATGTGCAGAAATCAGCCCTGTTCCTGCCAAGACTGGGGCTGAACTTTACTCACTTTAGCATATCTCCTCGCATGTTAAGTTTGCAGGTGCGTTTCTAGGATCAGGTCCTGCAGGGAAATCATTCCAGCCTAGGTAACAGAATAACTATTGAAATACTAAAAATGAATGTTATCTCCCCAGCAATTCATAGACCTGCTGAGTTCAGGAATAATTATAATTTTTTTAAAGATCAAGGAAGACAGAGGAATAGGAAAATGCTGTGTCACTGGAATTTTTTTTTGTGATATGTCTATAGGAGTAAAGTACAGTAAACTCTCTCATATCTGGTATTCTATTATCCAGAACTCTCAAATAACCAGCATTTTAACCACAAGTAAATTTTAGTTACCTTTTCCAGAAGTACAGTACAGTGAAAGTAAATACAAATAAATACAGCAAATACAATATAAATTTACAGTGTACAATACTACTGTTGTTGGTAAATGAAGTACTCTGCATACATTTTTGTTTCTTAATATCTAACCTGATTTCTCTTTAGCATTATGCATTGCTAGGTATACCTCTCTATCATCCAGAATATTTGAATATCCAGCAACCTCGTAGTCTCAGAGCTGCTGCATATGAAAGAGTTTACTACATACAGACGGTTTGTAGGCCTTTTCAGTACACAAGAAATGCTATATTTTTGGGTTATTGGGAAAACTGAAATGAGCATTTTACCCACATATTAACCCACATATTAATGTAATGGATAAATCTGCAGAACATCCGCAAAGCAGGCAGGCTGTGCCAAACATATAAACATTCCTAACAACAGGTGAATGAAACAGATGAAAACTCATTGCCCATTCAGACCCCTCAGCTTTCCCAGCAAACAGTGGGCTGTACAAACACACAGGTAATGAAGTTGAGGTGGTGGGCGTTCTTGTACCACCACTGCACAGGTTTCCCATGAAGGATAATGCTCTGACTTACAACTCACTGCCAGGACAGTTATTTACAGCAGTGTTTCTTAAACTTTCTGAGACTGTGGAACACCAAAAATAATATTTTTATGCACTAGGTCTATGAAAATTTTCTTAAAAAAATTCTCAGACCAAAACAACAATAACATACACAAACAGCTTTTTCCATTGAGACCCAGAGAAGCCCCAGTGTCAGCACATGTGCTTTGCAGGCATTCCCTATGAGCAATGAAGAACCCCAGGATCCTGGTGTGCATCACATGTCTTTTGATTTTGCCCCTCTATGCATTTCAGCCATTGATGATTCAAATTTTTGGTGCAAAAACAAAATGAAGTAATTCAATCAGGTATCATAGCAATGAAGAAGTAATATTGCATCTGGTTCTCGTATCAGAAAACATAGACCCTCGGAGTATGCAACCAAAAAAGTGTCGGATGCTCTCAGCCCACCTGTGAGTTGTTCGTGGAACACCACTGTTCCATGGAAGATAGCTGCAGAAATGCTGATGTACAGATTGTGAACTGTATCGGCCAGCTGCCTGATCTGACAGACCAGCTCTGCCAGCTGCCGGACCTGAGACACCTGCCCTGGGCTGCCTGCAGCTCTGCTCAGAGGCTCTGTATTGGGAACAGCTGACAGCTGTGTCTGCAAAGGAGGAGGAGAGGAGGTACCTGGCATCCCCCTCTCCCCTCCAGCCAGGCAGCTTTGAGTGAGTGAAATCATTCATGCCTGGGCCTCAGGTGACTATGTTTGGATTGGGGGGGAGGCAAGGAAGGGGAAGTGGGGATAGTAGCCCCATCCCCACCCACACCCCAAACCCTCTCATCTGCACCCTGGAGCTTGCATCCCTGAAACCCAACCCTGAGCCCCACCCAAACCCCAGGCCCTTCATCTGCACCCTGGAGCCTTCACCCACACCTCTGCACCCTCCTTGAACCCTCCTACACTCCAAAGCCCTCATCTGCACCCTGGAGCCTACGCGCAATGTTCTCCTCCATCCCTGAGACACTCCTACACCCCAAACCCCCCATCTGCACCCTGGAGCCTGCAGTCCAGCCCTCTGCTCCAGCCCTGAGGCTTCCCCACACCCCAAACCTCTCATCCACAGCTCTACCCCAGAGGCACAGTTCTTACCCCTTCCAACCTTACGTAAGGCCAATGAACCCGGGTCATCAGCAGTAGAGAATGAACCAGTGACCCTGGGGGCTGAAGCCTCTACAGCAGCACTGTCCAATTGGCTCCCCATTTGCAAATGTGGCTCAGAGTCACACACGTGGGGCGCCCCTCCGGCTGCTCCGTGCACACACCCACCATGTGGTGGGACACACGTGTGGCCACAGTGGCTTAGGCAGCTCGTCTGGCCCCAGCAGCACAGCAGCTCAGGCAATTAGTGTGGCTCGGGGACTGAGGCACAGCTCAGAGGCTGCAGCGAGGCTCAGGTAGCGCAATTCCAGTGAGTAATGGGCTGGCTGCAGGGGAGAACCATGCAGGGGGAGGCCTGGCTTGGCGGGGCACTATCTGGAGGGGCCTGGTTGGGGAAGGGCTGTGTCATTCTGAGGAATTACACTTGGACACCACTGCTCTACAGCATGAGCACAAAGCCAGCCGGCTCTCAGCCAAGGCTGTAGAGCAGAGGGTTCACTCTCCTTCGTCAGTGGTCTCAGTGCCTCTGGGGTTACGCTTACACGGCAGGTGGGTGGGGAACTTGCATTTGCTTTGGGCATCACCAAAAATTATACACACCTGCTGCTTGTGTTCTTTCAGTCCTCTCCACCTTATGAACTACCCTGGTACATTTATCTCTGGTGTTCCGACACCAGGGGCCACTGCCCTACAGAAAAATCAGCTGGGGACCACGCAAGTGAGAGGCAACCCCCACAAAAACCCAACTCTCACAGATGCAGCCCCCAGCTGAGATACCTCAGCCCTTGGCAATCCAGCCTCACGGTGGGAGAGAGAGGGAGAGGAGACAGGGTGGACCAAGCTTCAGGGCTATCCACAAGCTAAATTAACTCTTTTGGGGGCCCCAGTGTTAGCAGATTTGAGGCCCCCAGGGGCTCTGGGGTGAGGGTAAAATGAGGGGTCCTGTGTGCAGGAATGCTAGGGGGTGGGATAGGGTTGGGGTGGGGTCTGGGTGGAGTTCAGGTACTGGAGTGGGCTGGGAGTAGAAGTCTGGAAGGGTGCAAGGGTGTCTGAGTCAGAGGAGGTGCAGGTATGGACCAGAGCTAGAAGAGCCAGGCAGGAGTGGAGTCCAGGAACAGATGGGGGTTGGAAGAGTTGGTGAGTTAGAGCAAGAAAGAAGTGCTGGAAAGTACTGGAGGGGGTGTCTGGACAGGAGGGGTGCAGGAGTGAACTGGTGCTGAGTGGGGGCACAGCATGTGAGAGAAATGGGGGGTACATGGGCTAGCCAGGAGGGG
The DNA here is from genome assembly GCF_033958435.1 of Carettochelys insculpta. NCBI lineage: Eukaryota > Metazoa > Chordata > Testudines > Carettochelyidae > Carettochelys > Carettochelys insculpta. The sequence continues at coordinate 123,781,371 of NC_134142.1, read as the reverse complement.
AGTGGCACTCTATCATTTTATAACTGGAGATACACCTCCCCTAGAGCTGGAAGAGACCTTGGGAGGCCATCCAGTCTAGTCCCCTGCCCTCTTGGCAGCACCAAGCACTATCCCCAATATCTATTTGCTACAGTCCCAAAAGGGCCTCCTCAAGGACTGAGCTCACAACTCTGAGTTTAGCAGGCTGACATCAAACCGCTGAGCTGGCCCTCCTCCACCCGCTTACTCGGCTCCAGACTCCCTACTGATCCAGGTACCGAAATCCAGCCAATGGGAGCAGTGGGGAAATCCCCCACGGGGAGATTTGGGGGCTGAGTGACGAGGGTGGTAGTGTGTGGAGCTGGTTCTTTCCCCTCTCCCAACCCCTCCCACAGCAGAACCTCTGGCCCAGATCTGGGCCGTGGGCTGGGGTTTCCCAGCCTGTTTCTACACAAATCATAAAAGCTCTGTTCCACTTCATGGCCTCAGACGCAGGCTGGTCTGTCCCTGACACTGTATGAAAATGAATCGACGTTGTTCCGATTCTGGGTCCCTCACTTGTTCTCACTCAGTTTTCAGTTCTCTTGGGTTGGTTCTACTCCACTGAACCCCAAGGCCGTTTCCCTGACCCAGGACTGACCCAGAGATTTTTGGTCTAAGCAATGTTCCTGTGGTTTGTAGCAGAGAATGTCACCTACCTCTGGCTCTCCAGCAGCAGCAACAGCAAACACAGCTCCCAAGGCATTACCACTGTGCTGTGTTTGCATCGTGTTGTGTATAGATAGACAATTGGAACTGAAAGTAAAATTGGTCTGGGTGGGGCCCTCCTACTTACTGGAAATCACACCTTTGGAGAAATATTGCCTCCTGAATTCACGTCACAATCCCCCGCCCTTCGCCCAGCTGGTACTTGGGCCAGTGCCCTGCACAGCCTGTGATGTGGGGTGAGGAGTTCAGATGAAATAGGAAGCCCTGTTGCTCAGGCTCAGGACACAGTTTATGGGGCTAATCTCACCCCAATTTACCCTGTTGCTGCCCCCCCATACTGAGGGCAAAATTAAGCACACAGAGCTCATTGCAAGCTCAGGTTGCTGTACCCCATGGAGTGTGACTGGCTTTCTGCTCCCCCAACTTGGTTTGGGGGGACTTCTCAGAGAGACAGTTCTTATCTGTTTTGGGGGGTAGCAAAAGAATTTCAAATCCACACTGTACCCAGAAGCTGCTGGGCTGGAATTCATGTGCAAATTTGAGACCAATAACCAGGGGTGAGGAATCTTTTTTGGGTCAGGGGCCTCTGACCCACAGAAAAATCCGCCATGGGCCCCATAAAAGTGAGAAGCCAAAAACCCTCTCACGGATGTGGCCCCTGATTAAGACACCTCACTCCCAGCCCCACAGGCAGGGGCAGAAGGAAAGGTCAAAGTTCAGAGCTTCCCCCTGCCAGATTCACTCTTCTGGGGGCCCAGGGCAGGACCAGGAATGGGGGTTCTGGGTTCAGTGTGTGGGACGGGGATGTCGGGGAGCAGTTGTGGGGTCTGGACAGGAAGAAGGGTAGAGAAGCGGGCTGGGGGTGGGAGGGAAAGCACAGGACGGAGATTAGGTGGGGAAGTGCAGGAGCAGGATGTGGGCTGGGTAGGAGGGGGGTGCAGGAATACCCTGGGAATGTGAGATCTGGGTGATTGGGCGGGCACTGTCACTGTTTCCCTGCCCCTCCCCGGGTGGGGAAACAGCCCAGAGAAATGCTGCTTAAAGAGCTTTTCCCTCACCACTCCCCCCCAGCCAGGCAGGGAGGGGTAGCCGAGGTTGAGTGCGGAGCCCAGATCTGCTTTCTGCCCCTGCCAGGCAGAGCCCATGGGCCTGATCCTGCCCCAGCTTCCCTTGCTCTGGCCCACAAGGCTCCAGGCTCCACACTCCAAACCCCACTGAGGGGCAGAGGCTGGGGACGGGAGCCCTGAGCTTTGGGGACAGGATCCAGGCAAGCTGCAGGCCAGATCCAGACCGAGGCCTGCGTGTTCCTCACCCCTGCCATGAACCAAGGACTAAACAGACATTGGGAGTGGCTCTCACATTGCAGTCAGCAATTTCCCATTCCGGTTCTCTCACCTCGGTTAGAAATGTTCTCCTCAGTGCTTCAGCCCATGTGAGGGAAGAAGACATTGAAGATGTGCCTGATGTGGGTCAAAAGAGCAGGGTCAAAGATGGAGCAAAGGGCTGAGTGACAAGGAGGATGGGGTGACAGAGAAACAATGGGAGGGCTTAGAGGGGAACCTCAGTAGCTATTGACTGTGTTACTTTTCCACTGACTGGGGGTATGAGTGATGTTTCCAAAGAATTCTGTCCATCAGTCTGTCTGTCTCTCTGTGTTCCACTTGAAGCTGATGTAGGGGAGAGAAACTAACAGTTTTGGGCGGGGCGGCGGGGGGGGTAGTGTGATTGGCTGGGCAGGACAACTGGACTGGGAACACTGGAGGATTGGAGGCTGGGCAAGGAGACAGAGACTGGGAGAGGGTTAGGGTTCTGATCTATTTTCTAGCATCCACTCTAAGCCAAACAGAAGAAGCAGAGGGAAACACCTTGACTGGGCTAGGCCTGACCTAATCAATAGGAAACGTAGGATACACAGTGGCCTTGTGGAATATCCTATTTCAAAATAACACTGCTACGTACTAAAATGCATTTACACATACACATACAGCCCATTTCAAAATAGAGCCTTTGGACGAGTATGGCTTATTTCAAAGCAGGCCCTACTCCCCATCTTAACAGCACCTATTTCAAAAGAGCTATTTCAAAATCGGCACTATTTCTTGTGCACAGAGGTTCACCAATTTCTGAATAAGCCAACTGCTTTTTTTCAAATTTATTCTGAATTTGTTTTGAAATGGGGGTTGTGTTGTGTAAACGCTAGCATACTTATTTCAGCATAACAGTTGTTATTGCTGTGTAGACTTAGCCATAGAAATTCGTTCAAGCCAGGCCTGATCGCTCTCCCTGACCAAACACAAAGATCCCTGATTGAGGTCAGAAGACTCTGGTGTAACAAAGTGAAGCGATGACAATCACTTCATATAATCTGATGTCTCCAAAGCAGAACAATTCCCTTCACCCTACGTATGATAAGCCCTTGTTATGCCAAACTTTGCTAATGGCTGTCCCACTGGTGTCAGTGGTTTATAAAGAATCGAAATCAGGAATAAGCAAATTGTACCTGTAGAAGGGTCTCCTTCATCTCACTCTTAGTTTGGTGTGAAACCCTGTAGAGACGGAGTCCTGGTCAGCTTTTCCATGGGGCAGGTCAGTACTGGCTTAGCTGAAGTATCTCCAAAAGGACACTGTCAGCCTGAAGTCCCTGACACCTCTGGGAAGCAGAACTCATGTACATTTTGTAAGCCTCGTGTTAAAGCCACTTTCACTAGCAAAAATATGCTTTTGCTGATAGAGCTTACTTTGCTCGAGAACCAGCCTGAGCTAGGCTGGCAAAAGAGCTTTCCAGCTAGTCTAAGCCTCGTCTACATTCGGAGGCTCTCGCTGATTTAACTATGTCAGTAAAATGTTCAGGTGCGCACCAAGCCCGAGAACACGTGACGTTACGTCACCAATTTCTGCTTCATTTGGGGAACTGACCTGCAACACTCGAAAAATCGGTCTCCCCTCAGGTTAAAGGGATAACACCCTTACAGACTGTTCCAGGCAGTTCCCCCAGAGAGAAGGGTTGTGTCTCTCTCAAATGGCAGACTCTCCATGCTAACCCTCCAGAGTATGATGGGTCCCTCAGCTGTGCCTTATCCCCTCGTCCTACTGGGCTGTTTGGCCATGTGTCTGCCTCTTCACCCTCACAGCCCTTGTCTCCCTGACTCCATGCTGAGTGTGGGGCCCTGTCCCCTTCATATTACTGACAACAGCAGAGGAAGCTGACATGTAAGTAAACACTCTCTCAGAATTCACCTCCCCCAAACAAATAGGAGGAAGCAAAAGTGAATGCCCCTTTTCCTACCAGCCCAACACTGCAAGGGGCATTGTGGGCCCAATTCCACCCTCAGTATGTGGAAGGCAAGAGGGCAGCAGCAGGGTACACTGGGATGAGACTAGCTCCATAAACTGTGTCCTGCACCTCAATCCCAAGTCTTCCAGATTCTTCTGCTCTCCCCACACTGCTGGACACACAAGCAGGGTAGGGGACTGGACAAACTGTCCCCGAGGAGGGGGTTGCTGTAGAGTGAATTCAGTTGACTACAGTTCTTCTAACGTGTGATTTCCAGTAATCTGAAGAGAACAAAAGAGCCTCCATACACACCCCAACCAACTATTCTAATTTCAGTTTCCAAAGGACCATTTATATATCCTGAGGCAAACCCAAGCACAGCAGCATTTCATCCAGAGCTGTGTTTGCTGGTGATTCTGCTAGAGAGCAGAGGTAGGTGATATTATTTATTGCGGAACACTGGGAAATTTGTTAGAACAAAAACCTTGGGCCAGTTGTGGAGAGCCTCTCCCCAGGGGATGCCTTGGGTCTGAGTGGAGTAAAACTGAATCAAGGCAATTGAAAACTTAGTAAAAGCAAAGTAAAGGGTTCAGTGCAATACTGACTTGTTTTCATACTGTGTCCAGGGTGTGATCGCCACTGCCAACTTTTCTTCCCCATTTATCGCCCAGGGTCCAAATTGTTAAGGAGACATCCTGGTAATGACTAGAGGAACCACCCCAGTACTGAACTGAGATTTGAGATTAATCTTAAGTAGCTTTTTGGCATCAAGACATGCAAAGTTTTAACACAATGCTTTTGCCACTGCTTTTTGGAAATACTTATGCCTTGCATGTAACGTGTGGATCTCATGAAAAAATGTGCAGAGTTGCATTTTTAGGGGGGCCTTTTGGATACTATAAAAGCTACTGAGCAGTAAGGAAGAGCCATATTCTTTAGGGAACATCTATACAATATGGTTAGAGAAGTACCAACCTCTTGGACCTCGTTAACTGTGTGTTTCCGCAGTTCACTTTGTGAAAACAGTAAACGCAATGTCTTCTGATGGGTGTGAATGGACAATGAATGAAGACAAGCTCATAGGCATCTTTATCCCACATGGTCCTCTCCTTAGTGAGGGATAAGCAATGCAGTTTGAGAATTGCTGTTTAAGGACTCTTGCTTTGCAATTAACAGGTCTCTCCATTGACACACAAACTTTCTTTGAGCAATAGCAGACAACGATCCTTCATTTAAATTCTCATGAATTTAACACATGAAACAATTTAACATGATCACTCTGTGAGCGAGAGGTAAATACAAGGATTTGCATAATGAACAGAGAAAGCCATTTGCAGGGTTATAAAGCTGTGAAGATGGCAACAGTAGCATTCCATCGTTTTCATTAATTTAGAGCAAACGTAATTACTGGGCATGTGTCATGCAGATGCACTGTGATAACATCTCCCTTGGGTCTACTGTAACAAGTAAATTGGATAAAGAAGAGCATATCGTTTTAACGTTTCCTTGAGACACACACACAGATAAATTGCCCTGTTACTCTGTTTTGAGTTGGTCTGTCTGCATGACAGAGCAGGTAACATGTTACACCAGGGCCGGGAACCCCCAGCCTGCAGTTCGGATCCAGACCATGGCTCGCCAGGATCCAGACCCCAAGGCTTGGGCTCCACTCCCCTGCACCTGGCCGGTAGTGGGGGGGACAGAGCCCCGAGCCTTGCAGGCTGAATCAGGTAGGACAGGGCCAGATCCAGACCATGGGCTGTGCCAGGGGGTGGGGAGAGTAGGAAGCATGTTGGCCCAGCGCTGCTGCTGTTTGTTGCTGCTCCTCCAGCTGGGGGAAGGTGAGGGGGAGCAACACTGCCTGGAGGCTTTATTCTACTGCTCTCATTGGCTGAAATTCCAGCCAATCAGCGGGGCAGAGGGCGGTGCCTGGGAGTGGGGGAAAGGGCACAGAGTCATGTGCATCTGGTGGAGCTGCAAAGGTAAGTTGCACCCCTCTTGCCTGGGCCCCAAGACCCCCAATTCCTCATGTCAGATTTATGTCCATTCGTCCTTTGGTGCAGAGACTGTCCACTTTGTGCAATGTCCTTTGGAATACATAGACACCTATAGGTGAGCACTTTGATCTCCCTGGACATTCAACAAAGGGTTTAAAAGGAGCCATTCCTCTACAAAAGGATTTGACCACAAGATTATAGGGGAGACATCTAAATTGGAATTCACTGGCAAATTTGACATTTTTAAATTAGGCCTTATCAGAGATCTCAATTATCTTATGCATTTCAAGGGCAATTTCCCCACCTTTGATATTCGCAGAATTGGCACACATCCCACTTCACTTGCTTCATCTCCTGGTCCTGCTAGTGATAGATAACCCCCTTTTTCGACTCCTTCCTCCCTCCCTGCCTTCTCCCTGCTATATAAAGCCTGCATTCTAACTGTCTACTCCAATCTTACCCAGGAAAGCTCATTATTTAATAAATGTGTTAGCCGCTAAGGTGCCACAGGACTGCTCGTTATTTGTGCAGCTGCAGAGTAACACAGTTATCCCTCTGAGACTTTTCACAGCTGTGCGAGTTCATGACTTTCTTCTTTTTTGTTGAGATTCTATGGCAGGTCAGGAGACACACACATCCCCAGCTGAAGAAGAACAGAAAACTGGATGTTTCCCAGCATGGACAAACAAAAGAAAAAATCAACTCAAAGGTAAGAATTTCCCAGAACTTCCTCTTCCAGAACCCTCCCTCAAAGGAAGAAAGGAATAATACACTGTGGTACAGGGATAGCATTGACTGTCCCAAGTGTTTCAAAAATCATCTGTTCAGACCCTCTAAAAACAAAGAGGAGACTGGTTTTAAAATCACAAGAGTAGAAATATAGTTACACTGTAGTTCTTGGTTTGTTAATTCCCCACTGTTTTTTCAGCCTTTAGGGCAAAGCCTGCTGACAAATTCTGTGGAGTGTCTCAGGGTCAAAATTCAACCCTAAAGGGATAGACGAAGGGCAGACTTCCCTACATGCAAGGGACGATGACTCCCCTAACCTTCTCCAACCTCCTGCAAAGGGGGAGTTGCCATGTTTGCCTCCCTATCACTTATTGCTGTTCTATCCCCATCCCATTCCTGCCCACATAAGCCTCCTACTCCACTCATATTCTTTGTAGTGTCTTCTGCCCCCAGCACTCTTTGCAGTCACCTGCCCCTATTTCCCCACCCTGTCCATTTATAGTACCTTACCCCTCACGTCTTTCCTCTGTTGCATCTTATGTCTCTGAGATTTCCTGAGCCCCGCCCACCTCTCTCAGGCTATGTCTACACAGCAGCATTATTTCGAAATAAGCTGTTCCAGAAGAGATTTTTCCATAATAGCGTATTTTGAAACGGCTCGACTGCACACAACATGCATTTTTAAATAGCCCTCAGTGAACTAGCTCTCAGCTCAAAATACAGTGTGTACACACAGATCCTATTTCAAAATAGAGCCACCGGACACACTATGGCTGTGTCTACATTTGCATTCCTCTTTTGAAAGGGGGATGTACATAAAACAAGGCAAGAAGGGTTTTCTCGAAGATGGGGTTTACTTTCAAAAGAGTAGTGTCTACACTGCTTTTCTTCTTTCGAAAGACGAATATGCAAATGAGGTGCCAGGTATGCAACTCTGCACCTCATTTGCATGTTTGATTTACCTCATGTGCGTGCCTCTTTCAAAAGAAGAATGCACGTGTAGACACAGCCTATAGTTTATTTCAAAACAGCAGCATGTAGACGCTAATAGTTATTTAAAAATAGTGGCCATTATTTCGAAATTACTTTGTTGTGTAGACCTGTCCTCAGTGCCTCATAAGGACCTCTCCTGCTTCCCCCTTCCTCTCACAACCTCAGAGTTACTTGTCCAGCCATTAACCCACCAAGTCCAGGAGGTGGTTCTGGTCCCTAAGGACACCCTGGATTCAGTTTAATTGAAAACTGAAGGAGCTGGGAGCCATTTCTGCTGGGGGCAGCCTTACATCCACTTATACAGCCTGCAGTGAATGATCTTCATCTCACTTGAGGACACTCTCCTTTTAAGCAATACAGCGATCATTTCTAATGTGGGAAATCTCAGGAGATTTAAGCCACGAACAAGGAGATCCGGAGGGATTTTCAAAAGATACCAATTAACTAAAAGTTCACACTAAGGCTGCATCTAGACTAGAGCCATCTCTCACAAGATATCTTCCAACAAAACTTCTGTCAACAGATTGTGGCCGGACACCCAAGCAGACCGCTTTTTCCATTCGTTCTGTTGACAGGGAGTGGCCAGACTGCCCAGCTGCTCTCTCAACAAAACAGCCCCTGAAACCCTGTCAGGCAAGGTACACCCTTGGACTGAGGTGGAGATGGACGTAGGAGATGGACGTGTTGAGAGTCTCTGGGTTAGACTAAGAGGGGTAAAAAACAAGGGTGATGTCCTGCTAGGCATCTACTGCAGGCCGCCTAGTCAGGTGGAAGAGGTGGATGAGGCTTTTTTTAAACAACTAACAAAGTCAAGCAGGGCCCCAGATTTGGTGGTGATGGGGCACTTCAACTATCCAGATATATGTTGGGGAACTAACACAGCGGGGCACAGACTATCCAGTAAGTTCTTGGATTGTATTGGAGACAATTTTTTATTCCAAAAGGTTGAAAAAGCTACCGGGGGGAAGCTGTTTTAGATTTGATTTTAACAAATAGGGAGGAATTGGTAGGCAACTTGAAGGTGGAAGGCAGCTTGGGTGAAAGTGATCATGAAATCATAGAGTTCACAATCCTAAGGAAGGGTAGAACAGAAAACAGCAAAATAGAGATAATGGATTTCAGGAGGGCAGATTTTGGTAAACTCAGAGAGCTGGTAGGTAAGGTCCCCTGGGAAGAAAAACTGAGGGGAAAAACAGCTGAGGAAGGTTGGCAGTTTTTCAAAGGGACATTATTAAGGGCCCAAAAGCAAGCTATCCCGCTGTGTACGAAAGATAGAAAATATGGAAAAAGACCGCCTTGGCTTAACCAGGAGATCTTGCATGATCTCAAAATAAAAAAGAAATTGTATAAAAAATGGAAACAAGGAAAAATTACAAAGGATGAATATAGGCAAACAACACAAGAATGCAGGAGAAAGATTAGAAAGGCTAAGACACAAAATGAGCTCAAACTAGCTACAGGCATAAAGGGAAACAAGAAGGCTTTTTATAAATATATTAGAAACAAGAGGAAGACCAGGGACAGGTAGGGCCATTGCTCAGTGAGGAGGGAGAAACAGTAACAGGGAACTTGGAAGTGGCAGAGATGCTTAATGATTTCTTTGTTTCGGTCTTCACTGAGAAGTCTGAAGAAGGAATGCCCAAGATAGTGAACGCTAATGGGAAAGGGGTAGGGTTAGAAGTTGAAATAAAAAAAGAACAAGTTAAAAAGCACTTAGGAAAATTAGAAGTCTGCAAGTCACCAGGGCCTGATGAAATGCACCCTAGAATACTCAAGGAGCTGATAGAGGAGGTATCTGAGCCTTTATCTATCATTTTTGGAAAATCATGGGAGATAGGAGAGATTCCAGAAGACTGGAAAAGGGCAAATATAGTGCCCATCTATAAAAAGGGGAATAAGAAAAACCCAGGAAACTACAGGCCAGTCAGCTTAACTTCAGTGCCAGGAAAGATAATGGAGCAGGTAATTAAAGAAATCATCTGCAAGCACTTGGAAGGTGGTAAGGTAATAGGAGACAACCAGCATGGGTTTGTAAAGAATAAATCTTGTCAAACTAATCTGATAGCTTTCTTTGATAGGATAACGAGCCTTGTGGATAGGGGAGAAGCGGTAGATGTGGTCTACCTAGACTTCAGTAAAGCATTTGATACGGTCTCTCATGATATTCTTATCAAAAAACTAGGCAAATACAATTTAGATGAGGCTACTATAAGGTGGGTGCATAACTGGCTGGATAACCGTACCCAGAGAGTAGTTCTTAATGGTTCTCAATCCTGCTGGAAAAGTATAACAAGTGGGGTTCCGCAGGGGTCTGTGTTAGGACCGGTTCTGTTCAATGTCTTCATCAATGATTTAGATATTGGCATAGAAAGTACGCTTATCAAGTTTGCAGATGATACCGAGTTGGGAGGGGTTGCAACTGCTTTGGAGGACAGGGTCATAATTCAAAATGATCTGGATAAATTGGAGAAATGGTCTGAGGTAAAAAGGATGAAGTTTAATAAGGACAAATGCAAAGTGCTCCACTTGGGAAGGAACAATCAGTTTCACACATACAGAATGGGGAGAGACTGTCTAGGAACCACTACAGCAGAAAGGGATCTAGGGATATTAGTGGACCACAAGCTAAATATGAGTCAACAGTGTGATGCTGTTGCCAAAAAAGCAAACATGATTCTGGGGTGCATTAACAGGTGTGTTGTGAACAAGACACGAGAAGTCTTTCTTCCGCTCCACTCTGCGCTGGTTAGGCCTCAGCTGGAGTTTGTGTCCAGTTCTGGGCACCGCAGTTCAAAAAAGATGTGGAGAAACTAGAGAGGGTCCAGAAAAGAGCGACAAGAATGATTAAAGGTCCAGAGAATGTGACCTATGAAAAAAGGCTGAAAGAATTGGGCTTGTTTAGTCTGGAAAAGAGAAGATTGAGGGGAGACATGATAGCAGTTATCAGGTATCTAAAAGGGAGTCATAAGGAGGAGGGAGAAAACTTGTTCTTCTTGGCCTCTGAGGATAGAACAAGACGCAACAGGCTTAAACTGCAGCAAGGGAGGTTTAGGTTGGACATTAGGAAAAAGTTCCTAACTGTCAGGGCGGTCAAACACTGGAATAAATTGCCAAGGGAGGTTGTGGAATCTCCATTGCTGGAGATGTTTAAGAACAGGTTAGATAGATGTCTATCAGGGATGGTTTAGACAGTACTTGGTCCTGCCATTGGGGCAGGGGGCTGGACTCGATGGCCTCTCAAGGTCCCTTCCAGTCCTAAGCCGCATCTACACGTGCACGCTACTTCGAAGTAGCGGCGCCGACTTCAAAATAGCGCTCGTGACGGCTACACGTGTTGGGCGCTATTTCGAAGTTAACTTCAACGTTAGGCGGCAAGACATCGAAGTTGCTAACCCCATGAGGGGATGGGAATAGCGCCCTACTTCGACGTTCAACGTCGAAGTAGGGAACGTGTAGACGATCCGCGTCGCGCAACATCGAAATAGCGGGGTCCTCCATGGTGGCCAGCAGCTGAGGGGTTGAGAGATGCTCTCTCTCCAGCCCCTGCAGGGCTCTATGGTCACTGTGTGCAGCAGCCCTTAGCCCAGGGCTTCTGGCTGCTGCTGCTGCAGCTGGGGATCCATGCTGCATGCACAGGGTCTGCAACTAGTTGTCGGCTCTGTGTATCTTGTGCTGTTTAGTGCAAGTGTGTTTGAGAGGGGCCCTTTAAGGGAGCAGCTTGCTGTTGAGTCTGCCCTGTGACCCTGTCTGCAGCTGTTCCTGGCACCCTTATTTCGATGTGTGCTACTTTGGCGTGTGGACGTTCCCTCGCAGCGCCTATTTCGATGTGGTGCTGCCCAACGTTGAAGTTGAACGTCGACGTTGCCAGCCCTGGAGGACGTGTAGATGCTATTCATCGAAATAGCTTATTTCGATGTCGCTAAATCATAGAATCATAGAACACTAGGACCGGAAGGGGCCTCGAGAGGCCATTGAGTCCAGTCCCCTGCCCCGACGGCAGGACCGACCACTAAGCTATTTTGATGTAGCGTGCACGTGTAGACGTAGCCCTAATGTTCTATGATTCTATGATTAATCCTGGGTTTTCACATGGAGATGTTCTAAACTGCTAAGGATTAGCATGTAGTTTTCTTGTATAGACTACACTAGTTAAAGTATTCAAAGCCATTATAAATCTAATAGTATTTTTAACTGAGATGCAATTTTAATGCACATGGAAAAATTGTATGAGGACTACCTTCGGGAAGGTCTTTTTGCTCCTTTTCTGGATCCTGATGAATAGCAACTTTTTGTTTCTGAGTTAAAGAATCTAGGTGGAAATCTGAAGAAAAATACATTATTACCATTTAATTACTAAGGCTCTAGATTTGCTAAGCAGCAGACAAAACACATCTGAATGTCCTGAGTGCAGAAGTTTTCATTGAATCAAGGGCCATCCATCAATTTGTAAACTCATCTCTGCCTCTAAAAACAGTTCTTCTGCTTGAGTGGCTGACAGCCAGACAGGGGGCAGACAGAATCATCAGGGCAAGGTGGAAGGGGCCTGGGTCCACACTCCTGGAAAAAGCATGGCCTGGGGCAGAAGGCAGGGTGAGGGGGATGCTAGCATCTCCTGCCAGTCTTTTTCACCTCCTGGAGCATGCCATGTGGGTCTCTGGCCATCACTGCTGCAGCCAGGAGACCTGGACCCTTTTTGAATCACTGGGCCTCAAAGCAATTGTCCCATTTATCCCCCTGCCAGTGAGCCTACAGGCAGCTCCCCACTCAGCCAGTGGCTAAATAGTCTCTATTATATTTATTATTTGTATTCCGGAAGCACCTAAGATACACTTCTATAATTGGGGCCCCTCTCTGTTAAATCAGCGACTGATCCAGGGACTCAATGAAGTCAATGGAAAGACTCCTAGCGATTTCTGTGGGATGTGGATGAGGCCCTTCGTTAAGTAGTCTGTCTTCCTGTATTGTAACATTCAGAGAATGGTATCAGTAAATAGCAATTTCTAGTAAAGTCATCAAAAAACTCGTTCTGAAGCTAGTTCCAGTGATCATTGACAATGTTGGGATACAGCAGCCAGCAGCAAGGGCTGTAAGAGGTCATACCTTTGGGAAGGTCTTTCTCTACCAGTGCTGGTTCTTGCAGGGCGTCAGCTTTCTTCTCTGGAATAAAACAAATGGACAAAGGAGCCAAGAGGAAAAATTCATTAAGTGAAATTCTTTTTCGACAGGCTCTTCCATAACACTCACCACTGAAGTATCTGAACATCTGCTGGCAGCGCATTAAGCAGCCTGACACACATCTGTCCTCTCAGTTCTGTCCATATCCTACCCCACAGAAGTGTGATCGGGGCATGTGTTGTTTTTTGGATTGTGTATGTTAGAGAGCTCAAGAAGGCCAATGAAATGCACCCTGCACTTTGGGTAGAAGTTGGTGAGGTTTGTGATGGTCCTTTGGTCCTGAGGGGCATTAATTCCTCAGTCTTGGGTCAGACCCTAAAAAAAAAGCTCTGCTCCAATTTAATTGAATAGAACAAATGAGTTAATTTGTGAGTTCTTGTTTACTTTTGAGGTAACCCACAAAGGGAATCTGAGATGGACATAAAAAGGGGTTTGGGATTTAACTAAACTCCCTTAAAAACACTGAGCTTGTCCTTCAGCAGCACTTCTCAAATTGTTTGGCCTGCAGCCCGTTGCGCTCAAGGCAGACCTTTCTGTGGACCCACCAGCCAACCACTCACTATGAGAAAATGCCTTCAATGATCTCTAAATATCTAAAATATTAAATTATTCATCTTAAGCTACTGGAGCTATAACATTATGGGGTGTCTATAGCCAGTAAGAAAGGAAATATTATTAATCAAAATAATTAAACAGAGTAAGTGCTTAAACTTTATCATGGTAGTTTACCAGACTTTGTTTTAAATCAAGGAACATATTAATTTATGGACAAAACAAAATGTTTCAATATTGTCTTTATTTATGGCTGGGGTGGCGGGCAGGGGCCAATGATCCACAGACAAAAATCAGTTGGGGGCTACAGAAGTGAGAGGCAAGCCCTCCACCTCCAAACCCCCTCAGCACTCACTCATGTGCGACCCCCCCCCCCACTGAGATATCTCACTCCCCTGGTGCTTCAGCATCACGGGACAGGAAGCAGGGAAAGGAAGCAGGGAGAACCAAGGTTCAGGGCTTCCAATGCACTAGATTAACTCTTCTGGGCTACGTCTACACGTGCACGCTACATCGAAATAGCTAATTTCGAAGTAGCGACATCGAAATAGCCTATTTCGATGAATAACGTCTACACATCCTCCAGGGCCAGCAACGTCGATGTTCAACTTCGACGTTGCTCAGCCCAACATCGAAATAGGCGCTGCGAGGGAACGTCTACACGCCAAAGTAGCACACATCGAAATAAGGGAGCCAGGCACAGCTGCAGACAGGGTCACGGGGCGGACTCAACAGCAAGTCGCTCCCTTAAAGGGCCCCTCCCAGACACACTTTCATTAAACAGTGCAAGATACACAGAGCCAACAACTAGTTGCAGACCCTGTATATGCAGCACGGACCCCCAGCTGCAGCAGCAGCAGCCAGAAGCCCTGGGCTAAGGGCTGCTGCACACGGTGACCACAGAGCCCCGCAAGGGCTGGAGAGAGAGTATCTCTCAACCCCCCAGCTGATGGCCGCCATGGAGGACCCCGCTATTTCGATGTTGCGGGACGCGGATCGTCTACACGTCCCTACTTCGATGTTGAACGTCAAAGTAGGGCGCTATTCCCATCCCCTCATGGGGTTAGCGACTTCGACGTCTCGCCGCCTAACGTCGATTTCAACTTCGAAATAGCGCCCAACACGTGTAGCCGCGACGGGCGCTATTTCGAAGTTACTGCCGCTACTTCGAAGTAGCGTGCACGTGTAGACGCAGCTCTGGAGTCCTGGGGTTAACAGATTTTGTAAGTCCTCCCAGTCCTCTGGGGTGAGGCCAAAAGTGAGTGCTTCAGTGTGTGGTAGGAGGCTGCCAGGGAGAGGTACAGAGATGAAGGGTGTGTATGGGAGGTAGAGTGCTGGATCAGGTTAGGACTGGGAGGAAGGGTACAGGAGAGAGCTGAGGCGGGGGTGACTGGAAGGGAGGGAAGGTGAAGCAGTGGGCTAGGGATAGGCTGTCTGGCCAGGAGCGATGGCGGTTTGGTGGGCTTGATCTGGCCAATGGGCCATATCTTGCCCACCCCGATCTATACACTCAAAAGCTCTCTCAAAACTTTTATCGAGGTCTGAGGTGTGTGGCTAGGATTGAGTAAAACAGACAGAATGACAAAGATTATGATGGTCTCCATTCGTTCTCTAGCAAAAGAAAATGTAGACACATTATCTTTGGGCCCATCTACTCTATGGATATTTACTGAATCTGTAGTTATTTTCCAAAATGGTTTATTTTATATGTAATGTGTATCTACACACAATAGAGTTAATGCACAGTTCCTCATTGTGTGGAGTGTTAGTCAGTGGTCTGCTTGTGAGCTGGGTTGAAACACAACTAGCAGAGTGTATGTAGTCAGCATCTATCCTTGTTTCTCTACTGTGCAAATATTTACATTCAGATAGATACATTTCTTAAATATCTCTCTCTCACTGGAAATGTGGACACATTCACTATTACAGCTATCACATTATTGCCCTATGAAAAATAAATATAAAATGCAACTCACCACAGCAAAAGTGTAAATTCTGATCTAAACCTGGAAATAAAACCTCTAAACACCCCAGAAACTGCTGGCAGGCAAATTCTCCCTTTTTCTGTATCAGAATCAACAATTTTCTTATTTTCTTCTTGGGATCCTCCTCAGTTTTATCCAAAGTATTGTACTCCTGCTCTGTGACAATGGACTGGGAGAACAATTCATCCAAGATGACTTCTTGGTCTTTGTGAAGAATTTCAGTTAGCTTTTTTCTTTCTTTACGTATGATCTCTGAGGGATTTTCACCAAAAGTTTTTTCTAAATCACAAGTCCTAGAACAGAACAGGTATTTGTTATAAAAAGAATAAGAAATGAGACTTATGAAGCAGTTATGGTTAATTTTAATGTATATATTTTTGTTGCAAAATTGGGACCTTAGCAGGTAATCTGCTGGTGAGACAGTTTGACATGGAGAATAAACATTTTCTTCTCAACTCTTTTGCATATAACTGATAGAAAAATGTCTCTTCAACTGATTTTTCCCCCCTTCTTGATGTTTGAAAATAAACATGTTGAGAAATTTTTGAAATGTGTTACTTTGAAATGATGGGGAAAAACACATTTACTTTCTGCCTTTCTTCCACTTTTATTCCATGGTAAAATATGTTAAAAATAAAACACAGTTGTTTCAATTAAAAGAAAACTAGAAAGTTCACAGCAAATTTAAAATGCTAAAAATCCTTTGCTGTTCTCCCACCACAACTACTGTATAAGTATTTCTACCAGCTGTTTTGAACAGACGATTTCTGTGCTAGTTGTTCCATCTAGTGTTCAAAGCTTGCATTACAGCATCAGAACAGGAAATAGTAACAGAGGGAGCCGTGCTATTCTATATACTATCAAAACAAAAAGAAGTCAAGTAGCACTTTAATGAATACCAAAATAATTTCTTAGGTGAGCTTTCGTGGGACAGACCCACTTCTTCAGACCATAGCCATTGATCTGATGAAGTGGGTCTGTCCATGAAATCTCATCAACAAATAAATCATTTTGTTAGTCTTTAAAGTGCTACATTTCTGCTGTTTTGTTTTGTTAAAATCAAAACTGCTCTAAATGGGCCCTAAACCACAGCACAACTACATTCTGTAGGTAATCCCTGCTCCAAAGAGCTTTCAGTACATTTTTAGGTATTCTACAGCCCTGGGAACATTTATTTTCAGTTGTAAACAAGTAAGCACTATAATGTTGCACTTGTTATTTGAAGCCTACCTCCAAGCCATTGGAAATTTAAACATGGTAATAAAACTATAGTTAATATAAAGAAAACAGAAGAAGACAGAAATTAAAACAGAAACGGGACAAGCGAGATCTTCTGGGAAGATTTTAAAACAGACGAAGCCTTGATGAGGAGGAGACTTGCTGGGAGTTCCAGATGGGAGGGAATTGCACAGAGAGTGGTGGTAGCAGGGCTATTGAACCTCTGTGCTGTGATTATGGTAGTTGCTGGTGGTTCAAAGGGATGTAGAAGAAGACAGAGGAAGAGCCATCCTGTCCTTAGAATGAGGTGGGGTGGCAGCTCTGGGTCCCTATGGATCAGCTCTTCTCCTGGGGCACTCACCTAGCAAATGCACAGCAGTGTTGCAGGGTGGAGGAGCCTTCTAGAGACTAATTCAGACCAGCAGAAGACCCCAGAGCAGCTGCATCCCTCCATCCAATGTGGCAGGTCTCTGTTGCTGTGGATCTACTGTCTCTATCCCTGCCCCTAGAGCACCAATCCACAGCAAACGGGGCTTTCAGATCTCCTCTGGAACGTTCTTGCCGCGTCCTTCCAACCCCCTTGCACAGTAGAACCACACCAGCTCTGCCATATGAAGGGCTTTCTTTGGCTCTTTCTCAGGTTGGAGGACTTGGCTGTGTAAGCAGTGAGGCCAAAAGACACCACAGGCCCTGGGGCAAAGTGGGAGGGAGGCTCAGCTCCAAGTCCCCAGAAGGAGTGGGGCAAAGGGCACTCAGCCCTTTGTCCCACCACACAGAGTAGTGGTCCTCAGCACTTCAAAAGGGACCAGGGCAGCGGTGGTGGCCAGAGCTCCAAGTCCCTTTGAAATGCCATGCCTGGAGTCATGTGTCCCTGTTGCTCCCACACCCCTGCCGGTGGGCCTGGGTATGAGAACATATACGTTGGTGGCACTTGGGGCTGACAAAACACATGGATTTTCCAGTTCAAATTCTGCTAATTTGCATCCTTGTGAATCCAGATTAGCTTCACTGGCATAACCACGGATTTACACCGGTGAGACTGACCAGAATCTGGTTCTGTGCACATGGACATCAGGGTGTGGGGGGTTTTTTTGGGATTAACTGAAAGCAAATACTGAGAATTTTCACAATCATGCAGGAAATCTCTAAATGGTCTCGAATCCCAGATCCTCATAACTTTTCAGAGACTTTACCCTTTTGTTGGTGTTCCTGGTGTAGTGGATCCCTCTGGCTCCTTTGCAGGAGTCTTTGCTGCCAACTGGGCACCAGCCGGTGCTGACTGTGGCACGTTTCTCAGGCTCCAAGGTCCAGTAAGTTCATCTTTCTGGAGAGGGGGCAGTGATTGTCCCTTACCTTTTAGGGCAAGACAGTGGTGATGTGGTGACTGGTTAATTGTGTCCTCATCCAACAAGACCTGTGGGAACTGGGTCACCAATTCCTGTAGCTCTTCTGCCCCTAAGTCTTGTCTGAGGTCTTCTGGATGGTGCTCAGTAAGTACCTCTGCCATTTCAACGTTTTCTATTATTGTTCCTTCCTCTTCGTTGAGCAATGGGCCTACCCTGTCCTTGGTCTTCCTCTTGCTTCTAATTGACTTGTAGAATGTTTTCTTGTTTCCCTTTATGTCTCCAGTTTGATTGAGCTCATTACGTGCTTTCGCCTTGATAATTTTGCCCTATATTCCTGTGTTATTTGTTTACAGAGTAAACACTCGATTCAGTGGACCCCAATTCAACAGACTTCAGGAAAAATGGACATCTGTCAGCCTCTCCCACCCTCTGCAAACTTTGCCACCTCACTGCTAACCTCATTTTCTAAATGATTGATGAACAAGTTGAACAGGATCTGTCCCAGGACTGACCCCTTGGGAACACCACTAGTTACCCCCCTCCATTGTGAAAATTTACCATTTATTCCAACCCTTTGTTTTCTGTCTTTTAACCAATTCCCGATCCATGAAAGGATCTTTCCTCCTATCCCATGACCGCCTAATTTACATAAAAGCCTTTGGTGTGGGACCGTGTCAAAGGCTTTCTGGAAATCTAGGTATATTATGTCCACTGGGTGCCCCCTGTCCACATGTTTGTTAACCCCTTCAAAGAATTCTAATAGATTAGTTAGACACGACTTCCCTCTGCAGAAACCATGCTGACTTTTGCCCAACAATTCGTGCTCTTCTACGTGCCTTGCAATTTTATTCTTAACTATTGTTTCTACTAATTTGCCTGGTACTGATGTTAGACTTATCGGTCTATAATTGCCAGGGTCTCCTCTAGAGCCTTTTTTAAATATTGGCATTATATTGGCCGTCTTCCAGTCATTGGGTACCGAAGCGGATTTAAAGGATAGGTTACAAACCACTGTTAATAACTCCGCAATTTCACATTTGAGTTCTTTCAGAACCCTTGGGTGAATACCGTCTGGTCCTGGAGACTTGTTACTATTCAGTTTATCAATTAACTCCAAAACCTCCTCTAATGTCACTTCAATCTGAGAGAGTTCCTCAGATTTGTCACCTAAAAAGGCTGGCTTAGATTTAGGAACCTCTGTAACATCCTCAGCCGTGAAGACTGAAGCAAAGAAATCATTTAATCGCTCCACAATGGCGTTGTCTTCCTTGATTGCTCCTTTTATATCTTTATCGTCCAAGGGCCCCACTGCTTTTTTAGCGGGTTTCCTGCTTCTAATGTATTTAAAAAACATTTTACTATAATTTTTTGAATTTTTGGCTAGCTGTTCCTCAAAATATTTTTGGCTTTTCTTACTACATTATGACACTTAATTTGGGAGTATTTGTGTTCCTTTCTATTTTCCTCACTAGGATTTGACTTCCACTTTTTAAAAGCTGCCCTTTTCTCTCTCACTGCCTTTTTAACATGGCTGTTAAGCCATGGTGGTTCTTTGTTAGGTCTCTTACTGTGTTTTTTTATTTGGGGTGTACATTTAAGTTGGGCCTCTAGTATGGTGTCTTTAAACAGTTTCCATGCAGCTTCCAGGGATTTTAGTTTAGTTACTCTACCTTTTAGTTTCTGTTTAACTAGCTTCCTCATTTTAGTGTAATTCCCCTTTTTGAAATTAAATGCCGGAGTGTTTGACCGCTGCGGTGTTCTTCCCAACACAGGAATATTAAAAGTTATTATATTGTGGTCACTATTTCCAAGCGGTCCAGTAACAGTTACCTCTTGGACCAGATCCTGCATTCCAGTCAGGACTAGATCGAGAATTGACTCTCCCCTTGTGGGTTCCTGTACTAGCTGCTCCAAGAAGCAGTCATTTAAGGCATCAAGAAATTTAATCTCTGAATCCCGTCCTGAGGTGACATGTACCCAATCAATATGGGGATAATTGAAATCTCCTATTATTACTGTGTTCCATGTGTCAGATGGAATCATAGTCAGAGAATCAAGCCCAGGGTTGAAGCCAGAGAACAAGGACAGAAACCAGGAAGAGGGGAGGGCTGAAGACAGGAACAATGGATGAGGCTGGGAGTTAAATGGCAGACAGCAAGCTAGGAGCCACCTTGTTTCACAGACAACTTCTTGCATTTTTTTCTGGCTTGAATTGTGTACCTGGCCCAATCAGGGACTGGGGAGCTCGTCCAGTCAGGAAACAGTGGTCAGTATCTTCAGTGAAGCATACAGCCTTAGGACTTCCAGTTCTCCCGTCCCTTGCAGAGCTGACAGGTGGTGTTGTGGATGGATGTACAGAAATCACTTCCTGATTTTAATCTCTGTCTCAGTCTCTGTCTCTGTCTCTGTCTGTCTGAAAGGTCACATGGAGTCGGACAGGAGGTCTCCTGTGGGACAATGGAATGGATAAGCTGAAGATTCAAACAAAGCAGCTGACTGGAGGAGAGTTATCAAACCAGGCTGGAGAAAGGGGATCCCTTGAGTGTCACTGACTTGCTGCTCAGCCACTATGAGGTGGAACTGACCATGAATATGCTGTGAGGTATCAGGCACAGAGACATAGAGGTAAATAATGCAGACAGAGACCAATTCTGTCCTTGCTGTGAAGGGGAGAAAAGAGGTGGCTTCAGAAATATATTCCATCTCAAGTAACCCTCCCCTCCTCATTCAGCACCTGCTTCCTTGTATCCGTGTTTGTAAGCCAGGCTACGGACACCCACCTCAGTCCCTCTCCCGGCCCCCTGACTGATCCCTGATACATTTAGATCCTGAGTCTTGGACACGTCCTTAATTCCCATCACAGCTCAGCTGGTGCGTGAACTCCTCTAACCGTGTCCCCTTTACTGCTCACCATGGGGACAGGAGCATTGTACAAATCGGCAAGTGTTGCTTAGAGTCAGGTGTTCCAAACACTCCCACTCTGACACACTCACATTCATACAGACTCTCGCATGCATTCACATTCACACTCATGATCTCTCTGGCTCACACCTGACACACTTGTGCTAACTCACGCTCACATGCT
The DNA here is from genome assembly GCF_033958435.1 of Carettochelys insculpta. Classification (NCBI taxonomy): domain Eukaryota; kingdom Metazoa; phylum Chordata; order Testudines; family Carettochelyidae; genus Carettochelys; species Carettochelys insculpta. Next base: position 123,760,330 of record NC_134142.1, on the reverse strand, counting down.
CACTCACACATTCACTCATACTCACTCATGCTCATTCACACTCACAAGCATTCATGTTTCTCCTCTGTGGCTCTCGAACCATTTTAGAAAGAGAAATTGGTGTTGTCCTCACCATTTCACAGATGGGGAAACTGAAGCATAGTGAGGGGATATGCTTCTCCGAGGTCTTTCAGCAGGCCCTGAGCAGAGCAGGGAATAGAAGGCAAGTTTCCCTAATACCGATCAATGCTCTAGCCACTAGGAAATGCTGCCATATATTGTCATATAATAACGATGATTTATTACAAACAATGCAGACTTCTGTCACTATTTTTGTCCGGTCATTTTCAAAATTCATTTTTCCCTTTTGGCAGAGGGAGTTCCCTTTTTGTCTGAAAATGGGGGAGAAAAGGAAGGGAAAATGGTCGCAAAGTAGTAATAACTGATGTCTCCCGTGTATTTCTTGCTCAGTTCGTTTAAGCTCAGTATCGGATGCTCAAACATTCCCAGAGACTGGGGCCACACAACCTTCCCACAGGCACGTCCTTCTAAGTCAACATGCCCTTTTCGTAGCTCAGAGTGCTAAAGTCAAGAAAGAAACTCAAAATTGCCTCTTTTAACCTCACCGAGATGATCCCAGCGACTGGGATGCTGGGAAGAAACTGACTTGTCTTCTGTTCTGTTTATTAACTGCTGCTACCCTTCATGAGGTGAGTGGCTAGCCAAAAATTCATGGGCTTCTGGTGAACAGGGATTGGGAAAGTGGCAAGAGTCAGCTGTTTCTTCAATGCAGTCTCTTTGTTACAAAATTTTGTCTTCCGTGAACATAGGCAAAACCCTACAATAGGAGACAGTTTTTCCCCAGCCTCCCTCTGACACACACACATATCCCCAAGCCTCTTGCAGACAGCATTTGTCCCAAATAGCTCTCTGTAGATTTCTTTCCGAGCCACACAGTATGCCTGAGGCAATGGCTGCTTGGCTTTCTGTCTCTGGGCAGCTCTTCCCTTAAACTGGTTCTCTCTCCATCTCTCACACTCACCCACTTGCTGTCATACTTGATGTTGATTTACCATTAGATCATCTAGACCATGGGTCTGCAACCTGCGGATCTAGAGCCACATGCAGCTCTTTAAGGACTTCTTTGTGGCTCCCAACGCTATAATTGCAAAGTAAAAAAATAAAAAATCTCCTGATTATTTTCAATAAACGATGAACATCTAAAAGCCCCAAAATGAACAACCCCCATCTAAATAGCAAACAATATGTGATCTCCAAACATTGGATAACTCCCCCTAGCGTCCTCCAGAGAGAGAGAGAAGGTTCGGGTGTGAAAGTCAGGAAGATAGTGGTACAAACACACACAAAGTGTGAGGAAATAGAATACGTAAAAAGTTTGTGAAGGTCCTGCAATAAATGATTTGCATTACAAATCACTGCGTGTGTGCTGTTCTTAAGAGGAGTTACTAAAGGTATGGCTTTTCACTCTTTGTTAAAGACCATCTCTATTCACCCACATTGCGGCTCTTTAATAATTGAGTATTTTACCAGATTGGAAAAAGTGTCTCTTCTTGCTGTTTTGGTTGCCGACCCCCATCTACTCCAACACCCCAGAAAATTTCCCCCAGTTGCCCTGTTACTGAGCCCAATAACTTGTGTTTGGCTAACCTATCTTCCAGGAAGGCCTCCTGTTTGGATCTGAGACTTCTAGCAATCAAGAATCCACCATTTCCCCGGTGAGTTTGTTCCAGTGAATAATCACTTGCACTATGAAAGATTAAAACAAAAAAGCAGTCAAGTAGCACTTTAAAGACGAACAAAATAATTTATTAGGTGATGAGCTTTCATGGGACAGACCCACTTCTTCAGACGAACTCTCATCAGCTAATAAATTATTTTGTTCGTCTTTAAAGTGCTCCATGACTGCTTTTTTGTTTTGATAGAATACAGACTAGCACAGCTATCTCTCTGTCACCATGGAAGATTGGTGTCTTATTTCTAACTGGCAATTGCCTGGCTCTGAATTTCTAGCTGTTGGTTGTTGTTCAGCTTTTCCCCTCCATATAGTCTCCTTTGATATTGTCTCCCCCCGAAGGTACTTATCCAGAAGATTTAGAAGTGTCTTGATCAGAGGGTAGAACCTAATTTGATCAAGCTCTTTACGTCTCTCATTCTTGGGCATTTTCTTCATCCCTCTCCAAGCATTTTTTGTGGCTTTTCCTCTATTTTTCCAACAGCTTTTTAAAAATGTGGATACCTCTATCAGATACTGTATTCCAGCACTGTTCCTTAGTGCTTGCATAAGGAGGAAGGGCCTCCGAATTTATTATTAGCACTTAAATCCTCACGGATTTGTAGATTCGAAGGCCTTAAGGCAGCTCTGTGATCATTGAGTCAGATCAGCTACATGACAGGCTAGAGAATTTCCCTGAATTAAATTTGTTTGTCTCAGATCTTGGTTTAAAAATTGCTAGTGATGGAGAATAATATGGAGTTTTATGCATGAGACCGTCCCGGCAAGAAGATCACATCTAGCCAGAGTCTGATCTAGTTTATATCTGCTGCTAGGAGGCCCCAAGCAGGCTAGTGCTGGCTTGATCCCAGACACACTGAGGAGTGCAAAACCAGGCACACAGGTATGCCTGCAGGCATGAGACAGCACCCACTCCTATGGGCAGCTCTGCGAGCCACAGATATGTGAGTGGGCCCGGGGGAGGGCTAGGCTGTTCCTGGCTCAGCTACCTCCCATAAGTGGACCCCTTTGTAGCCAGACACCCCCCTTGGCTTCTAGCCCGTAGAGCAGGGGGTGGGGGTGGCTGCAATGGTCAGCATGGTCCTGGAGGCACCGTGGAGCTCCCAGGCATCAGGGCCCACTGTGCAGGCCACGCATGGCTTTGCTCCTGGGAAATCCATGTCCCTTGGCCCAGGAAGTGTTGGTCACAGCTCACGGTAGGGGGCATGGCCTTAGGGGCTGCGTTTGAAGAATGACTCATTGTCTCTCCTCCTTGTGTTCCATACAGCTGGACTTGCACCAACTGAAGGCCGGGCCAACCCCGCAATGCCACCAGGCTGCCTCTGGAGTCGAAGGGATCAATGGCGGGTCCATGGAGATCTGATGTGGCAGCACAGTGCAGTGCTGTGGGACATCCATGCCACAAGAGTGCCACCTCAGGGAAATGTGGAGTGGCAGTCACAGGCCTGGGACCAGTTAACGTCCTGCTGCGATGCTGTCGCCAGCGTCTGGTGGGACATGCAGTCCCAGCCAACCGTGGCCAACCCAGCTGCCCTGCACCTTCCTGCCCTCCTGCATAGTGCCCTGTACCCCCTCCTGAACCAATGGGGAATTGCCGTGGCCCTCCCCCTGGCTCCCAGGCCCCTCTGCTCCCCCTGTCCACCCAGACCCCACTGCAGCCCATCCATATCTGTCCCTGGTCCCAGTCCTCACCCAGCCCCAACAGGTACCCCAATCCCATGGTGGGAGGGGATCCTGAGGCCAACGCTGCTCAAGGTCCCACTCCCCCTTGGGTTCATGGCCCCCCCAACCCCCTTCTCAAGAACCCTCACTGTACATAGTTTACAGATGGTTGCATGTCACTTCTTTGTACATAGTTTGGAATTGTCAAGTTTTTCATTTGTTACATGTTTCTTGCAAACAGTTTTGAATCACACTGTTTTTCTTTTGCACGAGTATGTTTGTTGAATGTTTGTCGTTCTGTTAAAACCCGTTTAATTGTTCACCACACATGCATCCATCTTTATTTTGTGGGGGTTGGAGAGGGCTGAGGGGGAAATGGGAGGGGTTGTGGTGAGGACAGTGTAGGGCTGTGGCTCTGAAGCCCCCACCCCCACTGGAGAGGCCCTGGGGAGGGTCACTGGGGTCCTTGAGAGAGGCTGTTCCTCAGGACCTCCCAAATCTGCAGCCCCTCCCTATCGGCCTGCAGGATGGCAGCTGTGCTCAGCTGCTCATAGGCATGCCCCTCATGGCTTGCAGCCGACCCCAACCTAGGAGAAAGGCCTCCCCCTCCACGATGTTGTGCAGGGCAATGTTGCGCTCCCCCCACATCGAGGCGAGTTAGCAGGCACTTAAACCATGCCTTGAGGCCTCCAAAGAGACACTCAGCCTGCATTTTGGCACAGTTCAGGCACTCATTGAATAGTTCCCTGCTGGTGTCCAGCGGGCTGGTATATAGCTTCATCAGCCACAGCGTGAGGGGGTAGGTCACATCCCCCGGATGCAGAGTGGCATGTGCATGTCCCCAACTGGGAAAAGGAAGATAATATTATCTACATTGTCTTCAAATTATCTTTGTCACAGGCCTTGTCTACACTTACCTGCACCATCAATCTACTTGGGTATGAACATGGAGTAGCTGAAGTTGACATACTTACCATAGTGGCTGGCATGTGGTGAGGCTGAGGGGGGCTGCTTTTCTGTCAACACCAGCCACTCTTCTCAGCTTGATGGAGTACTGAGAGTGAGCTTGGAGATCTATTGATCGCTGCCATGTCAATCCACCATGTAGTAAAAAGAAGGTGATTGGGCAACAAAATGGCAGATGAATTTTAATGTTGATAATGCATACTGGAAAACACAATCCCAACAGTAACTACAGTAGGTTCCCCGCATTCGCAAACTTAAGGCTTGCAAATTCAATTATGCTTGAGCAGCCGCTTCCCCAGGGCTCCGGGACAGGGAGCACCAGCGGCCGCCACTTCCCTGGGGCTTCAGGCAGGAACCCCAGCAGCTGGGCTGCAAGTGGGGAGTGCTGGTGGCTGCCATATTTGCGAAATGCAATATTTGCAATGGTCCTTAACACAGAGCCCTCACAAATGTTGAGACCCTACCTATTACAGGATGGGGATTATCAGGTGGCATGATTGTGGAAACATTAATTCAAGCTGCAGCAGTGGTTAAAAAAAAAAGCAAACAATGGCCGTGTCTACACGTGCCCCAAACTTCAAAATGGCCATTT